>NC_141874.1:430093779-430397008 GCF_056163025.1 Triticum urartu
GCACCCCTGTTTGCACAAATACAAAAAAGTGATTAGTATAGAGCAAACTGTACTATGAATTGACAGTTTCAACAGGCACATACATGGTCCATGTAGAGCACACTTTTAGAAAAATGGAACTCACTATAAAGAATCCTAGAACAACATTGTACTCGCGCATCACAGCAAAAAAATGGAGATTTTGTCAGTCCTTCTGAGCTGAAGTTAGTTTGGTCTTGTGGGGAGTAATGTAACCATCCTTCAACTGCTCCTTTTGATGATAAGATAGACAGGGCTTCTTCATCCTGGCATAATCCGAACTAGTCACTTCACGTACTCCATATTCTTCTTCAGAGGAAGATGATCCTGTTGTGCAAAGAGAAGAGGACTACTAAATGCTAGCATCACTGTTTGCTCAAAAAAAGGAAAGGAAATATTTAAAACAGCACAGATGAAGCACTTCTCAAGGACAATACCACTTTTTCATGACAGTATCTAAACGGTAGCACAACACCAATAGAGATGACAAAGCTCAATCATATGGATGAAATTAGTGGGCGAGTACCAACCTTTATCAGGAGGCTTATTGTGTAGATCATACAGATGAAGCAATTCTCTAGAACCATCTATTGCAATCTACGGTGGTGGCCATGCTTACTATATACTCCTCGATTAGTTTAATGTTTCCAACGTCTTCTTGTGCAGTTCCACTAAAATATATGGTATCTTCAAAGAAGATCCCTATTTGCACAAGTAGAGATAATTACATATAACATTAAGAGTGGCATCAAATCAGTGGCAAAACAATTGCTCATTCCAGCTATAGCAATAAATTAAGATGCAAAACTATATCATTACTTGTGTCATCACAGTTCAAGTGCTTCATTACAGCACCGAGAGTTGATTTTTGTTTTTCTTCCCCTTGTTCTTCCCCTTCATCACTTGGTTCAATAACAAACAAGCTTCGCCTTTAATGTAAGATTTGGCATGTCAATTAGGGAGCACAAGTATAGTACTAAACTTAATTTTCTGATGAAAGTGGCAAAATACAGGCCAGCAGTTGTGAAATATCCTTATCTTACCTCAATGGGATATTACGTGCACATACAGATTGGAAGTATTGTCTCCATTTGTGCAGTTCACTAAAATCAAGCAACATTATCGTACAAGTAGCACAACATTTGAATGCACACTGCAGAATCATGTGAAAGAAGGCTAGTACTGACCTCTCATGATGCGGAATTCAAACAACTCCCAAGAAGAAGATCTGAACCAAATTCGCCTTAACGGATAGGAAGTAAGATCTCCTCTTGTGCAGCTCCACTAAGATCAAGCAATAAAGCAACGTTGTTGGTGTGACATTTTGGTTGAACTGCACAAAACACTCTTAAAACAAAAGTGTTTTGTGTAGTGCAACAAAAGGTCACAATGGCAACGAGGTGAACCAGATAATCCTGTTTACACAGAGGTGCAAAGGAAACAATTAGTGGTCAATAACGGTGGATGACACAGAAGCCAACAAAAAGAAGCATCTACCTTATCTAAATGGGAAAGAAAGCAAGACAGTAGCATTTCTCAAACGGTGGCATTGATTAATATTAACATAGAGATTATATTAAAAATAAAATCTGTTAAACATGTAATTTGCTTTTAACTGTGGCATTGCATCAATTTTCCAGCGGCATTATTAGAGCGTGTTTGTTTACAGGGACATTTTGGTGTAGGGACTAAAAAAACTCCGTGTTAGTCCCATCTAAACCAAAGAGGAGGGACATTTAGGGACTAAAAGTGGGCATTTGGGACTAAAGAAAGAAGACCCCGAAGGAGTCTTTTTGGGACTTTTTCCAACAGTTGCCCCTGCTATGCATCGCACCTTGTCTCTATTAGTTCATTACTAGGGGTAACATGGTCTTTTAGCATGTCATTTAATAACCTCTAGTCCATGTTTAGTCCCTGGAACCCAGCAGGTAGGGACTAGGCCTTAGATTAACAACAGCTAATGAGTTGCACGGGACAGTGGACGCACCAGCACCATGTGCATCTACCGATGTACTGTGGTCATGCACAGTCTGTTGCAACAAAGAACAAGCAACCAAGGAGCATATTTGTATTGGTCCCAGTTTTGTTATCTTTAGACGCCTTTCCCTATGTGAGCGCAGCAAATCTAGTCCTGCTCAAACTCTACAGCCTTGTCCTTCCTTTCCTTTTTGAACTAGTACTTTCGCCCCTTCCTTTCCTCTTTGAACCACGTCCCGGATTTATGTGATACAACTTTCCCCACTACTTTCCCCCATTCCTTTCCTCTTTGAACCACGTCCTAGATTAATGCTATACAACTTTCCCCCTTCATTTCCTCTTTGAACCACGTCCTAGATCCATGCTATATACAACTTTTCCCACTACTTTCCCCTACTCCTTTCCTCTTTCAACCACGTCCTAGATTCATGGTATACATGCAGCTAGAGCAATGCATGTGGAGTAAGTAAATTATACCTTAAGGTTCTTGGGGCGTGGTTCGGTGGGCGACGGGACGGTGGCGAAGAAGAAGGGGTCGGAGGCCCTCCCGCGCTGCCGCTGGGTGGAAAGTGAATAGCTGTGCCGGTAGTCCCTCGCCGATGGCGACAGCGTTAAGCCTCCTTCCCTTCCCGGCGGACGGATCCTGCCGTCTCTTTGAGCAGTAGTGAGGGGAGAGAGAGGCCAACGAAGTCTTGTTTAGATCTGGAGAGGGCGAGAGTGTGTGAAGAGAGCAACTACAAGCGCTGAGGCTCGAGTGGGAGAGGGCGAGAGAGTGAGCGAATAGGCTAACCAGCTACACAACCCTCCCATTATGTTCAACGAGAGGGAAATAACCTTTTATACATTCCTGCATTCGTGTGACAAGCATGCCGTGTTTTTTTCTGTGTGTGGGAGTCATTGGGATTTCAATCATAATCGTGTCATGTGGCTTTGGTGGTAAGACTATCCACAGTGGTGCAAAAATAATGCAGCCTTAGTCACCTTACCTCTCTCCATGTAGTACGTTGGGTCCCACCAGTCAGAGGGTGAAACAAACAAATTAATAAGAAAAATTAAAAGCGTCAGCGGTGTATCTTACCTCACACGTCTCGCTACTACTCGGGAACACTATCCAATTGATCCCTCTGTTCGCTCACGTACTATTTGAAGTGAATCCTTATTATAACATGCACACAAATTTTGGCCACTTGTATTCAACTTAAGTCAGTGTGCCACCGTATCTCGTATATTTACTACTCCCTCCGTCTAGGTGTAATAAGTCACGTTAGAAGGTGCAACGGGACCATGGTGCGTGCGTGTGCGTGTGTGTGTGTGTGTTTAACACCATGTGTGTGTGTTAGAGAGAGCGACAGTTCGACCTACTCCTACAGAGAGATGCTGTGTAGTGTACGATTTTAGCCGCGAGAGTCGGTGCATCCTCTCGTTTCCGGCCGTGTCCGGTAGGGACATGCGGACAGCTGCCACGCCCGCTCCTGACCAGCATGGCCCACCCAAAGCCCCTCCATCGCCCGCGCGCGCTTCCCGCCCGAAACGGTCAGCGCTGCTCCAAAGAATCAGTGCCGCATTCATGCCCGGGCAGAGCGGACGCGACCTCTCACTGGCGTAAGAGTGATGGTTGCTTCGTCCGTCCAACTTACTGCTGGGTCTATGTGATTTGACGGCTCATTGGTCTTTATTACTGAGGTGGTAGGACTGCTGGATGTCCCACGCTTTCGGTGAAAGGAGGTATACTACTACTACTAGATTACAATTTTCTCCATTCTTACAGCGGAGGCATGCAAGAGCAGTGAAAACACGCAGGCTCAGTGATTACATGGCCCACCTCACACTATCACCGTGCGACACCTAACTCTTTACATAGTACTCCCTCCATTCCTAAATACTACTAGATGAGTCCCCGCGCGTTGGCGCGGAACAACGATATATCTCTCTGCGCAAAATTATCGATTTCATAGAACAAAAAAAACTCTATAACCGCATGAAAAATGTGCTAGCCAAACTAAATAAACTCCCATCATCATTTAGATCATCCCACGTAAGGAAAAAAGATCAGCCAACTCCTACTGCATAATGGGATTATATTTTTCTTTTTGACATGTTAATGGGACTTAAAAGCTCACTTACATGCATGCTACCAGTGCATGCTTGCATGCAGACATGTTGATGTGATTTAAAACCCACTTGAGGGAGTCCTGGATTAGGGGGTGTCCGGATGGCCGGACTATACCTTCAGCCGGACTCCTGGACTATGAAGATACAAGATTGAAGACTTCGTCCCATGTCCGCAAGGAACTTTCCTTGGCGTGGAAGGCAAGCTTGAAGATACGGATATGTAGATCTCCTACCATTGTAACCGACTTTGTGTAACCCTAACCCTCTCCGGTGTCTATATAAACCGGAGGGTTTTAGTCCGTAGGACAATATACAGAACAACAATCATACCATAGGATAGCTTCTAGGGTTTAGCCTCTCCAATCTCGTGGTAGATCTACTCTTGTACTACCCATATCATCAATATTAATCAAGCAGGACGTAGGGTTTTACCTCCATCGAGAGGGCCCGAACATGGGTAAAACTTCATGTCCCTTGCCTCCTGTTACCATCCGGCCTAGACGCACAGTTCGGGACCCCCTACCCGAGATCCGCCGGTTTTGACACTGACATTGGTGCTTTCATTGAGAGTTCCTCTGTGTCGTCGCCGTCAGGCTTGATGGCTCCTATGATCATCGATAGTGATGCGGTCCGGGGTGAAACTTTTCTCCCCGGACAGATCTCTGTCTTCGGCGGCTTTGCACTGCGGGCCAATTCACTTGGCCATGTGAAGCAGATCGAAAGCTATGCCCCTAGCCGTCAGGTCAGATTTGGAAGTTTAAACTACACGGCTGACATCCGAGGGACTTGATCTTCGACGGATTTGAGCCACTGCCGAGCGCGCCGCACTGCCATGATGAGCATGATCTAGCTCTGCCGCCTAACAGTGCCCTGAAGGCCGCACCCGCATCGGCTTCGACCCTTAATTCGGAGCTAACTGCGCCGATCAAGGATGGGTGGATGGACGCCGCCTCGGGGGCTGCGATCCTAACGGCGATCGAGCCGAACACCAGCCCCGCACTCCGCGAGACTCGTGATTCCAAGGAGCCGGACTCCTCTCCGGACTCCGAACCATTCGCGCCTCTGCCGATCGGATCCGATTGGGCGCCGATCATGGAGTTTACTGCCACGGACATCTTTCAGCACTCGCCCTTTGGCGATATTATGAAATCACTAAAGTCTCTCTCTTTATCAGGAGAGCCCTGGCCGGACTACGGTCAGCGAGATTGGGACTCGGACGATGAAGAAATTCAAAGCCCACCCACCACCCACTTTGTAGCCACTGTCGACGATTTAACCGACATGCTCGACTTCGACTCCGAAGACATCGACGGTATGGACGCCGATGAAGGAGACGATGAAGAACTAGCGCCTATTGGCTCAAGATGACGACGAGGAGCGGAAGGACGCACCGAAGGCTTGTTCCCTCGAAAAGCAGTCAAAGCGGCGACACAAGTGCCGCCCCAAATCCTGCCTCAACAAAAATAGCGATCACACAGACCCAGCGTTGGAGCAGGGCGAACCGTTGCCGGACAACGGCAATCCGGATAATCAAACCGAACAAACAAATCCTATCAAGGAAAATGGTTCAAACGACATAACGCCGGACAGACACCCGGAGCAGCAGATTGCCCGTAAAAGGCTTGTTGCCACCGCGAGGAGTCTGAAAAAGTAGAAGCAAAGGCTCAAGGCTGCGCAAGACACACTCCACATCAGATGGAGTAAAATACTCAACACAGCAGCGATGTACGGCAACAATCGCCTCTCCAAGAGCTACCCAAAGCGGAAGCTGCTACCTGAATTCGATGAGGAGGCCTCAGACCCCCCACAACCAAATATCAAAGCAACCACCTGGTCAGATAGACGACCCCTCTATCAACACAGAGCAGCATATAACGCCACTCACAATACAACACGCGACCCATGCGAGGGCTCGCACCCAAAGGACGGCACAACAAGATTCATCTATGGACCACGCAAGCGCGCCCCAGCATACAATGCAACACAACAAACATTCGAACAACACGGTACACCCAGCTACAGGGGTGCCGCACACCCCCTATGTTTCACCGATGAGGTGCTGGACCATGAATTTCCAGAGGGATTCAAACCCGTAAACATAGAGGCATACAACAGAACAACAGACCCTGGGGTCTGGATTGAGGACTACATCCTTCATATCCATATGGCTCAAGGAGATCATCTCCATGCCATCAAGTACTTACCCCTCAAGCTCAAAGGGCCAGCTCGTCACTGGCTCAAAGGCCTCCCCGAAATCTCCATTGGAAGTTGGGAAGAGCTCCAAGACGCCTTTCGGGTAAATTTTCAAGGGACTTATGTCCGACCTCCGAAAGCGGATGATTTGAGTCATATAACTCAACAACCCGGAGAGTCAGCCCGAATGCTTTGGAACAGGTTTCTTACTAAAAAGAACCAGATTGTCGACTGTCTGGACGCCAAAGCCTTGGCAGCTTTCAAGCATAGCGTCCGCGACGAATGGCTCGCCAGACACCTCGGCCAAAATAAGCCGAGAACGATGGCCGCATTAACAAACCTCATGACCCGCTTTTGCATGGGTGAGGACAGCTGGCTAGCCAGATGCAGCACCAGCGACCCTAGTACATCTGAAGTTAGAGATGGAAACGGGAAATGGCGGCGCAACAGCAATAACAAACGCTGGAATAAAGAAGACAGCACGAAGGGCACGGCAGTAAATGCCAGATTCAAAAGCTCTCGGTCAGGCCAAAAGCCGCCCCCTAAAAGCACCAGGGATGAACTGTCCAGCCTCAACAAAATTCTGGACCAAGTATGTCAGATCCATAGTACCCCTGGTAAACCTGCTAATCATACCCACAGAGAATGTTAGGTCTTCAAGCAGTCCGGCAAGCTCAACACCATACACAAGGGGGAGGATACACCAAGTGAAGACGAGGACGAACCCCCCAAGCAAGACACGGGGGAACAAAAGAAATTTCCACCAGAAGTCAAAACAGTAAACGTGTTACATGTGATCAAGGGAAAAAACAACGCGGCACTCCCAGGAAAATATACCCAAGTGCCTGTCACCGCGAAGTCCTGCCACTGGTCGTCTCAACCGATCACTTTCGACCATCGCGATTACTCAGCAAGTATCCGACACGCAGGATGGGCTGCCCTGGTATTAGACCTAGTAATTGGCGGATATCACTTCACAAGAGTCTTGATGGACGGCGGCAGTAGCCTAAACCTAATATATCAGGATACAATTCGCGGGATGGGGTTAGACCCAACACAAATTCGCCATAGCAATACTACCTTTAAAGGAGTAACGCCAGGCCCAGGGGCTCGTTGTACGGGCTCCCTCCTACTACAAGTTATATTCGGCTCCCCCGATAACTTCCGTCGCGAGCATTTAACTTTCCACATCGCTCCGTTTCAAAGTGGCTATCAAGCACTGCTCGGACGCGAAGCTTTCGCTCGCTTTAATGAAATACCACACTACGCCTCCCTCACACTCAAGATGCCCAATCCACATGGCATCATTACAGTGCACGGAAATATCAAGCGATCTCTGCGCGCCGAAGAGAGTGAGGCTGCCTTGGCAGCCGCACACTAAAGGCGCCCGGACCAGCGAAAGCATCCAATAGGTCGTCAAGACCTCAGACACAACTAATCGAGTCGGGCGCCGCTACTTATACCAAATAAATGGTCACACCCCTATTTTTCAATACAAGGGGCGCAACACGCGCAGACAAGTGGCAATTTCTTCTCATCTTGAATTATGCATGGTTTCTTTAACAAACTATCTTTTTGCACGACAACTTTTTCACCTAAATTCCTCTCATTTACAGACGATCATCGTGCTACACCCGTCCAGGATACGTCACAATGGAGACACATGCGCAGACGTGCAGCAGGGACCCGCTCCAAGGATTCTTTTTAGATTAACACCCTGTGTAAACCTTTTTTTACTGTCTCTTGTTGATACATATCCACCGTTGAGAAGGATGCTGACGTCTTGGCATGTGGCCACGCCAGAACAATGCACGTACCTGGACACAAGGGGCTTCTTACAAAGGCCATTATTTAGGCCCGGTTTATACCACAAAGACCGAATACCTTAGGGAGTGTTCGGCGTCGCGAGTTTGGCCCTATATGCATCAGCTCCGAATCATTATCTTTGGTCAAATGTTGTGTTTGCCCAGCTCCTGTGTTTTGGTGCCTTACGTTCCGCTCTACCGGCTAAGGTAGCACCAGGAGAACTACTGCGATTGTGCCCTGGTTCATCCGGACGAGCACCTCAGTAGAGAAAGCCGAAAACTGACTGTCATGATATAGCGTGAGACTAGTCAACCACTCGATGACCTGTGGGAATGTTAGAATTCCTCCGCCTTAACGAAGGGCCGTTTTCCGGCCAGGCATGTACGCACCCCAAGATCGGGAGAGTGCGGAGCCACCAGGGGCTATCTAGTAGCCCCACTGTCAAACTCCTATGGCTAAGTGAAAGTGCTAAAGCATTATAGTCCGGTTGCCTCGCTCGCTCCGCTATCACCTCCTTAATAGGACCAAGACGTTGGGTTAAGTGTGAATGCATGTTTTTGCGAGCACCTCCGCATTATATGCGTGGGGGTTGAAGCCGACGATTGCAATCTTTCAGGTTATACACATGTATACATAAACGGCCGCCCAGGAGGCATCACATTACTTTTAGGCAAAAGTATAAAAATAGCTTTATGAAAATTTATAAAAGCATTTCGCTTACAATGAAATTACATATCACTCAAACACAATATTTTTTGAGCACTGGGTCTCTATCAAACGAGCACCCTCAAGAACTTCTTCAAAGTAGTGCTCAGCAGCCCTTCGACCTATGGCCGAATCCCGCACTGCAACAGTGGTAGCATCCATCTCAGCCCAGTATGCTTTAACACGGGCAAAGGCCATTCGTGCGCCCTCTATGCACGCCGACCTCTTCATCGCATTAATGCGCGGCACCACATCAAGGAACTGCTGCACCAAGCTGAAATAGTTGTTCGGTTTTGACCTTTCTGGCCATAGCTGATCCACAACAGACCTCATGGAGAGTCTGGACAACCTATTTAGTTCAGCCCATTCGGCTAATTGGTCAGTCAATGAAAGTGGACGCTCGGGAGAATGGAATTGTCTCCAAAACAGCTGGTCTACTTCACGGTCCGTCTGACCCTGGAAATACTTGGCCGCATCGGCAGCGCTCGCCGCCAAATCCATATATACATCCTCCGAACTCCACAGCCGATCCAGAGGGGCATACCGTGGATCTCCGAACTTCCTCCGCAACATAAAGGATTTCCCAGCTACAATATCCCCGGCTTCCCGCAGCTCCTCCTTCTTTGCCCTTATAGCAGAGCGGAGGTCCTTTCTCATCGCAGCAGCCTTCTCAAGGTCCGATGCCTTCGCTTAGTTTTCCTTTTCAAGAACCAGGCAACGGTCGGCGGCGGCTTTTAATTCTATGGCCATCTTGGCCATCTTGTCTTGGCTCTCGCCATGCACGGCCTTCTCGGCTTGCAACTCTTCGGCCACCTTCAAAGCAGCCGCATTACCCAACCTTGCTTGTTCCTTGGCTCGGGCAAGTTCTGCCCGCAAGGCTTCAACAGTGGCAGCTCCGTCTGTAGTCACAACATATTAAAGATACTGGCATCATGCTGCTCTTCCTATGTGGCGTTTACCAGATAATGACACTTACCCTA
This sequence comes from Triticum urartu, assembly GCF_056163025.1. Classification (NCBI taxonomy): domain Eukaryota; kingdom Viridiplantae; phylum Streptophyta; class Magnoliopsida; order Poales; family Poaceae; genus Triticum; species Triticum urartu. Next base: position 430,103,571 of record NC_141874.1, read on the forward strand.
TGCTTCGTCAAGCCTTTTGTTAACAAGCTCGATGTCGGCGTCGGCCGCATCCAACTGTCGTTCTAAATGGGCAAACTCGCTAGTCCGGCTAGCCACTGGAGCTTCCATCACCTGCACATAGAGGCAGTATGGTTATTACCTGGGAATATGATCCTCTGTTCGTCGTCGTTTCCGATGACAACCAGAGTCTCAGGGGCTACTATCTACACAGGGCACACCTAGCATGTGCAGGACTATCATACATTCTTTTACGTACCTCAAAGCCTGTCAGTAGACTCATAAAAGCTTCATGCAATCTGCTTTCGGCGGACGATATTCTCTCCATCACCGTATTCATCAGCACACGATGTTCATCTGAGATGGCCGCTCACCCCACCAACTCCCTCAGAACATCCGATCACACACTAGACGGTGTCGGACTCTTTTGTCTGCTCTCTTCGGGAGCCGGACACTGGGAGCTTCGGGGGTCAATGGGATTATCTTCTGGCCTCACCAGACTCGGAGAGACCCTCCGCGAAGACACTTCAGGGTCGCCCACTTCCGGAGCGGAGGAGTCCGGAGGAGGCGTTTCGCTCTCCATCATCTCTGGAAGAAGATCCCCCGAAGACGAGCTCATTTGAGAGGGGCTAAGGCCCGAACTGCAAAGATATATGTGGTGGTTATTTTCTCAGAAGAAAAGGATTGCATATCTGTACTATTAAAGTATTTCGGGTCACTTACGACTCGCGGGAGAATTTATCCCCCCGCGGACTTTGTGCGGCAACAGCGCCCCCAAGGTAGGACCCTCTGTGGGAGACTTCTTCTCCTGTTTGGAAGCTTCGGCTTCCGAATCCCTGGGCGCAGTCCTTTTCCTCTTCTAGTCGTCTTCCTTCATGGAGACACTCGCTCCCTCAGTTAGAATGGGCAGCGTTGGGGGCCCGCGTCCGCCCGTATTATCCTCCACAGTATCTTCCTCCAAGGGCTCCGGGCAAGGTGCGGTCTGGAGCATCTTTTCCAATACCGGATTTTCCAAACCCTCAGGGAGGGGGGCCGAACACCGAATCAACTTCGCCTTTGTTAGCCAGTCCTGGTCAAAAAGTGAACCCTCAGAAATAACTTCGTAACAAAGGAGAGATAGTATGTTCAGCCCAAAGATGCCTTACCTGTTCGGCGGTGCGGTTACTACTCAGGCCCACGTCCTCGGTGATTTCCGGACACTCCACCTGAGGTCCGAAGAATGACTTGTACATCTCCTCGTGCGTCACGTCGAGAAAATTTTGAATGACACGCGGTCCTTCGGGATTGAACTCCCACAGGCGAAGAGGCCGGCGTTTGCAAGGCTGGACTTGACGAACCAGCATAACTTGTATTACCGCAACCAAGCTGAAATCTCCATTGAAGAGATCTCGAATGCGGCTTTGTAGTATAGGCACGTCCTTGGCTGCACCCCAGCTCAGACCTCTGCTGATCCATGACATCAGTTGTGGTGGAGGGCCCGAGCGGAAAACAGGGGCGGCCGCCCACTTGGCACTTCTAGGAGCCGTGATGTAGAACCACTCCTGTTGCCACAATTCAGACACCTCTGGGATGGAACCTTTGGTCCACGGGGCTCCCGTCATCTTGCGCATGTTGCCCCTCGATCATCTTCGGCTTTACTTCAAAGGTCTTGAGCCATAGGCCGAAGTGAGGGGTAACCCGGAGGAAGGCCTCGCACACGACAATAAATGTCGTGATATGAAGAAAGGAGTCCGGAGCTAGATCATGGAAGTCTAGTCCATAATAAAACATCAAACCCCTGACGAAAGGATCCAGAACAAGGCCTAGTCCTCGGAGGAAGTGGGAGACGAACACGACGTTCTCGTTGGGTTCGGGGGTGGGGACGGCCAGCCCTCGGGGAGGCAGCCGATGCAATATCTTGGCGGTCACATATCTGGCCTCCCTCAACTTTTTGATGTCTTCTTCCGTGATGGAGGAAGGCACCCATCGTCCTTGAAGGCTAGATCCGGACATGACTGAAGGTTCGGAGTAGCTGACCTGAACTTTGGGCGTTTGAGCTTGAGGTGGGGGAAGGATTCGATTGAGCACGGGAGGGAAAATTAAAAGCCTTGTCCCTTTATAAAGAGGGTGAATATCAAGTGTCCTCTCCGTGTCTGTTTGGACTTTCCTATAATCTAGGAGTCCTAGAAGCGGTTGGGTTACCCACGCCCGTATTGATGAGAATCTCGGAATAAGGGGACACGATCTCTGCTTTGACAAGACGTGCCAAGGAAACCGCCTCGCATGACGCGCTGAGGTGGGATAATGAAACGACTCGGATAAAGGCTTGGCCGTGGTGTGTTACACTATGGAGTACGTCAGCAGATTAGATCTGTGTAAATATTATTCTCTCTATGGCAATATGTGGAAACTTATTTTGCAGAGCCGGACACTATCTTTGTGTTCAATCTTGTATAAAGTACTTGGAGGAGGAACCCGCCTTGCAATGCCGAAGACAATCTGCGCGCCGGACTTGTCGTCATTGAAGCCTGGTTCAGGGGCTACTGAGGGAGTCCTGGATTAGGGGGTGTCCGGATGGCCGGACTATACCTTCAGCCGGACTCCTGGACTATGAAGATACAAGATTGAAGACTTCGTCCCGTGTCCGGAAGGAACTTTCCTTGGCGTGGAAGGCAAGCTTGACGATACGGATATGTAGATCTCCTACCATTGTAACCGACTTTGTGTAACCCTAACCCTCTCCGGTGTCTATATAAACCGGAGGGTTTTAGTCCGTAGGACAACATACAGAACAACAATCATACCATAGGCTAGCTTCTAGGGTTTAGCCTCTCCGATCTCGTGGTAGATCTACTCTTGTACTACCCATATCATCAATATTAATCAAGCAGGACGTAGGGTTTTACCTCCATCGAGAGGGCCCGAACCTGGGTAAAACTTCGTGTCCCTTGCCTCCTGTTACCATCCGGCCTAGACGCATAGTTCGGGACCCCCTACCCGAGATCCGCCAGTTTTGACACTGACACCACTCACATGCATGTGGCACGGTATTTCTGCATGCTTGCATGTGGCTTAGTGCGGAGCCTCTCAATGTCAAGATCAGACGGCTATTATGGACTGATTTACTTCATCTAACGAATACATCAATTTTGATGACGTGGCGCAAGGAGAGGATAGAGAAATCCTAGTAGTGGGGGCTAGCTATTACTAGTATATATAAGTCTTTGTAGAGATTCCACTACATACGGAACAAAATGAATGAATCTACACTTAAAATGCATCTATATACATCTGCATGTGGTTCATGGTGAAATCTCTACAAAGACTTATATTTAGGAACGGAGGAAGTACTAGTATAGTACATACTATAATTTATTAGCGAGATAAATTTCTACAATGCTATGAAGCTTCCAGCTTCTGTTACATGTATCTTGTGTCCAAGGTTGCCCGTTGCAACATTTCATCAAATACAAAGGAGACTAACATGCATGCTATTGCATCTCAATGATTGACAGATCATAGCAAATATGTACCCCCTCCGTTCCAAAATAAGTTTCTCAACTTTGTGCAAACTTTAGTACAAAGTTGTACTACTACTAAAGTTGACACTTATTTTGGAACAGAGGCAGCTAAAGAAAAAAACGATCCATGCAGTCCCTAGCCCTTAAACCGTGAACCCTGACCAAGCTTCAATTTGCTGGCAACATTCAAGCTTCCTAATAAATGGAGTTTCCAACCTTTTGACCATCGGATCATTTTGTGCAGTTTCACCAAAATCGAGATGAGCATCCCTGTGGCAAAGAAATTGAACAAGCGTTATTAGAATAAGATTACTAGGACTAGCTGATGAGACATAAACTCATCACAGATATAGTACGTAGAAAGCAGTAGAGGTATGTGTGGGGCAAAGAAGTAGAAAAATATCCACAGGGAGTGATGTGGGCAGCTGGAGCAGTGGTGCAAGCCGGCTGTAAAGGGAGTTGTACCTGCGGGACGTACCTCAACCTTGAGGAGGGCGGCGGGAGGCGGCAACCGCCCACGTCGTGGTAGTGAGCAAGGGACGAAGGCAACCTCACCGGCTTTGTGAGAGAGAACGGCGGGGACCCCTAATCTGGACGTGCCGACAGTGGGTTTTCGCCGTCGGTGACGGCCACCGCATCTACACTAAGCATCCACCCCTTCCCCAAGCAGACATGATCCGCCGGGATGTTAGAGATGTGGCCACAGTCGTTTTGTGCGAGAGAGTGTGAAGAGAGCAACCCCAGCAAGCAACCGTGTAGGCTGGCCCGTCCTGACTATGTATATAGTGGAGCGGTTTCCTTTTCTCTCCATATGAACCTATCATATTGCGTACGTGCCACTGAAGAAAAAGAACTTTATTTATAAATGACGCGGCACCTACTACTCGTTCTCCTATAACCTTGCGCTTGGCATCTCCAAAATATTGACCTTGCGATTGGCTCTTCGCCTCTTCGGGAAGTCGAGCAATAATGGTAGTGCAGTATATATCGTTTTGGCTATATGAGACCGAACGAATTGTTGCACGTCCACCACGTGGGCGAGGGTCGAGGGGCGAGGGAGAGTGCTACATACAGAGCAAAATGAGTGAATCTACACTCTAAAATATGTCTATATACATCAGTGTTTGGAGTATGTACTAGTAGTTCATATTGAAATCTACTAAAGGACATATATATTCCAAACAATATGATATAATCTCTATAACCAAGGTAGTAGGGACGAGGAGTAAACGGAGGGAGTAGTAAATTTTTCTCCTCGTCCTGTGAGCCACCGCGTGCATGGGCGAGGGAGCGGGCGTAAGGCGTAGTAAGCAAGCTTCACCTCATCCTGCGAGCCACCGCGCCCGTGGGCGGGGGAGACGGCGTACTAAGCAAGCTTCTCCTCGTTCTACAAGTTGACAGGACACATCAAAAGTACTCTAGTGTATAGAGCCTTGCCTCTAAGGTAGGACCCACATGGTTTGCCTCTTTTTTTAACATAACACGTCAAGTCACAATTTGTTTGTTCACCCGTGGTAGACGATCCTCCCTCCACCAAGTGGACAACCAGTACACATGCCAAATTACCATGTGGGCTGCCTTTTTCGTACAGAAACGAGCTCCACCGTGTACCCGCGCGGGTGTGGTTGGGAAAGAGACGGGAGTACGTGCGCCGTGCATGCACCTCTTCTCTTCGTGCACGTCCCCCACCTACGTGGGTGTGTGTGAGAGATACAAACCACGTTCATGATTGTTTTTTTTGGGGTGGGGTGGGGTGGGGGTTGATTTCGTGAATTATTTGTGGGAATATGTGTCGATGACATCTCAAACAAAATTTTGCATGCAATGTGTGTGAAATGGAGGCCTATCCATATCGTACATAGAGGGTCGGGCAATCCATGAGAAGAGAGGGAGGGGTCATAGCTATCGATAGAGTCGAAGAGAGGATCAAGTGGGTGGGTGCGAGATCGAAGAAGAGAGCCATCGAAATTGTGTGTGTGTGTGTACAAATCAAAGATATAGGGCGACTGGCCTACTGGAACGTTAGAGGGCACACGTCAAGTTTGTGTGTGGCAGGGAGACATGACTAGAGCGCTCGATGTGTCGGTGTGTGTGGGGGGGGAGGGGGTGGTGGGAGGGGTAGGCAGAGGCCTAACTATGTGTTGAGAAGGAGAGACCCAGCTATGTCTTGAGGGAGATCGGTCTACATCCATACATAACTGAAGGACGGGAAATATGATGGGAGAGAGAGAGGAGAGAGAGGGAGGGAGGGAGAGGGAGGGAGAGGGGTAGAGTGCTGGATGGGTGATGGAGTTGCTTCTCGAAGATAGTGGGAGAGGCCTACTAGACAAACTGAGGGTGGAACTGCAATGTTATCAATAAGAGTGGGGATGTGTTTCTGTGTGTGCCTGTGCGTGATATATCTGTCGGGATGCATCCATGGATGATGAAGGGGAACCATGTGTTTGGTAAGTAAACCTAACTAGGGCCCTGTTTGGTTTCAAATAAGTCATCAACTTATAAGTCGAAAAGTGAAAAAAGTGACTTATTTTGCCAAACAGACCGAACTTATAAGTCACCCCAACTTATAAGTCATAAGTTGCTTCACCCCAACTTAAACTTATAAGTCACCCCCTTTTGCATGGGTCCCACCACCTTTACATAAAAAAAGATGGAAAGATGTGCTCAGGTGACTTATAAGTCAGGTGACAACCAAACAGACGTGACTTATAAGTCATTGGTTTTAAGTCACCTGACTTATAAGTCAGGTGACTTATTGGAACCAAACAGGCCCTAGATCAGTAGATCAATTGTTGTTTGTCGGAGGAAGGGAGAGACACAACTAATGAGGTAGATCGATTGATGTGTGGGTAAAAACGAGTTATAAGGACCTAGCTAGCTATATGTATAGAGAGAGATCGGTCGGTGTACGTCCATTTGTTAGAGGCAAATAAGGCCCAGCGAGACGGATAGACAGAGAGAATGGAGCTAGGAGGTGGTGCGAGAAGCCCAACTACTAGCTAGATAGGGGGAGGAGTGTGCGGTTGTGAGAGAGCGATGAAAAGAGGAGCGAGATTTTACACGTGTGTCTGACCGTATGAGAGACACGAGGTAAGGACACATAAAGGAGGAGATTGAAGGTGTGTTTGTATGTTGTAGGCAGGCATCGCTGGAGAGGTTTATCGATCAGTGTGTTTCGGGAAGGAGTTGTGGAGACTCTGGGAGAACGACCTAAAGAAAAAAATGAATGTGCCCGGTGGATAGAATGCCGAGGGAGGGGGAGGGCGAGGAGGACGTGTGCATGCACGAGAGAAAGTTAGTGGTAGCTACAAAGGTTAGAGGATTGTGTGGGCGTAAGAGACTAACAAAGATCATAATTTGATATGAAAGCAGATTCATATATTTGAATAGGAGAACATAGTGTTTTAAACATTGCATGCATGAATATAGCGGTGATACACGTGCTATGCACATGTTATACCATAATGTGATGATGCATGGTGTTTGCAACTCACAGCTAAATGCCGAGCAATCTAAACCATACTATACATCAAACAATCTCACATTTTATTTGAATTTGTGATAATGTGTGGAGTTTGCAGCTTACAACTAAATATCGAACAATCTAAACAATAGTATATATCGAACATTCTCACATTTTATTTGAATTTGTGGTGATGTGTGGTGTTTGCAACTCACATCTAAATACTTGTAGGCGTAGGGGCAGGGCACCATACATAATGTGATAAGCACATTATACATATGAGACATGGTTTAGATTACGAAGATCTAGCTAGAGCTAGAAATGTAATGTGATCTGAAATCAAAATAAAGTGGATTCAAAAAATCTAGTTCGAGTTCATATAGTACACATAGTTCATATGTAACTCGAGACTAATCATGTGGTGTGCTATGAAGATAATACACAAACGATGGTTTAACTTGAAAATAATGATGATTGTAGATCTTATTAAAACAGAGAAACAAATTCAAATGCTTTGACATCACAACAATCATTACTGTAGATCTTATTCAAATAGAGAAAACGAATTCAAATTTAGTTCATATTGAAGCGGTAGTATATACGTTTGGAATGCACTAAAACGTTCATTTGAGTAGTAGGTTGCATGCATTATACACGTAGCGAAATATTTGAATTGAACATAACATGAATTCAAAGTTTTGAATGACATTTGTAGGGCGCATTGATTTGGTACAGTACATGTTAGGCTTGTCCGGAAATTTCAACCCGCGCCTTGTTAGCCCGAAATATTTAAGATATATCTTTGTCTCGTTGTGCTCCGACAAGTCCCTCCATCTCAACCCGCGCCTTGCTATTCCGAAATTACAACGCGAGCGAAAACACCCACCTCCTGTGAAATCCCGACACGCGAAATGCCCGTGGTACCCCTGAACCGAAAGAACCGCCTCAAATCGGTTGGGGTATTTTCATAACTTACCCCACATTTCGGACAAGCGCGTCTCTAAGCCATGGTTCCCAACTGCCATCCCATCCGCCCACCCAAAACCCGCGATGAAACCCCACACCCTGCTCCATCCGCCAACCAGCCGGAGCCTCTTCCCCAACGATGTCGTCCACAGCAACACCTCGATGTCCCTCATCCAGCGTACCGGATGAGGATCCGTCATCCATTTCATCGTCCCGCCGGTTCAACCACCCCGTCCTCCACCTCCAAAGAGCTGCCCCGACGTTCCCCTCGTCTTTCGCGCGACCTCCATTCCCACACCGCCTTCTTCACCTGCACCACCGGAAGAGCATCATCATCACCGTTTCCTCGGATGAAGCTGCGGCCTAATCGGCGCCACCAAAGAGGTTGTACACTAATCGCCGCATTTTCTTCTTGATTCGATCTCACGGTGCTGTCGGCGCTCGGTCCCGAGCCGACACGGCGCGGCTCCATCCACGGCGGTGTCACCGGCCACTTCCTCCACGTCGTCGCTCCCTCGGCGGCGACGTCCACATCAGTAGGACCTGCTGCTGCTTTAGCTCTCGCTCGCGCTGCTGCTTTGCTCTTGCTCTTAGTCCCCTACCTGGTCTGCTCTTGCTATTGCTCTTGCTCACGCTGCTGCTCTCGATCTTGCTCTTGCTTGCGATGCTGCTCCGATTTAGCTGCACTTCACTCCGATGCCGCCGGGGTGAAGGCAGAACCAGCCGCAGCAGGGAGGGGGGCTCGCTGGAGAGGTACCCCACTATCTAACTTAGGGTTCAGGATGGGGCGATGGTCGCCGCGGTGGCGGGGCGTTGGCGGGGCGGTGGCATGGCGATCGCCGGAGAAAAATTTCGGCACGGGGGGGGGGGGGGGGCCTAGAGGGATGGCCGGGGCGGCGGTGGACCGGCGGTGGGGAGTGTTTTCGGGGCGGGCGGGGCGGCGCACCGCCGGCCGCGGGTGGCGGGGGGCTGCTGTTTGGTCGGATCAGGGGGGTGGAGGTTGAAGATGAACCGTAGGCCCTTGATTTTGTATCCACCGGCTGCAAAATCGACTGACCAGAGATGAAAAAGTCAGTCGACCGACGTGTAGCCTCATCTTGCTAGTGCGTTCAGTTTCGACAACAAAATTCAGTTTCGACAACAAAATTCAGTTTCGACAGTTAAGTTTAGTTTCGACAGTTAAGTTCAGTTTCGACGGTTAAATTCAGTTTTGACAGTTAAGTTCAGAGATGAGCGGCTGATGTATTTTACATCTAGCACTTTGTGGTTATGTATTTTACGTCATGTATTGGAGATGCTATTAGAATTCCACTCAGGTTAACGTTGTTCATTGTCTCTCTTGTCCTGCTTCAGCCTCGGCGTCGTACAACTCACCGGAACTGCTCCAACGACGAAACCCTCCATCACATCGGAGCAGTACCTCGGGCTCCATCTCCAGACGCCTAAGATCTTCTTCCCCTCCTCCGACAGCCAAGTCAGCCGGAGCATCCTCACCGGCCAACCCAATCACGCTGAGATCGACATGGCTTCGCCAAAGAGGTTGTACACTTGTTGCATATCTTTTTTACTCTACATGTTATATATATTGTCCACTGAGCACATGGATTTGTTCCTTTAGTGTCTCCTTGAAAGAAAAAACGTAGGAATTTTAATTTTCACTTGTCCTCCTTTTCAAATTCCTATTCATGAAGCACAAGACTAAGAGATAGTAGCATAATAGCATTATAACCGTATATTTTCTTGTGGTTTGACTTAATCTCACCATGCTTCTTTGCATCCTGTGATCTTCCAATTGTTGTGAATAAAACACCCAGATTGGAAGAAATCCTATGTTTTTAAATTCTCTGTTTTGCACGTGCATTCCTATCCTATTCCTGTCTATTTCCTATCCCTGCATTGTTAGAATCCTCCAATTCAAATGAGCCCTTATAGAATTACTTCTCTTACAGATAGTTGTCAAAGAAAACATTGCGTGGTTTGTCCCGCTCCTGCTGCGTCGTCGTCCACCCCAGCTCAGCTGCTCCAACGACATAAGGGTCCAGCACAGCAGGGATCCAGCCTCCAGACTGTCTTTCACCGCCTCAGATCTTCTTCCCCGCTGCTGACAGCCATGAAAACTGCACTACCATCATCAACCGAGCAGATGACCTCGAGGACTACACGGGTCCGCAAGAGAGGTCGCACTCTTTCGTGTCTGCTTACGTTATGCATCGCTTAATATTACATGCTACTTTATCGTCCTGTTCACCGATTAGACTCTGAGTCAGCTCCAAACTAATGGTCAAACTTGAGTTTTTAAATGGTTGTGGGGTACATATCGGGGCCGCTATCAATAGTATCTATCTACTATCTGGTTAATCTCCAGTGTCTACTATGAGTTTCATGTTGGGTGGGAAACAAACAGTAAAGAAGCCATTATCTGTATTTTTTAACTGAACCCATTATCTGCCTGCTATTATTGGTTTTGGGTCTATCCACAGGTTGCTACCATCACTCTGGATTTCTGCATGCACTCCTTACATAATCTCACTATGTTTTATTCCTATGCATGACAATTATTGTAAACAATGGAACTGAACATGTAGAGAAAAAGAGACGAGGCTTGTGTGGCAATAAAATTTCATGCAGACGTCGCTCCATGGTAGGCACAAAGGCAGCCCCCCTCCACGCATTTCGGATTGTAATCGAGAGGAAGATATCTGTTCTGAGGGGGATTCAGAAGGAGAAGACAACTCCTATTTACCCCCTGAGGTCTTTGCTCTAACTTGGCATGCTGATGTTGGTTATATCATGCATATGGTGTCTTGCATTGCTTACTTTATACATCAAGTATGTCATCTGCTTAGTTTAGACATCCTTTGTGCGAATGCCATCTGTTTAGTTTATTCATCGTTTATGTGAATTATGCAACGCCATCTTGTTTAGCCATGCATCATATATGTGAATTTTGCAATGCCATCCTGCTTAGCTAGTCATCTTATATGTAAATTATATCAGGCCATCCTTTTTTTCATTACATATTACATTTGTCAACAATGTTATTACATTCAACTGCTCTTCGTGTGCATCAGCCATTTGACACGGTGATGGGAAATTCTGGAGTGAAAACAAGGTCTTCAGAGCAGACTATGCTATCTGACGAAGCACATATCTCGCTGGTTACGGATAGCTCCTTAGAGGAGGATTCAGAGATAGATGACCAGTCATATTCCCCCCCCCCCCCGAGGTGTATGCTCTAACTTGGCAGGGTTATGTTGCTCATATCGTGCGTATGGTGTCTCGCATTGCTATGTCATTTGATTAGTTTAGACATGCTTTGTGTGAATGCCACCTGTTCAGTGTCTAATTACCATATATGTGAATTATGCATTGTCATCTTGTTGCAAGACATTATATATGTGAATTATACAATGCTATCTTGTTGGAAAGGCATTATATATGTGAATTATGCAATGCCATGTTGTTTAGCCAATCATCATGTATGTGAATTATATCATGCTATCTTTTTTTTGTATTACGTGTTCCATTTGGCGACAATGTTTATATATTCAACTACTCTTCCTGTGCATCAGCCATTTGAAGCGGTGATGGAAGTATCTGGAGTGAAAACAAGGTATTCAGAGCAGACAATGCTACCTGCTGAAGCAGACATCTTGCTGGTTACAGAGAGCTCCTCAGAGAAGGATTTAGAGACTGATGACCAGTCCTATTTTCCCCCTGAGGTCTATGCTCAAACTTGGCAGGGTTATATTACCCATGTCATGCATGTTGTCTTGCATTGCTTAGTTTTTACATCATATATGGATTGCCATCTGCTTACTTGCTTACTATATAAATCATATATTTGAATTATATCATGCCATCATGTTTACATAGTACATACACATCATCTATCTGAATTATGGCATGGCAACCCATTTAATAAAGACATCATATAGTTATCATATTTTGAATTATGGCATTCTATCCGTGAATGTATGTGAATTATGGCATGCCAACCTATTTAATAAACACATTATATAGTTATGTCATGTCATCCTGTTTACATAGTCTCATATTTTGAACTATGTCTTTCCATCTTTTTTAGTTAGCCATCATAATGTGAAATTGTGTCATGCTATCCTGTTTAGTTAGCCATCATATATGTGAAATTATGTCATGCTATCATGTTTGGTTAGACAACATAAATATGAATTATTTCATGCCCTCTTTTATTCCCCACTATCCATTGCACCTGTCTATCATACAATGTCTATACTTTCAATTACTTTTCTTTTTTATCAGCCATTTGAATTGGAGAGCGTGATGGCAGTTTCTAAGGGAGTAACAACACGGTCTTTAGAAAAGATAGTGCTACCAATTGATGCAGATAGAACCACGGTTGTACTTGCCCAAGGACCAGATCCACCACACATAACCCAGACTCTCGTAGATTGTACCCCTACCCAGTTGGACAGAGAACCAGCTACACCCCTTCTAACCCCATCCCCGGCAGATAGTAACCCAGTTCCAGTTGACACAGCACCGTCTCCACCACATAGCACCCAAACACGAGCAGTTAGTAAGGGAACTGCAGTGCCCAAAGCACGAGGACCACCACTCCGAATCCCAACTCAACGCTTAAAGGAGAAGAAGATTTGTTCTCAGGTTAGGTTCTGTAGCTATGGTTCATACTCCTTTGCTCTTGCATGACTGTATTTACTCATACCAACTATTTTCAAATTTGAAGGATGGAATTGAAACTCCAATGGCGTAACAGGTATGTTTTAAACCTGTTTCTTTAACTGGTTTGCTGTTGTAACCTGCTCTATGTTGATTCACTTTCAATTGAATAAACAGTTATGTTCTCATGTCATGCACATTACAAGTGTTGTTATTGCTCTATAGTTACCCACACTTATATTCTGTCTATTCTGCTTTGTCTTGAACAAATATTATTTGAACTGTGTCTCTATCTTGATTTGGCAACAAAAACTAGAATGATATAGACCATAAAGTGACAATGGTACATAGATATATGTTTATTTCATGTTGTTATCCTGTCCACTTTACTACTGAACTCATTTACCAAAATGAGTTTCATATACAACATGGTAAACATGTGATGTGTCTACTTGTTTCTCTTTTAGAATGCGGACAAAATATTGGAGAACAATACCACGTTATCCAATGGTAAAGAAGTAATTCAGATAAGGTTCAAGATAGTGAGACATCCCTGTTGGTCTCCAAGAAAGCTGATAAAAACTATCTTGATGACAGTGAGGGAACCCAAAAGTCCTGTCTTGATGTAGTGTTCGAGTTACTGGCCACTACTGCTGGCACAAGCTCTTCAAACTCGCTGCCTGAATCAGTTCGTCTTCTTGAGTCTCAACTTCAAGTTGAAATACATCGATCAGATGTGCTGCGACAGGAAGCTGAAGGACTGAGGAAGTCTCTGCAGAATTCAGATGCATATTTTCTGGTGCAACAGCAAGCGTTGCAGGATTTAAGCGCCAAACAAGAGAAAGTTAATAAGCTTGCTAAGCATCTTGCCAGCATTATGGGTACCCAGGATATTGTTTCTTGAGATCTTCTGAAGTGGTTTCAGTTTTGGATTTGTTTTGTTGCGGTGTTTATTGGCGCTGGTCGCCAACTTTGACAACCAGTGTATATGATATGCTGCTTTGTTCCCTATATTTGCATTGGTGGCGAACTTTGATGCCCAGTGGATGTAATATGTGTAATAGCCGTGATAGCCTAGCGTTAGTTGCTTGCTTATTTATTTCCTTGTTTTCTTTTTTATTTGTTTGCTTGTAGTCATTGCGGTTCTTTTTCCACGGTTAGCTAGTGGTTGCAATAACCTATTTTTTAAAACTAGGCCACAATAACCATGGGCTAATATTTACTGTAGTGACACTGGGCCTCTTACTAGCCGTAGAAACAGTGGGCCTTCTACGGACCGTAGAAACAATGGGCCTTCTATGGGCCGTAGAAACAATGGGCCTTCTGCGGGCCGTATTATGAATGGGCCTTATACGGGCCATATAATCGATTGGCCAAACATGGGCCAAACATACCGCATTATGGCCGTAAACAGGCTAGAGTTGGAATCGTCCGTTCATGGGCCGACCATAACGGGCCATCGTTAATAGGCCGTATTTGATGACGCTATGAAATCGCCCCAACGTATTAATAGACCACAAACGGACCGACTGTAACCACGGGCTGAATTTTGCCCACAAGCAGAAAATGACAGTAACAGGCCGTAAGTAAACGAATGTTGGAAATGAGCCCAAGAACAAATGGGCTCTGAGAAGGCCGAAAGATAACATGGGCTGGAAACGGCCCAATGGAATAACGGGCTGTTAAAGGGTATAAAGTGATACACTGTTCATTACGGGCCAGTTTCACCACGGGCTGTTAATGGGTGTAAAGTGATACATTGTTCATTACGGGCCAGTTTCACCACGGGCCGTTAGTAGGCCAAGAGTTACATAGGGCCTCATATGGGCCGAAAGACGTCATGGGCCATACATGGGCCAGAAGTGAAAATGGGCTGGAATCATATTGGATGGCCCAGATGACGCTACTGGGCCTAATTCGGATAGGGTGTAACGGGCCTTGGGTTAGCGGGCTGTAAATGGGCTATATTCGAACAGGCGTTAACAGGCTTTCCATGGGCCGGCTGGCCAGCTTTTGACCAAGTCAAACGGGCCAGCCTTTTCACAGGAATGGGCCTCTGGGCCGTGCCACGTGTCGACATATCATAGGCGCTTTCCGTCCAATGAGTGGTTGACATCTGTCCCAACAATGAGCCGACACGTGTTTCCTCCAGCCAATGATGATTTTACACGTGGAAAAATCCCCATTGGTCGGGGATTTTAACGGGTTATCGGATCCAAAACCCGATCCGATAGCTTAACGGCGTTCCGTTACGGTGGATGCCACGTGTCGGTCACCCTTGACGAAAGCACTTCTGTGATGCGCGATTTATCGTCATGGAAGTGGACACTTCCGTGATGATAATTTTGGTAATGTCATGGAACACTTCTACGACAGCACAGGTATGACTATCTTGATTCTGTCATAAATTTGTCATGGATGTACATGCATGACAAAAAAAGCGACCTACTGTGACAAACACGTATCATCACGGAAGTGTATTTTTTTGTAGTGAGAGCCTCTAAATCAGGCATTGACTACCGTATCATTGTTGTTATCGCCGTTGTTGCGGCGCTTTGGTCTGTTACGACGTGGTCTTCCATTGGCATCTCTGGTATCCGAAGTGCCCGTATTCCTTGATGTGTTGTTGCTGTGAGCCAGCCAGCTATCCTCGCCCACGCAAAAGCGGGTCATGAGTGTCGTGAGGGCTGCCATAGACTTCAGCTTCTCCTGGCCGAGGTGGCGGGCAAGCCACTCGTCGTGGATGTTATGCTTGAATGCTGCTAGGGCCTCTGCATCGGGACAGTCGACAATTTGGTTTTTCTTGGTCAGGAACCGTGTCCAGAATTGCCTGGCCGATTCCCCTGGCTGCTGAGTTATATGGCTCAAGTCATCAGCATCCGGTGGTCGCACATAAGTGCCCTGGAAGTTGTCAAGGAATGCGTCTTCCAAATCCTCCCAACTGCCGACGGATTCTGCTGGCAAGCTATTCAGCCAAGGCCGAGCTGGTCCTTTTTGTTTGAGTGGGAGGTACTTGATGGCATGTAGATCGTCACCGTGAGCCATGTGGATGTGAAGGAGGAAATCCTCAATCCATACAGTGGGATCTATTGTACCATCATATGATTCGATATACAACGGGATCTATTGCAGCCGGCCACCTAGACCAGCCGGCCCCGAGAAGGCGGCACTTCGCCTTTGGGGCTTGAGGGGCGTAGGCGGCCCCGATGTCTTGAATCGCCATGGGGAGCAGATGAGCCTACCCATGGTCGTTTACTCTGACAGATTTTTTACATTTTTCTTGTAGTTTTTTCATGACATCTATAGCAATATAGCAAAAGGGGACATGACTCTCCTGTGTCTTGTATGAATAGTTTTTTGTACACGTTAAGTTTGTTCTGCCGAACAAGGAATCCGCGCCTTGTTATCCGGAAATTTTGTAGCTCGAATATCTTTTTTCGCATCTGCTTTGAAAGTCCCGCCTCTTCAACCCGCGCCGCGCCTTGTTATCCCAAAATTTCGACCCGCATGAAAACTCCCTCCCCATCCGAAATCGGTCCCGCAGCCCAGACATGCGAAATCCCCTTTCTACCCCTCAGCCGGAAATGCCAGCTCAAAGTTGCGGTGTCAAAACCAGTGGGGGTACGCTGGTAACTTACCCTAAATTTCGGACAAGCGAGTCCCTAAGCCATGGCTCCCCCTACCTTCCCCTTCGTCCCCCCATTCATACACCGAGGCCATCAAAACCCGCGAAACCCCACGCTCCTCCGTCAGCCTCCCGACCGCCGCCCAGTCGGAGACTCTTCCCCGACGATGCCGTCCACCGCAACATCTCACCGTCCCTCAACTACCGCACTAGATGAGGATCCGTCTTCAATCTCGTCATCCCGCCGGATGAGCCGCCCTGTCCTCCACCTCCAAGGAGCTGCCCCAACTTTGCCTCGTCTATCGCACCACCTCCATCCCCACAGCGTTGTCTTGACCTGCCGCACCGGAACCGCAGCACCATCACCAATTCCTCCGATGAAGTCGAGGCCCACTCGGCGCCACCAAGGAGATTCTGCACTCACCGCTGCATTTTATCTTCTATTCGATCTCACGGAGCTATCGGTGCTTGAGACCAAGCAGCCATGGCGAGTCTCCATTGACGGCGCCGTCGCCGGCCCCTTCATCCATGGCGTCTCTCCCCCATGTCGTTGCTTCCTCGGTGGTGACTTCCACACCGGCACTAGTTGCAGCTGCTCCGGCTCTCACTCGCGCTACGGCTCTTTTCTTGCTGTCGGTCGCGCTGCTCCACCTCTCTTGCTTTCATTCATGCTGCTGCTCTTCTCTGCTATTGCTGTCAGTCGCGCTACTGCTCCGCTCTTTCTCTCGTTCATGTTGCTGCTCTGCTCTTGCTCTTGCTCGCCCTGCTGCTGCTGCTCCACGACCTCTAGCAGCTACAGGAGTTGCTGGTTTAGCACTTTGCTCGCGGTGTTGTTGCACGACTTGCTCTCTACTAGTGTGTTCCCTGCTAGAGCGTCTACTGATTTAGATCACTGCTTCTCTGCTACTAGTGCTGGAACACCATATACATCTATTGCAATGCTTTGCTACTAGTTCAATCAGTTTCAATAGTAAAATTCAGTTTCAACTGTAAAGTTCAGTTTCTTTAGTTAAGTTCGGAGTCAACAGAATTTACAGCATCTGTCGAAGCGGCTGTGGCGCGGCTGATGCGTTTTTACATCTAGCACTTTTTGGTGCTGTATTTTACATCATCTATTGCAGATGATATTAGAGTCCCACTTCATATTAACATTGTCTGTCTTGTCCTGCTTCAGCCTCGCCGCCATACACCTCATCGGAGCTGCTCCAACGACGAAACCGTCCATCACAGCGGAGTAGTACCCTCGGCACCATTTCCAGAGGCCTCAGATCTTCTTCCCCGCCTCCAACAGTCACACCAGCATCACCATCCTCCATGTCCAACCCAATGATGCTGAGGTCGACAAGGCTATGCCAAAGAGGTTGTACACTTGTTGCATCACTTTGTTACTCTGCATTCATGTCGATCCCCCAGGGATCCTTTGCTATGGAACTACTATGGTACTACTATTCATGCATTTGGTTAGAAGGAGTGGAGCAAAGCAAAACTGGAGGATTGTTTCCTTTGGTGTCTCTTTAAAAGAAAAACGTAGGAATTTTAATATCCACTTGGACGTCCTTTTCAAATTAATATGCGTAAAGAACAGGACTAATTGCATTACTGGCACAATAAGATTCTTATTTTTTCATTTTCACGTGGTTTAAATTTAATCTGACCATGTTTCTCCGTTCCTGTGTTCTTCTAATTCATGCAAACCAAACACCCAGGTTGATAGAAATCCTATGTTTCTAAGTGCTCTGTTTTGCATGTGCATTCCTATCCTAT
This sequence comes from Triticum urartu, assembly GCF_056163025.1. NCBI lineage: Eukaryota > Viridiplantae > Streptophyta > Magnoliopsida > Poales > Poaceae > Triticum > Triticum urartu. Next base: position 430,121,548 of record NC_141874.1, read on the forward strand.
TCGTGTGTTTTTCCTGTCCATGCGTTTATAGAATCCTCCAATTCTAAGGAGCCCTTACAGATTTACTTCATTTTCAGATAGGCGTCGAAGAAAACTCTATGTGTTATGTCCTGCTCCTACTGTGCCGTCATCCACCCCACCTGAGGTGCACCATCGACATAAGCGTTCACTATAGCACAGATTCCCCCTGCAGACTTTCTTTTGCTGCCTCAGATCATCTTCCCCGTTGCCGGCAGCCATGCCAACTGCATTACCATCATCGAGTGAGCAGATGAACCTAAGGACTACACAGTTCCAGAAGAGAGGTCACAGTCTTTTATGTTTTTTACGTTATACATCGGTTATTATGACCTGCTATTTTATCGTTCAAACTTGAGTTTTAAAATGCCCGTGGGTCTCATATCGAGGTAGCAATGAATAGTATCTGTCTACTATCTGGTTCATCTGGGGTCTTCTATGTGGTTCATGTTGGGTGGGCAACAAACAGTAGATGATCCCTTCTCTATCTTTTTAAAACTGAAGTTGTAATCTACCTGCTATCATTAGTTTTGGATCTATCCACTCGTTTGCTACCATCAGTCTTGATTTCTGCATGCACCCCTTTGGTCTTACAAAATCTAACTATTTTTTTATTATGCATGTCAGTTATTGTACACAATCGTACTGAACATGTAGAGAAAAAGAGAAGACGGTTGCATGGGAATATAATGTCATGCAGACGCCGCTCCATGGTGGGCGAAGTGCCGCCCCCTCTCGCCATTCCAGATTGTATTCTAGAGGAAGATAAATGTTCAGATGGGGATTCAGAGGGAGCCGACCACTCCTATTTACCACCTGAGGTGTTTGCTCTAACCTGGCACGCTGATGTTAGTCATATCATGCATATGGCGCCTCACGTTGCTTACATTATACATCTTATATGTCATCAGCTTAGTTTGGATTTTCTTTGTGTGAATGCCACCTGTTTGGTTTCTATATCATACTCCCACCATTCCTAAATATTTGTCTTTTTATAGATTTCAACAAGTGACTACATAGAGAGCAAAATGAGTGAACCTACACTCTAAAATATGTCTATATACATCTGTATGTGGTAGTCCATTTCAAATCTCTAAAAAGACAAATATTTATGAACGGGGAGAGTATATGGGAATTATGCAATGCCATCTTCGTTAGCCAGACATCATATACGTGAATCATGCAATGCCATCCTGTTTAGCCAGTCATCGTATATGTGAACTGTATCGTGCCATATTTTTTTCCTAATGTATTCCATTTGTCAACAACGTTTATATATTCATCTACTCTTCCTGTGCATCAGCCATTTGAGTCGGTCATGGAAAAATCTGGAGTGAAACAAGGTCTCCTGAGCAGTCAGTGCTACCTGTCGATGCAGATTTCTTGCTGGTTACAAATAGCTCCTTAGACGAGGATTCAGAGACAGATGACCAGTCGTATCACCCCTGAGGTCCATGCTCTAACTTGGCAAGGTTATATTGCGCATATCATGCATATGGTGTCTTGCATTGCCATGCTATCTGCTTAGATTAGACGTGCTTTGTGTGAATGCCTCCTTCTTGCTTTGTATTTCAGATATGTGAATTATGCAATGCCATGTTTTTCAGCCAGTTATCATATATGTGAATTATGCACCGACATGTAGCCAGGCATCATATATGCGAATTATCTCATGCCATCTTTTTTTCATTACGTATTCCATTTGTCGACAATCTATGTATATTGAACTAATCTGCATGTGTATTAGCCAATTCAGCCGGTTAGGGAAAAATCAGGAGTGAAAACAAGGTCTTCAGAGCATGCAATGGTACCTGTTGAAGCATATATCTCAATGGTTACAGGGAGCTCCTCAGAGGAGGATTCAGAGACAGATGACCAGTCCTATATCCCACCTGAGGTGTATGCTATAAGTCGCAAATTTTATATTTCTCATATCATGCATATGGTGTCTTGCATTGCTTAGCTTAGGCATCATATGCACAATATTGAATTCCATCTGCTTAGTTTAGAGATCATACATGCGAGTGCCAGCTGCTTAGTATATGAATCAATTATGTCAATTGTATCATGCCATCATGTATACTTAGACAACATGTATGTGAATTATTTCATCCCAACCTATTTTAGAAAGACATCATATAGTTTTGTCATGTCATCCTGTTTAGATACTCATCATATGTTGAATTATGCCATTATATCATGTTAAGTTATCCATAATATATCTGAAACTATGTCATGCTATCCTATTTAGTTAGGCATCATATATGTGAAATTGTGTCATGCTGTCCAGTTTGGTTAGACAACATATATGTGAATTACCACATCTGTCTATCATACAATGTTTGTATGTTCAATTTCTTTTCTTGTTTATCATCCATTTGAATTGGAGGGGGTGATGGCAGTATCAAAGGGAGCAAAAACCCGTACTTCACAAAAGACAGTGTTACCCGTCGATGCAGATAGAACAATGGTTGTACTGGCCCACAAACTAGCCCCACCTCGCATAATCGAGACTCTTCCAGATTGCACACTTACACCGTTGCGCAGAGAACCAGCTACAACCCATCTAACCCCAACCCCAGCGGATAGTAACCCACTTCTAGTTGACAAAGAACCATGTCCACCACAGAGTACCCCCACAGGAGCAGTTTGTAAAGCAACTGCAGTGCCCAAAGCACGAAAACCACCACAGCGAACCCAAACTCCACGTTTAAAGCAGAAGAGCAACTGTTCTCAAGTCAGATTCTGTAGCTATGGTCCATACTCCTTTGTTGTTGCATCACTGTATTTACTCATACCAACTACTTTCCAATTTGAAGGATCCAATTGAAACTCCAATGGCGCAACAGGTATGTTTTAAACCTATTTCTTTAACCGGATTGCTATTCTAACTTCTTGCTCTATGTTGATTTTAGTTTTAGTTGCATAAACAGTTATGTTCTCATGTGATGCACATTACAAGTGTTGCCAACGCTGTGTAGTTTCTCACACTTATATTCTGTCTATGATGCTATGTCTTAAAAATATATGAGTTGAACTGTGTCTCTATCTTGATTTGGCAACATAAACTAGAATGATATGGACAATACAGTGACCATAGCGCATAGATATATGTTTGTTTCATGTTGTTATCCTTTCCACCTTACTACTGAACCGGTTTACCAAAATGAGTTTCGTATACTACATGCTAAACATGTGATGTGTCTGCTTGTTTCTCTTGTAGTATGCGAACAGAATATTGGAGAAGAGAACCCCACTATGCAATGGTAGAGAAAGTAGTGCAGATAAGGCTCAAGATAGTGAGACACCCATGTTGGTCTCCAAGAAAGGTGATAAAAACGATCTTGTAGACAGTGAGAAAACCCCACAGTCATGTGTTGATGTAGTGTTCGAGTTACTGGCCAGTACCGTTGGCACAAGCTCTTCGAACTTGCTGACTGAATCACTTCAGCTTCTCCAGTCTCATCTACAAGCTGAAAGGCATTAGTCAGATGTGCTTCGGCAAGAAGCCAAAGGACTGAGGAAGTCCCTGCAGAATTCAGATGCATACTTTCTTGTGCAACAGCAAGTGCTGGAGGATTTACGCGCCAAACAAGAGAAAGTAATAAGCTTGCTAAGTATCCTGCCAGCATTATGGGTACCCAGGATATTGTTTCTTGAGCTCTTCTGAAGTGGTTTCAGCTCTGGACTTGTTTTCCCGCGGCGTTTATTTGCACTAGTCACCAAGATTGACAACCAGTGTATATGATATGCGGCTTTGTTCCCTATATTTGCACTGGTGGCGAACATTGATGCCCAGTGGATCTAATATGTGTAATAGCCGTGATAGCCTAGCGTAAGTTGCTTGCTTATTTATTTCCTTATTGTCTTGTTTATTTGTTTGCTTGTAGTCGGTGCAGTTCTTTTCCCGCAGTTTGCTAGTGGCCGCAATAACCTATTATTTAAAACTACTCCGCAATAACCATGGGCTACATATTTACTATAGTTACCATGGGCCTCCTACGGGCCGTAGAAACAATGGGCCTTCTAAGGGCCATAGAAACGATGGGCCTTCTATGGGCCGTAGCATCAATGGGCCTTCGACGAACCGTTTGATCGATCGGCCAAACATGGGCCAATAACAGGCCGCATTATGGGTCGTAAACGGGCTAGATTTGGAATCGTCTATTCATGGGCCGACTATAACAGGTCGTCGCTAATCTGTCATATTTGATGACGCTACGGAAACGACCCAACGGATTAATGGGCCGCAAATGGGCTGATTGTAACCCCGGGCAGAATTTGGCCCACAAGCAGAAAAGGCCAGTAACGGGTCGTAAGTAACCGAATGCTGGAAATGAGCCCAAGAATAAATGGGCCCATAGAAGGCCAAAAGATAACACGGGTTGGAAATGACCCAATGGAATAATGGGCCGATAATGGGTATAAGGCGGTACATTGTTCATTACGGGCCAGATTCACCATGGGCCGTTAATGGGCCAAGATTTACAAATAGCCTCGTATGGGCCAAAAGACATCATGGGCCATATATGGGCTGGAAGTTACAACGGGATGGAATCATATTGGACGACCCAGATGAAGCTACTGGGCTTAATTCCGGTAGGCCGTAACGGGCCGTGAGTTAGCGGGCCGTAAATGGGCTATATACGAAAAGGTCGTTAACATGCTTTCCGTGGGCCGGCCCGTTACCATTTGACCAAGTCAAACGGGCCGGCCTTTTCACCATAATGGGCCTCTGTTGGGCCATGCCATGTGTGGACGTATCATAGGCGCCTCTTGTCCAATGAATGGATGACATCTGTCCCAACGGTGAGCCAACATTTGTTTCCTCCGCCCAATGACAATTTTACACGTGGAAAATCCTCATTGGTCCGGGCTGTTAGCGGGTTATCGGATCCAAAACTGGACCCGATAGCTTAATGGTGACCCGTTACGGTGGATGCCACGTGTCGGTCACCCTTAACGAAGGAACTTCCATGACGCGCGATTTCTCGTCATGGAAGTGGACACTTCCGTGATGATAATTTTGGTAATGTCATGAAACACTTCTATGACAGCACAGGTATGACTATCTTGATTCTGTCATAAAATTGTCATGGATGTACATGCATGACAGAAAACGTGAGCTACTATGACAAACATGTATCATCACAGAAGTGTCTTTTTTTGTAGTGAAGTTTTTATTCGAATATACACTTCGGTCCATAAATTCTTAGGCATAATGAGTTTCTGTCCCTCTCATAGGGTTGTGATGTCGCTTGAAGCTACGTCGGTATTTCCCCAAAGAGGAAGGGATGATGCAGCACATCGGCGGTAGGTATTTCCCTCATATATGAAACCAAGGTTATCAAACTAGTAGGAGAACCAAGCAACACAACATAAATGGCCCCTGCGCACAAATAACAACACCTCGCAACCCGACGGATTAAACGGGTTATCAATCCCTTTCGGGTAACGGCGCCAGAAATGGTGCGTGGACGGGAGAAAGTTGTAATAGATTGAATAAATAGATCGCAAATAAAATAAACTGCAGCAAAGTATTTTTTAATTTTGGTTTAATAGATCTGAAAATAAAATCAAGAGAAAAATAGATCGCAAAGGCAAATATATGAGAAACAAGACCCGGGGGCCGTAAGTTTCACTAGTGGCTTCTCTCAAGAAAAATAGCAAACGGTGGGTGAACAAATTTCTGTTGGGCAATTGATAGAACCTCAAATAATTATGAGGATATCCAGGCAATGATTGAGGGATTACTAGACTAAGAGGTCCTCGGGCGTCTGACCTATTAGATAAGGGCCGGACTGATGGGCTTTGAAGATACGAAGACCGAAGACTCTACCCATGTTCGGATGGGACTCTCCTTGGCGTCAACTATGAATATTCCTCTCTCTGTAACCGACCTTGTGTAACCCTAGATCCCTCCTGTGTCTAGATAAATCAGAGGGCTAGGTCCGTAGATAGGCCGAATAATCATAGTCTGACTAGACTTTAAGGGTTTAGCCATTAAGATCTCGTGGTAGATCAACTCTTGTAATACTCATATTACTCAAGATCAATCAAGCAGGAAGTAGGGTATTACCTCCGTAGAGAGGGCCTGGACCTTGGTAACCATTGTGTCCCCCGTCTCATGTTACTATTGATCCTAGACGCATAGTTCGGGACCCCCTACCCGAGATCCGCCAGTTTTTACACCGACATTGGTGCTTTCATTGAGAGTTCCACTGTGCCATCAAAATGTAGAATCGATGGCTCGCCTTGTTCTCAAGGACAACGTCACCTCCGGAGGAGCACTGGCCCCAGGCCAAACCCTTCGGCTGGGTGGCTTCATTATGACCGCCCGTTCGACCATTAAGCCGACGATGACTTCTCTGGTCATCAAAAATCCTCTTCAGGTTGACTCTAAGTACTCTAAGCATATGGATCCGGTGGAGCTCTCGTCTTTAAACGAGCTCCTAGATCGCATCGCTGCCCTAGGGGTCGCCACGGACTATGATCGGATTGGGCTTAAACCCGACCAGAGAGAAATTAAAACCCCGCCGATCACCCATCAGGTAGCGGTAGTAGAGGAGAAAGACGACAACTCTTCCTCTATATTAAGGACGAACTACGTTCGGATCTCTGAACTTGAAGAGCCGGACACCTATCTGCAGAAAGACAGGTCCTGTCCTCCGAACATAGAATCAGACGACAAGCCCAAAAGATCAGCTGACAACCCGGAGCCCGAACTACTGAATCCGGAGATTCTTCAAACTTCGGATCCTAATTTGGTTCAGGGTTTGGACTTCAATCCACCCACCCACCAGACATAGGCGCTCTCAGGGGCATACGATAGCAGTATAAGGAAACGGCCCATCACTTCTGGGACAGATTCCTCCTTGTCAAGGATAAGATTGAAGATTGCCACGACGAAGACGCGATCACAGTGTTCCGCAGCAATTGCACGGATGAAGGAATCCTCAATGCTATCAACCGTCATCACATAACACGCTTCACAGACTTGGCAACCATATTATACAAGTACTGAGCAATGGAAAGCGCCTGGAAAACTCAGGCAGCCGGTTTCCACCCAACCCCTTGTTCAGGTGAAAAGGACGCACCCTAGTGGAACGCCCGACCCAATAACAAAGAAATATAAGCCCATTACGGAACATGGAACCGTTCTGGATAGATGGCTCAATGGACCATGCAAGCTACACACAACACCGGATACTATATCTACTCACAGCCATAGAGCATGTTGGAAACTTCGGCAGGTGGCCAAGAGCGGTGAGGATATCCTCACTAAAAATAACCCAGAGTAATATACTCCAGAAGACGATGACCCCAGAGTACTGATGGTCTTCGAGACCTTTGCTTCAAACAATAAGCATAAAAGGGCACTCCACTACCTTGCCGAAGTCTGCCAAATCGTAGCAACAAACCCTTGGAACGACACAGCCATAACATTCAATGCCGAGGACGAACCAAAATTCAGGACAGTTCGGGCACCAGTCGCCTTAGTCCTCAGTCCGATCATGGACGATTTCCGACTCACCAAGGTTCTCATGGACGGCGTCAGCGAACTAAATCTCATCTATGAGGATACACTTAGTAAAATGGAAATAGACAGGAGCCGCATCAAGCAAAGTAGCACGACCTTCCGGGGAATTATTCCCAGTCGGGAGGCACGATGTGTGGGGAAAATCACACTCGACGTGGTGTTCGGCACACCAGAGAACTATCGTACCGAAGAACTAACCTCCCAAGTGGCCCCTTTCAACAGCGGATATCACGCCCTATTGGGGCGGGATGCATTTACACGCTTTCAGGATATACCTCAATATGGGTACATGAAGCTCAAGATGCCAGGGCCCAATGGCATAATCACTCTCGCTAGTGATCCGGACATAGTACTCCGTGCCAAAAACAAAACCGCATCGCTGGCCCTTGAGGCATTATTTGAAGCCCTCACGGCCAAAGAATTAACCGCATTATGCTCCAGGTGGATAAGGACGACGTAATCTTGGACAAACGACCCAAATCCACCTCCTTCAAACCAGCAAAAGAAATAGTCAAATTCCAGGTCCATCCAATGGACCCCAAGAAGACAGCATCTATTGGAGCACAACTGGTCCCAACGGTCGACAACAAGCTACGAGAATTTCGGCGTGAAAACTAGGATATATTTGCCTGGCACCCTTCGGATATGCCAGGAATCCCACGTAGATTGGCCGAACATAGCCTCAATATATTGAAGGGATTTAAACTAGTCAAACAAACACCGCGGCATTTTTTCGAACCCAAACATCAAGCGATGGGGGAGGATCTAGCCAAGCTAATCGAGGCCGGATTCATTAGAGAAATAAAACATCTGGACTGGCTAGCAAACTTGGTGATGGTGCCAAAGAAGGATAAATCCTGGCGCATGTGCGTCGATTTCAAAGACCTCAATAAGGCCTGCCCTAAGGATCCCTTCCCCCTCCCCCACATCGACCAGATTATCGATGCCACCGCAGGACACGATTCATTATGCTTCCTCGAGGCATATTCCTGATACCATCAAATCAAAACGAAGGAGTCCGATCAAGCCGCAACGGCATTCATTACCCCATACGGGCCATTCTACTTCAACACCATGCCCTTCGGGCTCAAAAACGCAGGGGCCACTTACCAACGCATGATTCAAACATGCCTGGAGAAACAAATCGGCAAGACAGTTGAAGCATATGTGGACGACATCGTCATTAAAACTAGGCATGTCGACTCACTAATAGACGATTTACATCTTACATTCGACAACCTCCATGCATATGACATAAAGCTCAATCCGGAAAAGTGTGTTTTTGACGTTCCTGCTGGAAAGTTGCTGGGCTTCATTGTTTCCAGTAGAGGAATTGAAGAAAATCCAGCAAAAATCTGAGCCTTGTCGCAATTAGCCACACCAACGGACCTTAAACAGGTCCAAAATCTCGTTGGGTGCGTGGTAGCGTTAAGCCGCTTTATTTCCAGATTGGGGTAAAAAGCATTGCCATTGTATCGCCTCCTCCGGTGCACCGATCACTTCGAGTGTACGGATGCGGCAATAGCTGGAATGGAAGAAATAAAAACCCTTCTGGCGTGCAACCCAATCTTGGCTGCACCAAACATCAGCGAACCTATGTTATTATACATATCGGCAACACACTAGGTGGTGAGAGCCGTGCTTGTCGTGGAATGAGAGCACGACGAACACAAATTCCCAATTCAGAAGCCGGTATATTATGTATCCACCATCCTCACACCATGCAAATCCCGGTACCCTCATTATCAAAAGATAGCATACACGGTCTTCATGGCATCCCTGAAGCTACGACACTACTTCCAAGAATGTTCTATCATGGTAGCTTCTAAAGTACCACTCAATCATATAATAAACAACCGCGATGCTATGGGACGGATAACCAAATGGGCCATTGAGCTCCTTCCATTCGACATAACATACAAACTGCGTCGAGCCATCAAATCCTAAGTACTGGCGGACTTCGTTGCCGAATGGACAGAGGCCGAACTCCCTAAAGACTATGGCACATATTCCAACTGGGTTATGTATTTTGATGGTTCCAAAATGCTGGCAGGACTAGGAGCAGGCATCATTTTAACGTCCCCCACTTGAGACCTAGTCCAGTACGTACTCCAGATATTATACACAAACTCCAACAATGCAGCCAAATACGAGGCCTTTTTACATGGTCTCCGGATGGCTGTCTCTATGGGCATACAATGCCTGGAAGTGCGAGGGGACTCAAACCTCACAATATCTCAAATAAATGGAGATTTTGATGTCAAAGATCCAAAGATGGCGGCTTACCGCAACGCTGTCCTAAAAATTTCAGCTCGATTCGAGGGGCTTGAGTTTCATCACGTGGCTCGAGAAAGCAATCAAGCAGTGGACGTCCTCGCTCGAATTGGCGCCAATCGCAACCCCGTCCCACCTAATATCTTTCTAGAAAGTCTATTTAAGCCGTTCGTGGTGTGGCAAGGGGAGAGCGGTAACAACAGTTCGGATCCGAACACAACCCCAGCCTCCGAACTCAAAGATATCAACGGGGGCTCAGCCACCAAAATAACGTTGTTGGCCCATCTAATCATGGCAGTCATTGCCCCATGGACCAAACCCTTCTTGGCCTACCTTAATAGGAAGGAACTCCCGGAGGACCGGAATGAGGCTCGCCGTATTGTTCGGTGCTCGAAGGCCTACAAGGTTCATGAAGGAGAGCTCTATAAGAAAAGCGCTGCTGGAGTTCTTCAAAGATGTATCTCCGAGGAAGAGGGGCGGCAGCTCTTGGCTGAAATTCAAGCCGGACTCGGTGGTCACCACACTACATCTTGGGCCCTTGTTAGCAAGGCCTTCCGTACAGGTTTTTACTGGTCAACGGCCCGAGAAGATGCACAGGACATTGTCCAACGTTGCATTGGATGCCAACTATTCACCAACCAAAGCCACATGCCCCCCACCACTCTACAAACGATCCCCATCACTTGGCCTTTTCCGGTCTGGGGGCTCGATATGGTCGGACCCCTTAAAGGAGGAAGCCATAAGAAAAGTATCTACTGTTCATGGTAGATAAATTCACTAAGTGGATAGAGGCCAAACTGGTCAAAACGGTCGAGGTGGGGCCAGTAATAGACTTCATATCCGGCATGGTGCACCGTTATGGTCTTCCACACAGCATCATCACCGATAACGGCTCCAATTTCACAGCCGATGAGGTGAAAACTTGGTGTGCTAATCTGGGCATTAAGCTCGATTACGCCTCTGTCTATCACCCGCAAACAAATGGTCAAGTCGAATGGGCTAATGGTCTTATTATGAGCGGCATCAAACCTAGGCTAGTACGCTCTTTGAACGAATCAGACAAGCACTGGGTTCAGGAGCTTGATGCCGTACTCTGGGTGCTGCGGACCATGCCCAACCACACTACTGGATATACACCTTTTTTTCATGGTGTACGGTGCGGAAGCTGTGTTGCCCTGCGATATTATCCATGACTCACCTCGAGTGCGCATGTACGAATAGAGAGAGGCCGAGCTTGATCGGCAGGACAGCCTAGATACCCTCGAGGAGGAGCGCGATGTTGCAAAATCCCGTTCCGCATTTTATCAACAACAGGCCCGCAGATACCAAAGTAGAGAAGTACTGGCCAAGACTTATAATGTCGGCGAACTCGTCCTACACTTGCCGGAGAAGAAAAAGGACAAGCTCAAGCCCAAGTGGGAGGGTCCCTTCATAATTGACGAGGTTCTCATAGGAGGAGTGTACCACCTGCGTGCTGCATCCGACAATCGCCTAGAGCCGAACTCCTGGAACACGGCCAGACTCCAAAGATTCTATGCCTAGCGCCGAACTATGTGTTTGTCTCCTTCTCCCTATTTTCTCGTTTATTTTTTCCTCTCTTTTCATTTTTTCTTTTTAGAACTTAAAGACTCTTTCACATGGCTAAACCGTGCACCTGTGATGTACACATCCTAGAGAATGTACGTCCACTATACCTAGGGGCTTCCCGGACAGAAGCTTATTTTTCGAGTATCAAGCTCATCACATATGTGTTTTTTCTCATATGTACCTTTTCTGCGCCATTATATGCATCGATATGACTTAAGTTTTGGCCAAGCTGGGTTGCCTGGCTCCTGTGCTTATGCCCTACATTCTTGTTAGTTCGGTAGGCCATAAAGGGAGCACCTCTGCGACTATTACTGCCGGGTCATCTGGATGTGTACCTCAGACTGGGTGAAGCCAAAAGCTAGCGTTCTTAAGGGAATATTCGGTCGGTGGAATAAATATGTTGTATATTCCTTCCATTATGAATCCCCAGATGACTACCTATACTATATTGTTATCAATCATAGTTCGGACATGCATTTTAATGCATGCACACCCAGGGAAAGGAAACCCTAACGTAACTCTTCTCTTTGGAAGATGTTTCTTACAATCATAATGTAATATAACATAACTAGCCAGATACACATTGTCTGTTCAAGCAACTATGACCTCTACGCCTGGTTCCCACGCATACCATGGTCTATTTTACCGCTAAGGTATTCGGAAACACTCCGCACCTTCGGATCCAGAGGTCGAAGCAAAAAGGTCTGCCATGACAATTGTTTTTATAATTCATCTAGAGTCACATATGTGAAGGCAAGTACATAGTCACTAGGTCTCAAAAACTTCCTCCTCTATGCCGTCCAACAGGCGGTCTAATTTACGATCCTCCTGGGAATACTTGGCAGATACTTCTACCTTGTCATATACCAAATTAATGGGAACTTCTTTTCCATCTGACCCTAGAGGTCCGACCCGAGCCATATGATTCCGATCAAGCTTGGTATACCGTGTTTTCACCATGGCCCAGGCTTCCCGTGCACCTTCCCGACAGGCCGATATCTTCCATGGTCGAAAGCGCCACCGCGCTCCCTTGAATAGATGTATCAGCTCCTCCATCTTCCCCGGATGGGAGGCGGACGACCATAGGGCCTTGGCAACACTTTGCATCGCCTGCCGAGCTTGCTCGTGCACCTGCAACAGCTCTTGTAGCAGATCGCTCGAAGATCCGGACATCTCCTCTTCAGGACGGCCAGTCAGCATACCTGCAGACATAACTATATCAGCCTTTCTACCTCTGAATTATTCGAAGGAAAGTTCGACGACATACTGAATATGCCGCCTCGCAGCCTTTTATTCTCCTTTACGGAGTCCGCCAGCTGGGCCCGTACATCTTTCAGTTCCTCGCCCTGTTGGGTGTTCGAATCCCGGAGCTTGTTTTTCTCCACAATGACCTTTTTTAATACACGCTCGCCCACGGCTAGCAATTTTTGGATCCTTGTTTTCCGATTCGAGCAGCTTCCAGTTGTTCTTGCAGTTGATCTAATGATCCAATTAAGAGGTAAGCAACCGTGTTAGCATTATTGGTATACCATTATGTTTTCTCGATGGAGGGAAACATTACCTGGAGATGCCTTCTTGGATTTCTCCAGTTCGGCATTGGCAGCAGCTAGCTGGGTCCGACACTCTTCTAGCACCTGAGATAACAAACTGTAATTCTCCGTCAGCGCCTGGTTATACATTGATCCTTAAATAAATTGTATCAACTACTTTAAGTCTCGAGGGCTACTGGTGTATGATTATTAAATCTATGGTTACCCGCATATCTTTCAGATGATGGTCTGTGGCTCGGACAAGACCATCCTGAGCAGCTCGGATGTATGCATCGGCCGAATTAAAGGCATCAAATGCCTCTTTTGAAAAAACGGGATTACAAAGAACGGCCTTCCGATAACGACGATTCATAGCGGTCTCCACTTCAGAGTTCGTGACGGACATGTCGTCCGAATCCTCTGTGGAGGGACAGCTTGGTGCCACTCCCGTGTCAGCCCCCATCCTTTGGGCAGGGTCCGGAACCTGACTGGTGGATGCACGTACGGCCGAATGACATTACAATTTGAGGTGACGATCAGAAAGAGTATTCTTGAGAAGAAAAGCCTTACCTCTTTAATGAGGGTTCTGCCTGGTTATCACCTGCCTTCCTCTTCGAAGATGCGCCAGGCGTGGGTGCTGCTCTCCTCGGAGATGCTTCTGGTGCATGTTGCGGTGCCGAACGCCTCCCCTTTGGAACATGTAATAGTGTGGTGGGTGAGGCATAGTAAGGGAGCTTTTACACAGAAGGTGCCTCTTAAATTACTTACATGCGAAGCAGGAAGGAGGCCGGGGTAATCGGAGATGATGGGTACATCCATACCATCATAGCTCGTTTGATAGAATATTCCATCCTCGAGGTCCACAAATATGTCCAGATCTTCTTCATATCCGGGGTCAAGATCCCGATTGTGATTCTCCGGCTGAGGGGCAGGGTCATGGATCCCCTCGACAGCATTTCGCCATTCCTGTTATAAGTGGATAGGATACTGCCTATCAAACATAATTCATGGAGAAGATTAAAATAGTGGAGTTAGAGCTTACCCAGCTAGGATGATTATACATGGAAAATCCGTCTCAATATTGGAGACGGGTGAGCTCCTCCTTCTCCCCTTTATATAGTTCGGCCAATATTTTGGCCAGGGCGGCGGGGGTCTTTGGGCCCTTCCGACCGCAGCATGAGGCGTCGTCTTCCCCATTGTAGTGCCACATGGGCAGCCCTCTGTATTGGAGTGATTGGACCCCTTGCACTATGGAAACCGCCATTACCTCGACTATTGACAATCTGGACTGAGCGAGCATCTTAATCTTGCCCAGCAGCAGGCTGACCTCTGCGCTATCCTCTTCCTCGAGGCTGAGAGGGCGCCAGCTATGGTGTTTCTTCAATGGAGCACTTGAAAATTTAGGGAGGCCCATACAGACTGGGTCGGGAAGAGCGACGTCGTCGACATAGAACCATTCGGAAGGCCACTCTTCGGAAGCCTTCTTCGGCATGCCGGACAAGTATCCGGTACCGGCGATGCGCCACACTTCGGCTCCCCCCACTTCAAATATTGACCCTCCTTGATTACGAGGGACGAGGCAGAACAGTCTTCTCCATAAATCGAAATGGGCCTCACAGCCCAGGAATAGCTCGCATAGAGCGACATAGCCCACAATATGCAGGATGGAGGCTGGAGTAAGACTATGCAGTTTGAGGCCATAATACCCAAGCAGACCTCGGAGGAAGGGATGGATCTAATATCTCACACCTCTTAACAAGATGGGGACGAAGCATCCTCGTTCCCCCTGGATGGATTGGGGAAGTTCTCCGCTTGAGCCCCGCCATTGAAGGACGTCATCCCTGCTCGTACGGGGACCAAATCTGCGGAAGGGAGAAAGACCTGCGTTTGCAGCTTCACTAGCTGACTGTGAGATACAGAACATCTCTCCCATTCACCCTTTTCGGAGTTGTGGGGATGAGAGGAAGAGCTGGGAGCGCTAGCCATGTTGGGGTGGTTCTGCTCTGCAAGCTCTGAGGATTTCTTCCGTGGAATTTGGAGGGGATCTGAGATCTATTCTCTTTAAATAGGCACCTTTCTAGTACGGTCAGGGTGGTATATGTAAAAATACCCTGACCTCATGTATTCACTCAACAGGTGGAAGCTAAAGTCAGGAAGGCACGAAAGCCGAGGGGCGCGACATTAAATGGAGAGCCGAATACATCATTCTAAAGTCATAGGAGGAGGAACCCGCCTTGCAATGCCGAAGACTATCTGTATGTCGAACACCCCATCATTGAAGTCTGGTTCGGGGGCTACTGAGGGAGTCCTGGACTAAGGGGTCCTCGGGCGTCTGACCTATTGGATAAGGGCGAGACTGATGGGCCGTGAAGATACAAAGACCGAAGACTCTACCCGTGTCCGGATGGGACTCTCCTTGGCGTGGAAGGCAAGCTTGGCGTCAGCTATGAAGATTCCTCTCTCTGTAACCGACCTTGTGTAACCCTAGATCCCTCCTGTGTCTATATAAACCGGAGGGCTAGGTCCGTAGATAGGCCGAATAATCATAGCCTGACTAGACTTTTAGGGTTTAGCCATTACGATCCCGTGGTAGGTTAACTCCTCTAATGCTCATATTCATCAAGATCAATCTAGTAGGAAGTAGGGTATTACCGCCATAGAGAGGGCCCAAACCTGGGTAAACATTGTGTCCCCCGTCTCCTATTACTATCGATCCTAGATGCACAGTTAAGGACCCCCTACCCGAGATCCGCCGGTTTTGACACTGACAATGATCATTACATAGGCATCACGTCCAAGATTAGTCGACCGACTCCTGCCTGCATCTACTACTATAACTCCACACAGCGACCGCTATCCAGCATGCATCTAGTGTATTAAGTTCATGGGAAAATGGAATAATGCAATAAGAACGATGACATGATGTAGACGAGATCCGTTTATCTATGGCGGTAGATATAGATCCCATGTTTTTATCCTTAGTAGCAATGATACATATGTGCCAGTTTCCTTTCTGTCACTGGGATCAAGCACCGTAAGATCGAACCCACTACTGGGCACCTCTTCCCACTACAAGATAAATAGATCAAGTTGGCCAAACAAAACGCAAATATCGGATAAGAAATACGAGGCTATAAGAGATCATGCATAAAAGAGATCAAAGAAACTCAAATACTTTCATGGATATAAAAAGATAGATCTGATCATAAACTCAAAGTTCATCGATCCCAACAAACACATCACAAAAGAGTTACATCATATGGATCTCCAAGAGACCATTGTATTGAGAATCAAGAGAGAGAGAGAGAGAGAGAGAGATTAAGCCATCTAGCTACTAACTATGGACCCGAAGGTCTACAAAGAACTACTCACGCATCATCGGAGAGGCACCAATGGAAGTGTTGAACCCCTCCGTGATGGTGTCTAGATTGGGTCTGGTGGTTCTGGACTCTGCGGCGGCTGGATGAATATTTCGTCAACTCCCCTAGGGTTTCTGGAATATTGTGGTATCTATAAAGAAAAGAGGCGGTCCGGGGGCACTCGAGGTGGGCACAACCCACCAGGGCGCGCTTGGGCCTCCTGGTGCGCCCTGGTGGGTTGTCCCCTCCTCGGGACTCCCCCCAGTTGCAACTAGGGCCCAACATCTTCCTCCTAGTCCATAAAAATCTCAGTAAAGTCTTGTGGCATTTGGACTCCATTTAATATTGATTTTTTGTGATGTAAAAAACATGGAAAAAACAGCAACTGACACTTGGCACTATGTCAATAGGTTAGTACCAAAAAATGGTATAAAATGACTATAAGACATCCAAGATTCATAATAAAATAGCATGGAACAATCAAAAATTATAGATACGTTGGAGACGTATCAGGCTGGACAACAAAGGCGGAGCGGATCAAGTGTCCAGCTCCGCTGCCTGAAGATCCGGCCACACCCCAGCTCATGAAGATGCTGGTTCCGGCGCCCTATCAGGCGCCGAAGAAGAAGGCCAAGAAGAAGAGCAAGGAGGCCAAGGGTGAACTCTGCCGTAAGGGTACTTCGGACATCGTGTTCGGAGAGACTGAAGCCCCCTCCTCCCACAAGGGAGATGAAGATGAAGAGGAGGAGGAGGTGGAAAGTGGCTCTCCCCTCAAGGGGAGAAAAAAGAAAAGGGCAGCCTCCACAGATCCGGAGGAGGGAGTGTCCAAGAGGGGGAAGATAACCCTCTTGGATGGATCAGACTCAAATACCGAACACATCCCCAAGAGGCGCCCCAGAGCGAAGCCCCTGGCCGAATTGTGAGTACCAAAGGTTTTACTACAAGTATTCGGTCTTCTATGCTTTTCATGTAACATGTTATGTTATGTATATTTCAGCCCTTCTTGTGACCTCCCCCAACCATCGCTATCTAAGGGAAACTCTCTAGCACCAGAGATGGTGGAGAGCGAGACGCCTCCACAGGCCTCTCCGCCAACCATCGCGGATGACACTGAGGTGTTATTCCAAAGAGCCTCTCCGGGCCATGGAGAGGTGAGGGAGGCTGCGAATACGGCGCCTGAGGATGAGGCCTCGGGTGCCGAGAACATGGGGGTGCATCCCCCAAGGTGACCGACGGCAGGGGCCCTGACCAGTCCATCCCCCAGCCAAACATTATTCCAAAGACCCATGAGGCTCCGGAATCGAGCGAGCAACACCCTTTGAAAGAGGGGGGAGCGTCGACTCCGACGGTGACCTCCACTAATCCGTAGGCGCCGAACATTCTGGTGGAGGCACTACAACGTGCCGCCATCGTGGAGGAGCACCGCACCCTGATGGGTGTGGTGGTTGAGAAGGTTCAGTCTGCAAAGAGCAGACTGAACGAAGCCTTCACCAGCCTGCTAACAGACTTCGAGGTATGCGATGTAATATTCTTAGACGATTTTCATATGAAGGAAATATGCTTGTATATAGATAGTAGCCCTTGAGACTCTGTTCGGTTTTGAGTAAGGCCGAACAAAGGATCGAGTAATTATCACAGGAGGTGACATACTTGTCTATTGGATAACAGGCTTCCCTATTGGCGGTGACCGCCAAGGCCGCTGAAGTTTCCGAACTCAATTGGAAGTTGAAGCTGTCTGATGAGGAGATCGACTGCATTAACAAGCGGTTCGATGAGGCACAAGGTATGTTGAAAAGATCTCTTACATGCCTGAAGTTATGTGCAAGTTCAGAGTTTAAGCTCATGCACTGATATGATTATGATTGCAGGTAGGGAGGCCGAGGTCGAGACCCTCAAAAGCGCCCTTCCCAGGCCAAGGAGGAGGTGAGAGCGAGCAAAGCAGCTGCTGATAAAGCGGCTGTGGATTTACAGACCGAACAGGTCGCCCGTCGCCAACACGAAGAGAGAGTGGCCGAAGTGGAGCAGGAGCTAAAAGACGCCATCAACAAATGCGAGACTTTGGAGGAGAAGACTACGGCCCAAGTGGCTGAACTCACCAAAGCCCTCAATGAGGCCAAGGAGGCGCGGACCGAGTCTTGGGCGGCTCAGGAGGAGATCCGACAGGCCGAACAGATAGCGGCTGGTATGCCATTTCTTTTGCAGAGTGTATTTGGCGGTCAAAGATATGCCTTGCTCACTCGACTGTGGAGTTCTCTAGAAACCTTTGCGGATCTTCCGAAGAGTGCTGCTGACGCCACACAGTTCTTCCGGGCCCAGGAGGGGAACACAACAGAGAAGCTCTTCTGGTCACAGTACCTAGTGCCGAAGTGTACGGCGGTGTTGAACAACCAGATTATGCCATTGGCAGAGCTGCATAGGATGTCCGGGTTGGCCATGAAGGACATCATAGTCCCGCTATGGCCAACCGAACCCATTCCTAGTAGCTACTTCGGCCTGGTGAAGCGACTCGCCGATGCACTACCCGAGTCAAAGCTGTAAAGCGCTCGGCGTGCATAGAGGGTGCGCAGATGGCCTTTTCCCGTGTCAAGATGCCTTGGGAAAAGATGAAGGCCACCGTCGTGGAAACCAAGGGCCCACCCGAAGGCAAAAACCACCGCAAGCCGGCGCGATATATCGATGACGTCCTAGAGGGTGCCCGATTAGTAGAGGGCCAATGCTCGAATGATATCATGTTTGAGTGAATGTATCTGAGCTGTCCAGACGTTGTTTTGTGAACAAGGTTTTGTAACATATTTATGCCTTTATATGAAATTACTTTCCTCATGTGCGACCATTTTTAATTCATAGAGTTTACCAGTCGTCGGCTTCAGCCCCAACATACATGCTACTGGGTGTTCAGAATAGCGTAGGATCACACTTGACCCAATGTCTTCGTCCATAAAGGAGGTGTCTGCACAGCAAATCAGGCAATCAGACTATGCGGCTTTATCACTTTCACTAAGCCATAGGAGTTTGACGACGGGACTAAGAACTAGCCCCTGGTGCACATGCGGCTATTCGAACTAGGATGCCTTAGGCACATGACTAGACAAAGGCCAGTCCTTTGTATAATACGGAAGAAATCGCAAGAGATTTATAACAAGTCACCGAATCACCGACTAACTCTCCCTGTATCATGACAGTCAGTTTTCGGCTTTCTGTACTGAGGTGTTTGACCGGACGAACCAGAAAAACAATCACAGTAGTTCTCCCTTTACTACCCTAACCAAACAAGCTGAACGTAAGGTAGTAATCACAAGAGCTGCGCAACCCAACTATTCACCAAAGCCATGATTCGGAGCTGATGCACATAATGCCAAATTCGGGACGCCGAAGTATACTATAGAAGTGTTCTGACTTTTTGAAAATATATTAGGCCGAATAGAGCCGTTCTCATTTAAGCTGTACCGAGATATATGTATGGCAACCTTAACACAAAGGGGGAATGCAGATTATGAAATAAACCAATACCGAACAAGCGTTGGTGAAAAAACTATTTCCTTTATAATATGTTTGATACGTCAAAACGTGCTATTACAAATGATGCCATAAACATCAAGGCTATTTTACATGCCGAGAATTTGTGAACACGGGAAATCTGTATGCAGGGCCTAAAAAGAAAAAAGGTAGTCTTGAAGATCCCCTCGACACCCTGCCGCATGTCTGCGCCGCTTTTTGCCTTGGTGCAAGATCCTTTGAGAGGAGCAATCGGTGATCGGTTGCATAGAAGGGGCCTAGGAAAGGGCCCTTGTACCACCATGAAGTTATTAGGTTTTAACGAACCTGTAATATGAGAAGAATAAAAAAAGGAAAGGAAAAAAGGTTCAAGGTCCGAATAGGGTCGAGCCGCACTATGGACCTTGTCTGTAATGTGCCTCCGTCGCTGCCCAAGGTATTTTAAGTGCGTAGTTATGAACACACGGTACATATGCCGCGGTTAGATGGGGCGATTGACGGAGGCGGAACTGCTAGTCCATTGCTGGACTAACCGAGCTATCATTCTATAGGGTAGGCCGTACTTGTTTACCAGCGCCCGGAGGCTTGATGGCCGATGAAGTGTTCATCTTGATTAGGCCGCTCTGTACTTCGGCCGCAAGGGCCGCGGTGTGCTCCTCCGTACCGAGGGAGCGCTCAATATTTCCATTGACTGCGATAATGCCGCGGGGTCCAGGCATTTTGAGCTTTAAGTAAGCATAATGCGGGACTGCATTGAAGTGGGCGAAGGCGGTACGTCCAAGCAGTGCGTGATAACCACTGTGGAAGGGGACGATGTCGAAGATCAAGCCTTCGCTTCAGAAGTTGTCCGGTGAGCCGAAGAGTACTTCCAATGTTAATGAACCCCTGCAGCGGGCTTCGACGTCGAGTATCACTCCTTTAAAGGTGGTGTTACTAGATTTGATTCTTGATGGGTCAATACCCATTTTACGAATAGTATCTTGACAAACCAAGTTAAGGTTGCGGCCGCCGTCCATAAGGACTCGAGTGAGATGGAATCCATCGATGATTGGATCAAGGACCACAGCTGCCAAACCCCCATGATGGATACTGGTCGGGTGGTCCCTATGATTGAAGGTGGTCGGACAAGCCGACCACGGGTTGAATTTAGGGGCGATAGGCTCTATGGCGTAGACGTCCCCTTAGTGCGTGCTTGCGCTCCCTCTTGGGGATATGTGTGGCATATATCATGTTCACTGTTTTCACCTCAGGGGGAAATTTCTAATATCGCCCTGTGCTTGTTGGGAGGGGCTCATCATCGCCCTCTCTTGGTGGCCCATTCCTCTTCTGTTCGGTATTTAATTTACCGGCCTATTTGGAAACCCAACAGTTTCTCTTGGAGTGAATGGCAGGCTTGTCAGGGGTGCCATGATTCTGGCAAGGCCGATCGAGTATTTTGTCCAAATTAGATGGACCATCTTTATTTCCTTTGAATGGCTTGTTCCGCTGACCGGATTTAGAGCTGCTGAATCCGGCGTTAACCTCCATGTCTTCAGTTTATTCATTGTTGTTTCGACGCTTATGTTTGTAGCGTCGTGGCCTACCATTGCCATCCCTGGGTTCGGAGGTGCCAGGGTCGCTGGTACTATTGGTTCTACGAGCCAACCAGCTGTCTTCTCCAGCACAAAAGCGGGTCATGAGTGCGTTAAGAGCTACCATAGGCTTCGGCTTTTCCTGTCCGAGGTGTCAGGCGAGCCACTCGTTGCGGACACTATGTTTAAAGCCCGCGAGGGCTTCGGCGTCCGGACAGTCGACGATTTGGTTATTTTTAATTAAGAACCTAGTCCAGAGCTTGCGGGCTGACTCTCTGGGTTGTTTGACTATATGGCTAAGGTCATCGGCATCCGGAGGCCGGACGTAGGTACCTTGGAAGTTGTCTCGAACGGTGATGTCTACGACGCAACTTTATTCTTGTAGACACGTGTTGGGCCTCCAAGCGCAGAGTTTTGTAGGACAGTAGCAATTTTCTCTCAAGTGGATGACCTAAGGTTTATCAATCCATGGGAGGTGTAGGATGAAGATGGTCTCTCTCAAACAACCCTGCAACTAAATAATAAAGTCTCTTGTGTCCCCAGCACACCAAATACAATGGTAATTTGTATAGGTGCACTACTTCAGCGAAGAGATGGTGATAAAGGTGTAATATTGATGGTAGGAATATATTTTTATAATCTGAATAAATAAAAACAGCAAGGTAGCAGTTGATAAAACGGAGCAAGAATGGTATTGCAATGCTTGAAAATGAGGCCTAGGGTCCATACTTTCACTTGTGCAATCTCTCAACAGTGCTAATATAATTGGATCATATAACCGTCCCTCAACGTGCAATGAAGAATCACTCCAAAGTTCCTATCTACCGGAGAACATAAGACGGAATTGTTTGTAGGGTTCGGATCAATCTATCCTAGAGCTCATACTAAAATAACACGAAGCTATTCTTTCCAATCGATCTAACCAAGAGTTCGTACTAAAATAACACCAAAGCAAATTCAGATTCATAATATTGAATCCAACACAAAGAACTTCAAAGAGTGCCCCAAGATTCTACCGGAGAAACAAAGACAAGAACGTGCATCAACCCCTATGCATAGATTACCCCAATGTCACCTCGGGAATCCGCGAGTTGAGTGCCAAAACATATATCAAGTTTTCTCAAATCCATAAAAGTATTCAATCTGATAACAACGAAATCTCGAAGGGAAAAACTTAATTCATCACAACAAGATAGAGAGGGGAAAACACCATATGATCCAACTATATTAACAAAGCCCGCGATACATCAAGATCATGACATCTCAAGAACACGAGAGAGAGAGAGATTAAACACATAGGTACTGGTACAAACCCTCAGCCCTGAGGGTGGACTACTCCCTCCTCGTCATGGTGGCCGCCGGGATGATGAAGATGGCCACCAGAGATGATTCCCCCCTCCGACAGGGTGCCGGAACGGGGTCTAGATTGGTTTTCAGTGGCTACAGAGCCTTGCGGCGGCGGAACTTCTGATGTAGGTTAACCCCAAAGGGTTTTAGAATATTTGGGAATTTATAGGGTAAAGAGGGGGTGCGGGAGGCCACCGAGGTGGGAACAACCCACCTGAGCGCGCCTGGGGGACCAGGCGCACCCTGGTGGGTTGTGCCCCCCTCGGGGCACCCCCCAGGTGCTTCTCTGGCACATCCTAGGTGTTCTGGTCCATAAAAATTCTCCAAAAAGTTTCGCGGTGTTTGGACTCCATTTGATATTGATTTTCTGCGATGTAAAAACAAGCAAAAAACAGCAAATGGCACTGGGCACTGGGTCAATAGGTTAGTCCCAAAATTGATATAAAGTTGCTATAAAATGATTGTAAAACATCATAGAATGATAATATATTATCATGCATACTTCATAAATTATAGATACGTTGGAGACGTATCAAAAGGCGTCCTCCAAATCTTCCCAGCTACCAATGGAGTTCTCTAGGGGATTGTTTAAGCACTGTCATGCTGGTCCTTTCACCTTTAGGGGGAGGTATTTGATGGCATGGATATCATCACCGTGGGCCATGTCAATATGGAGAAGGAAATCTTTGATCCATACCGCAGGATCCATCATTCCATCATATGCTTCAATGTTTATGGGTTTAAACCCTTCTGGAAACAAGTGTTGCATTACCTCATCGGTAAAGCATAAGGGGTGTGCGGCGCCTCTATATCAGGCAACGTCACGACGGAGTTCGAATGACATCCGTGTTCGGTTTCCGGCCCGGGTGAGGTTATGCCTATCGCGCCAAGCTTGATGGTGGTCATCTTGCGTTGTGGCTCGCCCCCTTCATCCATAAATTGATCTAGCCTGACCGGCTCTATTTTCCAGGTCCTAGTGTAAGTCATAGGTGTCTCCTGGAGCCGCTACCTCTTTGCCTCGATGGCGTAGCGGTGCGGGCTGGTGTTCGGCATAAGCAGGTGCTTTATCTCACCCACGCGGTGGCCGGTCTGGTTCGTCAGCGCAGTTATATTTTGATGGTATTGGCTCAAGGGCCTCGTCATCGAATTGTGGCAGTAACCGATGCTTCGAATAACTCTTTGTTGGGCGTTCTAGGCCATATTCCTCGGCACCTAGGACCTAGGTCCATATGTCGTTCAACGTATCTAGTTTGGCCTGAAGCTGTTGTTGTTTCTATTTTAGGCTCCTCGCTGTTGCGAAGAGCTAACGCTTGAAGCGTTCCTGCTCGAGGGATTCCTCTGGCACGATGAAATCTTAGTCGCCGAGGCTGACTTCCTCTTAGGCGGTCGGTAGATAGTTACTATCCTACGAATCCTCATTCTCGGCAAGTTCGTCTGGATTGACTTGTCTTTGTTCCCTATCATCCTGCTCTATGGCAGGCTCGATGGGCTGGTGAAAGCACAAGTGCTCCCTGGGTTATTTTGATAATTAATGACAACATATCTCTTGTTGTACTAATACTTTTACCTAGTATGTTTCAGACAAGTTCAACAAATTAAGTGGCATGGACTAAAGGATGTGGAACCCCTTCAAGATGCTAAGGACAAAGGATTAGCTCAAGCTTCAAGATTAAGACTCTACATTTTCTATTTTAGTGATCCAAGATCACATTGAGTCTATAGGAAAAGCCAATACTATCAAGAGGGGATGAGGTGTTGCGTAATGGCTTGCTTGCTCAAAGTGCTTAGTGATATGCTCCAAAACCCTCAACTACCTTACCCACATCCACATATGACCTAAACCAAAAGTCAAACTCGTCCCCACCGATTCTTCTATCCGGCGCCACCGAGTTCAGATGTCATAGCCACTGCCACAAACCCTAGGCAAATCGGTTTCACCGATAGGGATCTTCGTCTCACCGAGATGGGATTGTAATCTCTCTATGTATGTCCATTGCCAAAATCGATTCCACCAAGATTGAGCAATCGGTACTACCGAGATTACAATGCAAACTTTCTGGTTAGCTTATTACCAAAATCGGTCCCACCGAGTTTGTGTAATCGGTCTCACTAAGTTTGCCTGACCAACTCTCCGGTTAGCTTATTACCAAAATCGGTCCCACCGATTTTGTGTAATCGGTCTCACCGAGATTACGTTATGCCCTAACCCTAACCATATCGGTCCTACCGAGTTGCATCTCAGTCCCACCGAAAATCCTAACGGTCACTAGGTTTGCTAAATCGGTCTGGCCGAGTTTCTCAATTCGGTCTCACCGAGATTGGTAAATTGTGTGTAACGGTTAGTTTTTGTGTGGAGGCTATACCCCTCCACCCACTCTTCATTCGTGGAGAGAGCCATCAGAACATACCTACACTTCCAATACACATTTTCTAAGAGAGAACCACCTACTCATGTGTTGAGGCCAAGATATTCCATTCCCACCATATGAATCTTGATCTCTAGCCTTCCCCAATTTGCGTTCCACTCAAATCTTCTTTCCACCAAATCCAAATCCTGTGAGAGAGAGTTGAGTGTTGGGGAGACTATCATTTGAAGGACAAGAGCAAGGAGTTCATCATCAACACACCATTTGTTACTTCTTGGAGAGTGGTGTCTCCTAGATTGGCTAGGTGTCACTTGGGAGCCTCCGACAAGATTGTGGAGTTGAACCAAGGAGTTTGTAAGGGCAAGGAGATCGCCTACTTCGTGAAGATCTACCGTTAGTGAGGCAAGTCCTTCGTGGGCGATGGCCATGATGGGATCGACAAGGTTGCTTCTTCGTGGACCCTTCGTGGGTGGAGCCCTCCGTGGACTCGCGCAACCGTTACCCTTCGTGGGTTGAAGTCTCCATCAACGTGGATGTACGATAGCACAACCTATCGGAACCACGACAAAAACATCCGTGTCTCCAATTGCGTTTGAATTCTCCAAACCCTTCCCCTTACATTCTTGCAAGTTGCATGCTTTACTTTCCACTGCTCATATACTCTTTGCATGCTTGCTTTATATGTATTGTGTTTGTTAAACTTGTGCCAAAACTCCACTTCAACTTAAAGAAATTAAAAACTGCAACTTTTGGTACTTAGTGTCTAATCACCCCCCCCCTCTATACACCTCTTCTCGATCCTTTCAATTGTTATCAGAGCCTTGGTCTCCATTGTCTTGGTTTAAACACCTTTCGAGGAAGACGGATGTGTCTACTTTGGGGAGTCTTAGACATAGAGTGCCTATTCTTGATGGAGAATATTTTCATGAGTGGAAAAATGAAATGCTTGAGATTTTCAATGAATATCACTTAAACAAGTACATTGCTAGCCCTTGTGCACCTCATATTGATCCCTTGCATCCCACACTCGAAGAGGATCTTGACATGATTCGCAATCTTAGAACCATCAATCTTATCATAAGAGGATTGCCCAAAAATTTGATTGCTAGTTTGCCTACTCTTGATTGTGCCTATACTATATGGAAATTTCTTGAGGAACGATTTCCAGATTATTCCTTGAAAAATTTAGACAAAATTCTCCATAAGTCTATTGCTTTGAGTAAGATGAATTCTAGTGATCCTAGCTTTGGTGATTGTCTATTTGAGCTTACCAATCTCACGTGTGCCATAGGAAATGTTGGGATCATTAGAGATATCATATCCGAAGCTATTAGAATTCATAAAGGTGACCATTGTGATGATCACTTGTCTAATGAATTACCCTCTCTAGGAATTGATCAATCACAAAATGATGTTGAACATGGATACTATGATGAGGATGATGATAGTGACTATGATCTCGACGATGCGATGAGACACTTTGGTCTTATGGCAAATCTTCACAGCTACATGGCTGGAGGAAAGGAATGGGTCCTTGATAGTGGATGTACTGATCATATGACCGGAGATAAAGACATGTTCCGTGAGCTTGCTGGAAACGACGGCCCTCGAAAGTATGTCACTTTTGGTGATAATTCAAAGGATAAGGTGGCCATCTCACATGATAGCTCCATACAAAATATCATGCTCGTTGAATCTCTTGGCTACAACTTACTTTCAGTATCTAGACTTGCTGATTTCGGTTTCAATGTCCTATTTACTGAAGTACACTGCCAAGTGTTTCATAGAGATAATCATAAAATGGTCTTTACCGGTATATGTAGAGGAGATCTTTACATTGTTGATTTCACTAAAAAGGCTCAACCTAGAACTTGCTTAATTGCTAAATCTTCTAAAGGCTGGTGGTGGCATAGAAGGCTAGTCCATGTGGGCATGCGAAACCTTGACAGACTCATTAAAGGAAATCATATCCTTAGCGTTAACGATGTCATATTTGATAAGGATAGACTTTGTAGTGCTTGTCAAGCAGGGGAACAAGTTGGAGGAAGTCATCGCGCTAAGAACATCATGACCACAAGAAGACCACTCGAGCTACTTCACATGGATCTCTTTGGTCCAAATGCCTACAAGAGTCTCGGTGGTAACTCATTTGGTCTAGTCATAGTTAATGATTTTTCAAGATTTACGTGGGTGTTCTTTCTTGATGAAAAATCGCAGGTCCAAAAGATCTTCAAAAACTTTGCTAGGAATGCCCAAAATCAATTTGACATGAAAATCAAGAAGGTTCGGAGCGACAACAGAACGGAGTTCAAGAACACAAATGTAGACACCTTTCTTGACGAAGAAGGGATTGCACATGAGTTCTCGGCTACGTACACACCTCAACAAAATGGAGTCGTTGAGAGGAAGAACCGGACTCTTATCGAGATGGCAAGAACGATGCTTGATGAGTACAAGACGCCAAAACACTTTTGGGCGGAAGCGGTTGAGACAGCTTGTCATGCAACAAATCGCTTGTATCTTCACAAGCTACTCGGCAAGACGGCATACGAGCTCCTCACCAGTAACAAACCCCAAGTTGGATACTTTCGAGTATTCGGCTCAAAGTGCTACATTCTTGATAAGCATCGTCGTTCTAAATTTGCTCCTAAGTCTCATGAAGGTTTCCTACTTGGTTATGGCTCAAACTCTCACACATACCGTGTCTACAACAATTTCACTCGAAAGGTTGAAGAAACGGTAGATGTGAAGTTTGATGAATCTAACGGCTCGCAAGTAGAGAAATTGCCAATTGATGTAGGAGACAAAGATCCCTCGGAAGCAATCCAAGACTTGTCTATTGGCAAGATTCGTCCAACGGAGATGAAGGAGAGTACCTCGTCCGTCCAAGTGGAAGCTTCTACCTCACGACAAGGTGAACCAAGAGTTGATACGGAAGCATCCACGAGTGGGACACACCAAGATGAAGAAAACGAGGAAGTGCACCAAGACGAACGTCAACAACTTCCTTCTCCACCACGACAAGAGAATGACAACGCTAACAATGAAGAAGGCCAAGAAGAAGAACAAGATGAAGAAGATGTCCAACCAAGACCCAAGCAAAAGCTTTCACGAGTCGAGCAAGAATTGCTAAAGCTCATCCCGTGGAGCAAATCTACAATGATATGCAAACCGGGAGAATCACTCGCTCTAAAACTCGTTTGGCTAACTTTTGTGAACATTACTCATTCATCTCTAGCATTGAACCTATGAAGTTTGAAGAAGCATTGGAGGATCCGGACTGGATAAACGCTATGCATGAAGAGCTACACAACTTTGAGAGAAATCAAGTCTGGACATTGGTCGAGAAGCCCGACAACAACCACAACATCATCGGTACCAAATGGGTGCTTCGCAACAAGCAAGATGAAGATGGACAAGTGGTTCACAACAAAGCACGTCTCGTCGCCCATCGCTACACACAAGTCGAAGGTATGGACTATGGTGAGACATATGCTCCCGTTGCTAGACTTGAGTCCATTCGCATCTTACTTGCTTATGCTAATCACCATGATATCACTTTGTACCAAATGGACATTAAAAGTGCTTTTCTAAATGGTGAAATTGAGGAGGAAGTTTATGTTAAGCAACCTCTCGGCTTTGTTAATCCTAAGAAACCTAATCATGTCTACAAACTTCACAAAGCCCTTTATGGTCTTAAACAAGCACCTAGAGCATGGTATAAATGCTTGACCAAGTTCCTTATTGAAAAAGGCTTTGAAATTGGAAAAATAGGTTCTACTCTTTTTACTAAAAGGGTTAATGGAGAACTATTTGTATGCCAAATTTATGTCGATGATATTATATTTGGATCAACTAACCCTCATTCTAGTGAAAAGTTTGGGCAGCTAATGTCGGAGAAGTTTGAGATGTCTATGATGAGTGAACTCAAATTCTTTCTTGGTTTGCAAATCAAGCAAACTAAGGAAGGCACCTTTGTCTCTCAAACGAAGTACACCAAGGACTTATTCAAGAAGTTCAATATGCAAGAATGCAAAGGTATGACTACACCCATGCCTACTAGTGGACATCTTGATTTGACCAAAGATGGTGAACCGGTTGATCAAAAAGTTTACCGCTCTATGATTGGTTCATTGTTATATCTATGTGCTTCATGTCCCGATATCATGCTAAGTGTGTGCATGTGTGCGGGATATCAAGCTTCTCCTAAGGAATGTCATCTTAAGGCCGTGAAGAGGATAGTGAGATACTTAATACATACACCAAATTTTGGCATTTGGTATCCAAACAGGGCTTCCTTTGATCTGTTGGCTACTCTGACTCGGACTATGCCGGTGACAAGGTTGATAGAAAGTCCACTTCGGGTAGTTGTCAATTACTTGGTATATCTCTTGTGTCTTGGTCTTCCAAGAAACAAAACTCGGTATCCTTATCCACTGCCAAAGCGGAATACATTGCCGCTGGTTCATGTTGTGCTCAATTACTTTGGATGACCCAAACTCTTAAAGATTATGGGATATATGTGAAACATGTTCCATTACTTTGTGACAATGAAAGTGCTATCTAGATTGCTCACAATCCTGTGCAACACTCTCGAACTAAGCATATTGAAGTTCGTCATCATTTCATTCAAGATCACGTTGCTAAGGGTGAAATAAACCTTAAGCATGTTCGCACCAATAAGCAATTAGCAGATATATTCACTAAACCACTTGATGAGAAAGTGTTTTGTAGGTTAAGAGGTGAATTGAACATCATTGATGCTTCAAGCTTGGAGTAGGAACTCCATTGGATACATGCAAGACTTGAGCTTACGACTAATCACTTGATATTTCTCCTATGATGATTATCTTATGTCTTGAAAATTTGCATCTTGCATGTTATATAACCCTTATAGGTACTTGGATGAATCTAATTCTATGAGATTGCAACTCACTCACATCTTGAGCAATCTCTAC
This sequence comes from Triticum urartu, assembly GCF_056163025.1. NCBI lineage: Eukaryota > Viridiplantae > Streptophyta > Magnoliopsida > Poales > Poaceae > Triticum > Triticum urartu. The sequence continues at coordinate 430,151,592 of NC_141874.1, forward strand.
ATCACCAAGTCTCTACACAATGGTGGTTGATGACAAGGAAGCACGAAACTCTGCATCCAATTCATTGCAAATCTTTGTGAGATCTTATTCAAGTGTTTTTCTCTGTGATGAACTCGGTTCCACCGGTTTCATGTCTCCGGTCTAGCCGAAGATTTTCAGAGCAACCGAAGCATACAACTCGGTGACACCGATTTCACTACAGGAAAAACATTTTGCCATTTATTCCTGCTTTATTCTTGATCCAGCTCCACTCAATGAATCTTGTCCTCTGCAAGCATCACATTTACCTTAATGCTTTATACTGTGATTCAAGGACCGAACCCATTGACAACAAATTCCAGAAGACCCTTCTTGGAAATTAATGTCAAAGGGGGAGAGAGAGATCACATCAAAGCTTAATCATATCTCTAGGAGGAGAGATCTCTAGGGGGGAATACTCCAGGAAAGAGTAATCTTCAAGGATCCCAGATGCTTGATGATTACTCTTTCCTGGAGTATTCCCTCCCCCTAGAGATCTCTCCCCCTAGAGATCCCAAATGCGTGATGTTCAAGAGGAGAGATGCCACATGTCTTCTTTGGGGAAAGGCATGTTCATATGTGCTTATTTGCATTAGCTCTGTTCATTTGTTTCTTTGAGCTCTGTTTTTCTGTTCCCTATCTTCTCCCAGTATCCCATGCTAGATTCAGGGGGAGCAAGACATCCAAGGGAAAGAAAATTATTAAATTCATTGCATACCTTTCTCTTTGGGGACATGTCAATATCTATCGTGGTACTCTGTACTCACTCTACATGTCATCCCAGCCTTGGTACTCTTGTGGTTTCTTTTGTTTTCCCTAGCTAGTGGGTGCATCTGTGTTATCTAACCTTGTTTACGCAGGCTCATCCCATCCTAGCCAACTCAAGACCACAAGGTAAGTATATGCATCATAGTCATGTGTATGAGAAATTCTTGCTGATGTACATACTATTTGCAAGGACTCATGGGCATGAAGGTACATTTCCCATATTCTTATCTTTTGCCCTGATGCATATAGCCAAGATACATGTAACACATTGCTACTCTGTCATGGTTATGCTCTCACATGCTTATATATTCCATATTCACATGATTGCATACATGTAGGGGGAGCCTATGCTTGTTACATGTCTTTCCAAAGCTTTACTTGCTATTCTCTATATCTTTATCTAATGCTTTGATGTATGTTGCCATCAATTACCAAAAAGGGGGATATTGAAAGCACAAGTGCTCCTTGGGTGATTTTGATAATTAATGACAACATATCTCTTGTTGGACTAATACTTTTACCTAGTATGTTTCAGACAAATTCAAGAAATTAAGTGCCATGGACTAAAGGATGTGGAACCCCTTCAAGATGCTAAGGACAAAGGATTAGCTCAAGCTTCAAGATCAAGACTCTATATTTTCTATTTTAGTGATTGTCGGTGTCAAAACCGGCGGATCTCGGGTAGGGGTCCCGAACTGTGCGTCTAGGCCGGATCGTAACAGGAGGCAAGGGACACGAAGTTTTACCTAGGTTCGGGCCTGCTTGATAAATATTGATGATATGGGTAGTACAAGAGTAGATCTACCACGAGATCGGAGAGGCTAAACCCTAGAATCTAGCCTATGGTATGATTGTTGATGTGTATGTTGTCCTACGGACTAAAACCCTCTGGTTTATATAGACACCGGATAGGGTTAGGGTTACATAGAGTCGGTTACAATGGTAGGAGATCTGTATATCCGTATCGCCAAGCTTGCCTTCCACGCCAAGGAAAGTCCCTTCTGGACACGGGACGGAGTCTTCAATCTTGTATCTTCATAGTCCAACAGTCCGGCCAAAGGATATAGTCCGGCTGTCCGCAGACCCCCTAATCCAGGACTCCCTCAGTAGCCCCTGAACCAGGCTTCAATGACGACGAGTCCGGCGCGCAGATTGTCTTCGGCATTGGAAGGCGGGTTCCTCCTCCAAGTACTTCATAGAAGATTTTGAACACAAAGATAGTGTCCGGTTCTGCAAAATAAGTTTCCACATATTGCCATAGAGAGAATAATATTTACACCAATCTAATCTGCTGACGTATTTCGTAGCATGACACACCATGGCCAAGCCTTTATCTGAGTCGTTTCATTATCCCACCTCAGCGCGTCATGCGAGGCGGTTTCCTTGGCACGTCTTGTTAAAGCAGAGATCGTGTCCCCTTATCCCGGGATTCTCATCAATACGGGCGTGGGTAACCCAACCGCCCCATTGATTACGGCGCTTGGAGATAAGCGAGTTTTACCAGGCTGGTGGGGACATGTAGTTGCGTCCACCCATATAAGGGGATAAGGATCCACCTTTTCACCTACGCCTTCTTCCTCCTTCGCCTATCCATTCTTGCGCACTCGAGCTCCAGCGCCCAAGTCCGCACTCCCCACCTCAACCTTCTCCAGCCATGTCCGGAGCGGGAGGCAAGTGGATGGTATCCTCCGTCACGGAGGGACACATCAAAAAGCTGAGGAAGGCCGGATACCTGTCTAACGACATCGCGTACCGGCTTCCCGAAAAGGGGCAGCTCATCCCCACCCATAGGCCCCATGAGAGGGTGGTGTTCCTCCTCCATTCCTCCACGGACTGGGCTTCCCTCTCCACCCATTTGTCCGGGGGCTCATGTTCTACTATGGCCTGGATTTACATGATCTGGCCCTGAACTTTGTCCTCAACATCTTGGAGTTTATCGTCGTGTGCGAGGCTTTCCTCCGCATCCGCCCCCATTTCGGCCTATGGCTCAAGACTTTCAACGTCAAGCCGAAGGTGCTGCGCGGCAACCAGGCGGAGTGCGGAGGCACCATGGTGGGCAAGATGGCCAACGTCCTATGGCTCGAGGGCTCCTTTGTGGAGACCCTGAAGGGGTGGCAATCGGGGTGGTTTTACATCACCGAGCCGCGTGACGCCGAATGGGTCGCCCCCCCCCCCCCCCCCCCCCCGAGTTTCGATCCGAACCCCCTACGCGGCTCACCTCCTGGAAGGAGACGGGCCTGTCGTGGGGTAAGAAAGGAGAGCTGACCAGACTCCAAACATGCATCCAAACCCTGGTGGACAAGAAGCTCAAACTTGTCAACGTAGTCCAGGTTATGCTCATCCGCTTGATCCTCCCGTGTCAACAACGGGCTTTCAACCTGTGGGAGTTCGACCCGGCGCGACACCAAACTCTGAGCAGGCTCTTCTACATGATGTACGAAGATGCCTGGAAGGTGCTTTTCAAGGGCGCCGAGGCCCCCACATCCGCTACCGAGGATCGCGGATTCAGTATGCAGCGTCACGCTCATGCGGGAAGCTGTTTTTTCCTTTTACAGGGTATCAGTTTTTCATAGTTTGACTCCATGCGGGATCTAAGCTCCCTTTACCTTTAACAGGACTGACAGGTGACGTCCGGACAGATCAATTGTCCGGCTCCTTTGCCCGAAGGCCCAGCAGACGCTCGCTTGGCGAAGCTGCTGGTTCCGGCACCCTATGTGGTGCCGGAGAAGAAGGCCGCGAAAAAGGCCACGGGGACTCGAAAGAGTGCCCCGCGCTAGGAGGTGTCGAATCCATCATCCGACGGTTCCGAGGCGCATTCCTCCCGGGAAGACAAGGAGGAAAAAGAAGAGATCTCTCCCCCTCCAGCGGGAGGAGAGAAGAAAAGGAAGGCCGCCCCTCCAAGGAGGCCGGAGGGTCCAAGAAGGGGAAAACCCTTTCTCCGGACTACTCCACCAACACCGACGACGGCGGAGAGGAGTGGCAGCCCAGGACCAAGCCCATGGCAAAATAAGTATCCGGATACTAGAGTAATTCATAGTATTCGTTTATTGCACAGCTTTCCCTTACGTCGAATTTGTTTATGCAGCCCACCCAAAGACCGGCTCGACACTTTGTCGAGTGGTTCAGTGGACTCGTTGGATGTGAACTCGCTTCCGACGGCTTCCTCCCCCCGCCCTACGGACAACACCGAAGTGTTATCCCAAGAGGTTCCAAGCTGGGAGGAGATGGTCCTGGAGGCGCCGCAAGGCGACATCCCGGACTCCAGGAGGAAAGGGGATGAAACCCCCCAGGGCTCCAAGTCCTGCTCTAGGCCGGACACCGCTCCGGAACCTTCAAAGGTTCCAGAGTCCGGCGGGGGACCTCCTTCCAAGAGGAACAAGCCCACCGTGCCGGTGGCCCCCGTCCAACCAGAGGCGCCGGACAATATGTTGGAGGCACTCCAAGGCGCCTCCATCGACGAGGAGCATCGCACCATTATGAGTGCGGTGGTCCAGAAGGTTCAGTCCGCTTAGAGCGGACTGACTGAAGCTTGTACTAGCCTTTTAACAGGCTTTGAGGTAAGTAAATAATATTACCGCATAGACAGTAGCCCCTGATGCTCTGTTTGCCGTTCGGTAAGAAAAGCCGAATAGAGGATCAAATAAAATTCGCAGGATTCTAACAAAAAGGAGTCAATATGGTATGCAGGCTTCTCTGCTTGCATCCGCCGCACTGACTGCGTAGGTGGACACGCTAAAGCAGAACCTCGAGCGGTCCAAGCAAGAGCTCGGTTGTGCCAAGAAGCAGCTCGAGGACAATGAAGGTAAGAAATACCTTGTTTAAATAAATATAAAAAGGTGCAATTGCAAAAAATGACAGGATTATCATGGCTATTGTAGGGGCCACGTCTGAGGTGGCGACCCTTAGGCAAGCGCTGGTCGAGGCCGAGAAGAAGGTGGCCACGGAGCGCATCGAGCAGGAGAAGTATGAGGCCGAGGTTGGCAAGGTACGGCACGAGCTCCAGGCTCTCATGGAAAAACATGAGAGCTTGGACCTTGACTCAAAGACGCGAGCGTCCGAGCTCGCGGTGGCTATTGAAAATGCCAAGTCTTCCAAGGCTGAATCCCAGAAGACCCTCCAGGAGTTGGATGAGGTGAAGAAGATAGCAGTGGGTAAGGCATTCTTTATGCAAAGCAAACACATAAACGTGAGTTACTTGTTACTTACCCGAATCCGGAGCTCTCCAGGAGCGTTCGCAGATCTTCCCTGGAGTGTGTCCGATGCCGCCGCATTCTATTGAGCCGAGGAGGGCAGCTCGACAGAGAAGGTTTTCTGGTCTCAGTATGCAGAGGCCGGACACCCCGTGCCCCTGAGGGACTAGCTGAAGCAACTGGTCGAGCTCCACAAGGCGGCCGAACGGGCCATGAAGGGCCTCATTGTTCGGCTGTGGCCTGGAGGGGCTCTGCCTGGGAGCTATTTCGGGCTGGTGTGGCGGCTGGTGGAGGCCTGTCCAAGGCTCGAAGTCATCAAGCGCTCCATCTGCATTGAAGGTGCCCGTAGGGCCCTTGCCCGTGCTAAGGTGCACAGGGGCAAGCTGGATGCTGAGAAGCTTGTGAAGGATGGGCCACTGCCGGGGAAAGAGCATAGCAAGCCCGAAAATTACTATAAGGATGTTCCGAAGGGTGCCTGCCTTGTGGCGGATGAATGTTCTAGGGATGTAATTTTTGAGTGAAACTTGCTCGTTTTGTCCTGTGCGCTGAAAACTTGTTCATATGCGCTAAGCAATGCTGTTGGAATTTAAAATATTACCTTCTGTGCGGCTGTTTATCAATTCTGAGAGATGGCGAGTCATCGGCTTCTGCCCCCGTGCCGCTAGTGCTGGGGTGTTCAGGGATAAACCTGAGCGCTCTTTTTCCCATGTTTGGGTCCTTCAAGGGAGGCGCTCAGCCCAACGAACAAGGCAATCAGACTATAATGCGTGAACACTCTCACTTAGCCATAGAATTCTATAATTTTAAATTTCGGTGAAGCCCCTGATATTTGGAAGACCGAGTTCGGGGCGCTATCCACGCCTTGGCCGGACAGAGACGGCTCCTCGCCCTAAGCGGCATAAGTCTTTAGGGACTCGAAAAACCTCTCGAACAGCGACCAGCTCTCGCTTCATCATGACAGTCAGGTTTAGCTTCCTCCACTGAGGTGCTCGACCCAGCACAACTGGGGCACAATCGCAGTGGTTCTCCTAGTGCTACCTTAGCCGATATAGCGAACGTAAGGCACCAAAACATAAGAGCCCGGCAAACCCAACTATTGACCCAAGACATGATTCGGAGCCGATGCATATAATGCTATAAGTTCGGGGTGCCGCACTTGTTAAAGTGTTTGGACTTCTCACACCATATTAAGGGGTACTAAAGCCCCTGGCGTATTTTGGCCGTACCAACGAGTACGGGTGCAACATGTCGTTAAGGAACATATATAAAGAAAAAAGGTAATGCAAAAATAGACGAAAGCTATGCATTGTTTAATAAAAAGGGTTGCGATCAAAGCAGAACGATACAAATAATGCGATAAGTGAAAGGTTGGACTAGTTAACATGTCCGTTCCAGGGGCAAGCTGCGGAATAGTATGCGGAACAGGTATACTTCTCGTGATAGAGACCACCTGGGAGTTCCGTAATGCGGCGTGGCTTGTCTGCTTCCCTGGTTCTTGCATCGTTTGTGCGGCAATTGAACTGCCGAACAGGCCTTCCGAAGGATGGAGTCCTGAAAGTAAGAGAAAATTAAAACATGGGCAGCCCCTGGTGCGGTTTAAGCCGTGTTTCGGGCGTGCCGTGATGGTGCCCCTCCCCTTGTACCCATGGTATCTCTAGAGCGTAGTTATGTATGCGAAGTACTGGCGTCACCTTTTTGCGAGGGTTGGGGTTGGGGGCGCATTGCTACGCCTGCTCGGATCGTGCCAGGCGGTCTTGTTGTAGGTTACTCCGGGAGCGCTTGATAGTGTCCGGTCGATTAGTGGCCGGACTGGAGAACTGCCTGCAGAGGCTGCTTTGTACTTCTGCTGCAAGGGCCGCCGTGTGCTCCTCCATTCGGAGGGAGCGTTCGGTGTTTCCACTGACCGTAATTACTCCTCGAGGGCCTGGCATCTTGAGCTTAAGGTATGCATAGTGCGGTACCGCATTGAACTTGGCGAATGCGGTTCGCCCGAGCAGTGCGTGATAGCCACTGCGGAACGGGACTATGTCGAAGATTAACTCCTCGCTTCGAAAATTATCCGGAGATCCGAAGACCACTTCAAGTGTGACTGAGCCTGTACAGTTGGCCTCTACACCTGGTATTACGCCTTTAAAGGTCGTTTTGGTGGGCTTAATCCTCGAGGGATCTATGCCCATTTTCCGCACTGTATCCTGGTAAAGCAGGTTCAGGCTGCTGCCTCCGTCCATAAGGACTCTAGTGAGATGAAATCCGTCAATAATTGGGTCTAGAACCAATGCGGCGAATCCGCCATGACAGATGCTAGAGGAATGGTCCCTTCGATCAAAGGTGATCGGGCAGGAGGACCATGGGTTGAATTTTGGGGCGACTGGCTCTACCGCGTATACGTCCCTTAACGCGCGCTTCCGCTCCCTTTTAGGGACGTGGGTTGCATATATCATGTTCACCGTCCGCACTTGTGGGGGAAAACCCTTCTGTCCACTGTTGTTCGGCGGCCGGGGCTCCTCGTCGTCATCGCTATGCAGCCCCTTGTCTTCATTTTCAGCGTTTAACTTGCCTGCCTGCTTGAACACCCAACAATCCCTGTTGGTGTGATTGGACGGCTTTTCGGGGGTGCCATGTATCTGGCACAAGTGGTCGAGTATTCGGTCCAAACTGGACGGGCCCCTAGGATTCCTTTTGAATGGATTTTTCCGCTGACCGGCTTTAGAGCCTCTGAATTCGGAATTAACTATCGTATCCTCAGTATTGTCGCCGTTAATGCGACGCTTCTGCTTGTTGCGACGCGACTTGCCACTACTGTCCCTAGTGTCCGAATTACCAGGGTTCTTGGTCATATTGTTGCTACGAGCAAGCCAGCTGTCTTCTCCCGTGCAAAAGCGGGTCATGAGTGTCGTGAGTGCTGCCATAGATTTCGGCTTTTCCTGTCCAAGGTGCCGGGCCAGCCACTCGTCACGGATATTGTGCTTGAAGGCTGCTAGGGCCTCAGCGTCCGGATAGTCGACTATTTGATTTTTCTTTGTTAGGAACCATGTCCAGAATTTCCTGGCCGATTCCTCTGGCTGCTGAATTACGTGACTTAGGTCATCGGCGTCTGGGGGTCACACATAAGTTCCCTGGAAATTGTCGAGGAATGCGGCTTCCAGGTCCTCCCAACAACTGATTGATCCTGTTGGAAAGTTGTTAAGCCAATGACGAGCTGGTCCTTTAAGCTTGAGTGGGAGGTATTTGATGGCGTGGAAATCATCTCCGCGGGCCATGTGGATGTGAAGGAGATAATCCTCAATCCATACTGCAGGATCTGCTGTGCCATCATATGATTCAATGTTTACAGGTTTGAAACCCTCGGGGATTTGATGATCCATTATTTCTTATATGAAGCATAGTGGGTGTGCGGCGCCTCTATACCGTGCTATATCATGACGTAGCTCCAATGAGCTTTGTCTACTGTGTTCGGCCCTGCCGAATTTGTGGCCGGCGTGACGGTTACCGTCTCGACCCGTGGGGAGCCCCCGCGATCTGTAGATCGATCTTGTTTTCCTTGCCTTGTCCTCCAACATATCTCGTAAGTCCGGCGCATATTCCCGTGCCTTGGTACGGGGTGCAGCTTGAGTGGAGGGCCGAGAGGCCTCTCTGTCGCGGCCACGAGGTGGCCGGTCGGCCGCATCAAGTGCTTCCTCCTCTAATCGGGGTAGCAACCTGCGCTTTGGGTAGCTCTTGGAGTGGCGTTCGAGTTTATGCTCTTCGGCCGCTGTTGCTGTTGCTGTTTTTTCTTGAGGCTTCTTGCCATGGCCATAAGCCTGCGTTGCAAACGCTCTTGCTCGACGGGATCCTCTGGCACGACGAATTCTTCATCGTCGAGGCTTGCCTCGTCTTCGGAGGGGGGCATATAATTATCGTCCTCGACCTCTCTGTCTGCCGCTCTCTCATGAGGGCTGGTTTCTCCATCCTCCTGTGCTAAATCTTGCTGGAGGGGGTTTTCTTCGGCGCTGGTTCGTCATCATCTCCTTCATCGGCGTCCATACCGTCGATGTCTTCGGAGTCGAAGTCGAGCATGTCGGTTAAGTCGTCGACAGTGGCTACAAAGTGGGTGGTGGGTGGGCTTTGAATTTCCTCATGGTTCGTACCCCAACCTCGCTGACCGTAGTACGGCCAGGGCTCTCCTGATAAAGAGAGAGACTTCAGTGTCTTCAGGATATCGCCGAAAGGCGAGTGCTGAAAGATGTCCGTGGTAGTAAACTCCATGATCGGCGCCCAATCGGATTCGATCGACAGGGGCGCGGAGGGTTCGGAGTCCGGAGAGGAGTCCGGCTCCTTGGAGTCACGAGTCCCGCAGAGTACGGGGCTGGTGTTCGGCCCAATCGCCGTTGGGATCGCAGCCCCCGAGGTGGCATCCAACCGCCCATCCTCGATCGACGCTGTTGGCTCCGAATTAAGGGTCGAAGCTGATGCGGGTGCGGCCTCCAGGGCACTGTTCGGCGGCAGAGCTAGATCATGCTCGTCGGGACAGTGCGGCGCGCTCGGCAGTGGCTCGAATCCGTCGAAGATCAAGTCCCCGCGGATGTCAGCCATGTAGTTTAAACTTCCAAATCTTACCTGACGGCCAGGGGCGTAGCTTTCGATCTGCTCCAGACGGCCAAGTGAATTGGCCCGCAGTGCGAAGCCGCCGAAGATGAAGATCTGTCCGGGGAGGAAGGTCTCACCCTGGACTGCATCGCTATTGATGATCGTAGGAGCCATCGAGCCTGACGGCGACGACACAGAGGAACTCTCAATGAAAGCACCAATGTCGGTGTCAAAACCGGCGGATCTCGGGTATGGGGTCCCGAACTGTGCGTCTAGGCCGGATGGTAATAGGAGGCAAGGGACACGAAGTTTTACCCAGGTTCGGGCCCTCTCGATGGAGGTAAAACCCTACGTCCTGCTTGATTAATATTGATGATATGGGTAGTACAAGAGTAGATCTACCACGAGATCGGAGAGGCTAAACCCTAGAATCTAGCCTATGGTATGATTGTTGATGTGTATGTTGTCCTATGGACTAAAACCCTCCGGTTTATATAGACACCGGATAGGGTTAGGGTTAAATAGAGTCGGTTACAATGGTAGGAGATCTGTATATCCGTATCGCCAAGCTTGCCTTCCATGCCAAGGAAAGTCCCTTCCGGACACGGGACGGAGTCTTCAATCTTGTATGTTCATAGTCCAACAGTCCGGCAGTCCGGACACCCCCTAATCCAGGACTCCCTCAGTGATCCAAGATCACATTGAGTCTATAGGAAAAGCCAATACTATCAAGAGGGGATGAGGTGTTGCGTAATGGCTTTCTTGCTCAAAGTGCTTAGTGATATGCTCCAAAACCCTCAACTACCTTACCCACATCCACATATGACCTAAAACAAAAGTCAAACTCGGCCCCACCGATTCTTCTATCCAGCGCCACCGAATTCAGATGTCATAGCCACTGCCACAAACCCTAGGAAAATTGGTTTCCCCGATAGGGATCTCGGTCTCACCGAGATGGGATTCTAATATCTCTGTGTATGTCCTATACCAAAATCGCTCCCACCGAGATTGAGCAATCGATACTACCGAGACTACAATGCAAACTTTCTGGTGAGCTTATTACCAAAATCGGTCCCACTGAGTTTGTGTAATCGGTCTCACCAAGTTTGCCTGACCAACTCTCTGGTTAGCTTATTACCAAAATCTGTCCCACCGAGTTTGTGTAATCGGTCTCACTGAGATTACGTTATGCCCTAACCCTAACCATGTCGGTCCTACCAAGTTGCATCTCAGTCCCACCAAAAATCGTAACGGTCACTAGGTTTTCTAAATCGGTTCGACCGAGTTTCTCAATTCGGTCTCACCGAGATTGGTAAATTGTGTGTAACGGTTAGTTTTTGTGTGGAGACTATATATACCCCTCCACCCACTCTTCATTCGTGGAGAGAGCCATCAGAACATACCTACACTTCGAATACACATTTTCTGAGAGAGAACCACCTACTCATGTGTTGAGGCCAAGATATTCCATTCCCACCAGATGAATCTTGATCTCTAGCCTTCCCCAAGTTGCTTTCCACTCAAATATTCTTTCCACCAAATCCAAGTCCTGTGAGAGAGAGTTGAGTGTTGGGGAGACTATCATTTGAAGGACAAGAGCAAGGAGTTCATCATCAACACACCATTTGTTACTTCTTGGAGAGTGGTGTCTCCTAGATTGGCTAGGTGTCACTTGGGAGCCTCCGACAAGATTGTGGAGTTGAACCAAGGAGTTTGTAAGGGCAAGGAGATTGCCTACTTCGTGAAGATCTACCGTTAGTGAGGCAAGTCCTTCGTGGGCGATGGCCATGATGGGATAGACAAGGTTGCTTCTTCGTGGACCCTTCGTGGGTGGAGCCCTCCGTGGACTCGCGCAACCGTTACCCTTCGTGGGTTGAAGTCTCCATCAACGTGGATGTACGATAGCACCACCTATCGGAACCACGACAAAAACATCCGTGTCTCCAATTGCGTTTGAATTCTCCAAACCCTTCCCCTTACATTCTTGCAAGTTGCATGCTTTACTTTCCGCTGCTCATATACTCTTTGCATGCTTGCTTGATATGTATTGTGTTTGTTAAACTTGTGCCAAACCTCCACTTCAACTTAAAGAAATTAAAAACTGCAACTTTTGGTACTTAGTGTCTAATCACCCCCCTCTAGACACCTCTTCTCGATCCTTTCAGCTGGTCAGAGTCTTTAGCATTCTCCAAAGTGTCATTGTCTTCGGTGTCGGTATTACTTTCCTTTTCGAGACGTGACTTTGAGTCGCGCCGTTGACGTCGACATTTTGGTGATGCCTCGGTAGGCTTGTCCTCAATTGGGTCCTTGCTGATGTCATCGTCGTCGTTATCCTTTCTAGGTGTATCCACCATATACACATCGTATGTGGAGGTGGCCGTCCAACACCTGGTGATGGGCGGATTCTGGCCTGGTTTGTCTCCGGCATCGTCGTCCATACCGTTGATGTCTTCAGAGGCGTAATCTAGCATGTCGGTCAAGTCCTCGGCAGTGGCTATTAAGTGGGTGGTGGGTGGGACGTAAAATTCCCCACTCTTAGCCCCTAGTCCAGGCTGGGCATAGTTCGGAGGTGACACTTCCATAATGGCAAGAGATTGCATTAAGTCCAAGGCCTCGTTTAAGAGCGAAGGCCAGATGAGGAACTGGGGACCTGCGGGGGCGAGCATGGTAGGTTCTACCAGGCCATGTTCACTGGACGCAGACCATGGGAGTTTGGAGCTAGCATCCTGTCGGATTACGGTTTCCGGCAAAACCCTTGAGGTTCGAACAATGGGGTGCACACTAAGATCTCCCCCCCCTCCCTAGCTCGAACCCAAAGGACACGCGACACAAGAGTTTATACTGGTTCGGGCCACCAATGTGGTGTAATACCCTTCTCCAGTGTGGTGTGGTGGATTGCCTCTTGGCCTGAGGATGAACAATTACAAGGGAAGAACAGCCTCCTGAGGAGAGGTGTTTTTGTGCTTGGTGAGTTGATGCGGTCGGGGATTCTCTCTCTCTCTAGATGAGCCTCTCTAGATCAGCCTCCCTCTCTTTGGTGGTGGCTTATCCTATATATAGAGCCCGGGTCCTCTTCCCAAATATTAGGCGGGAAGGGATCCCACAACGGCCAATTTGAAGGGGGACAACTAGTACAAGATATTCTGACAAAAGTAGTCTTCGCCTGCCAAAGGCTCTGGTGGTGACGCCGTCTTGGGCTCCACGGTGACCTCTGTCCTGCTGTCCTGCTGGTCTTGGTCTTATTGCACCGATATCGAAACCTTTGACTGATGCCTCGGGACTCCTCATCTGCGCTTGCCTCTTTAGCACCAAAGAGGAAAGGAGGACACTCCGCGCACTGGTGCCTGCCTGGCGCCCGCCTGCGCCAGTCGTCATGGCTTGCGTGACCCAAACCTCGTGAGGTGTCCCTTGCCTTGATCTCTCCCCCCCTCACGAGCCAGCCTGGTGAGGCCGCCCCTGAGGAGGTCTTGCGTCGTCCGCCTCGCGAGGGCCTTGAGTGTTTGCTGGTGAAGATGGGCCGTACGGGGCCGCTGGTGGAGCCACGCTGTGGGCTGCAGGCAGGCAAGTCTGGGGACACCCATTCCAAGAACGCCGACAGTAGCCCCCGGGCCCAATGCGCGCTCAGGCTTGGCTTCGAGGCGAAGCCAAAGGGCAAGTGCGGAGCGCCGCGAGCCCCAACAGCCTGCGGCCACGGTTGAAGCGTGGCGATTAATTGGACGTGGGCGTCTCCGCATCCCCATGCCGCCTCGGCAACTGCCCGACTTGATCATTATTACCTTAGATCGTGGAGGCCAGCGGTTGGCCTCCCCTTGGCTATAAATGGGAAGGGGGCAGAGCCCCTGTCAACCATCTCTTCCTTTGCTTCTCCCGCTTCTTCTTCTTCCTCTCTTCACTGCCGGCAGCGAAACCCATGGCGCCTGCGAAGAGGCTCTCGGCTGCGGAGAAGGGGAAGGCTCATGAGGAGGGGGCTGGCTCACCGCCGCCCAAGAGGAGGCGCGGCCGTCCTTGCAAGCACACCGTGACCCCCGTCGTGGCCCCTCGTGGCCGCGGTGGCGCCTCTTCGCGTGGTGGTGGTCGCCCGAGTCGTGGGAGCCCCGTCGATGAAGGGAGGCGCACCATGGTCGTGCGGCCGCCCAGGCCGTGCTTCCACTCTGTGGAAGTGCTGCCGGAGTTAGTCATGTGGTCGGAGAACCCGGACGACACTTGGCTTCAGCTCCCGCGCTTCTTTGCCGGCGAGCAGCCAGCCCCTGGTCTAGGCGGTCTCTGGCTGCAGGTGGACGGCTGCTACAGCAAGGCTTCGTGGGTCGCGGTCGAGGTCTCCGCCGTAGGCAACACAGTCCTGGCCCGTGGCTGGCAGACATTTGCCCGCGCGCGTGGCCTGGGCCAGCGGTGCTCCCTCCACTTCAAGTACGATGGCAACACGACCCTCTATGTGAGGGTGTTCGGGGAAGACGGTCTCTGCGTCGGGTGTTGCCTTGAGGACAAGAACGGCGGTGAGGTGCTCGGCCATGGCGATGGCCGCGATGAGAGTGAAGGCGGGCTCGCCCTCGGCACCGGCCAAGGCTTGTCCAGCCATGGTGACTCTTCTTCTGGCGACAGCTCCAGTAGCGGCGGCTACGACTAGTCGCCACGCCCCCGTGCCCGCTTCAAAGGTGGCAGCGGGTCGTCTCGTCACCGCGCTTCAGTGAAGCGTGAGGAGGGGTCTGGCTGAGTTCAAGAGAGCGCCACAAGCCCGTACTCACGACTTGCCGCGGGAGCACGTTCCGCTTTTGTTTCGTTCTTCCTTTCCTTCCTACATCAAGAGAGAGACAAGTATGGGGCCCCGCTCGGGCGTGCAACAATTATGATTTCTAAGTGGATGTGCTATGTTTATCATTCTTGTGTCATGTTGCAGGATCACGTTTTATGTATGCGCGTAGGAATAACTTAGCTTGATGCGCCTGAAGTAGTTTCCGCCTCGCGAGACGCACATTCCCCAATGCCTGGCGAGGCCTCCTGTGCTCGGAAGGCATCTGAGAACTGCAAAAAATCGCTAGGAAATCCTTATCCTTCCGAATCCTGGCCACAGGCACTACCGGTCATGACCCAGTGCTTCGTATCGCGGTACCCGGGGGGGGCACGGATTGAGAGGGGTGCGCCATCTTGCGAACTCGAGCGAGGGTGCCTTGCGAAAAACAAGAAAATGAAAATGCTCACGAGGGCGCGACGATGCTCATGAGGGCGCCTGTCCAGCCCCCTCGTGAGGCATGTGAGGGAGAGTACAGGTCGAAAAACGAGGTACCGAGAGTAGAAAAGGAGGCAAAAGGCAATGGAACCAGGTCAGCAAGGAACACCACAAAGCAAATTCTCACTAAAAGGGGCAAACCAACTGCAGAAAGCAAATGAAAAGCCGCGTTCGGCACCTAGTCTAGTCTTCTTGTCTTCTCACCAGCGTGGATCTAAGTGCTGCCACTAAGACGTGGGAGGGAGCCCCTGAGTCCCAAGGGCGGCACTCCTGAGACTCCGGAGCGTGTATAGCCCCACTCATTATTACGTGAGAGTGTCACGAGCGGAGATCTTCACAGGCACCGGGCCTTGCTTCATGGGTAGAACCTCCGGAGGTGCTGGATGTTCCAGGCATTCTGGATGGGGATCCCGTCCCGCGTCTCCAAGCGTGCGGCGCCTGGCCTAGAGACGTGGGCAACCCGAAACGGGCCCTCCCACATGGGTGAGAGCTTGCGCAGCCCTTCACTAGAGATCCCCCGCCCCTAGACAAGATCACCCACCTCGAGCGTCCTGGAGTGGACGCTGCAGCAGTGGTACCGTCCCAGTGCCTACTTGTACCTCGCAGCTCGAAGCGAGGCTTCACAACGGCGTACCTCCCCCAGCACGAGGTCCATCCCCCGCATGGCATCCTTCTACGTTTCATCAATCGCCAGGACCCGCGCGGAGCGATGCCTGACCTTATGTAGGAGAACCGCTTCTGCTCCATAGACGAGGAAGAATGGGGTCTTGCCTGTCGGCCTGGTGGCGGTGGAGCGGATGGACCACAACATGGACTGGAGCTCATCATGCCAGCCCCTGCCGCAGGCCTCGAGATTCTTCTTGAAGGTCCTAGTCTTAAGACCCCTCAGGACTTCTGCGTTCGCGCGTTTGACCTGGCCGTTGCTCCTGGGGTACACTGCGAAGGCGTAGCAGATCTGCGTTCTAAGGATAGCACAATATGTTTTGAAGAGATTGCTAGTGAACTGTGAGCCATTGTAGGTGATGATGCAATTAGGGACCCCAAATCGGCTTACGAGGCCCTTGATGAACTTGACCGCTGACCCAGCTGGGATGGTGCGGGCGGCTTCCACTTTTGCCCACTTGGTGAGTTTGTCGATGGCGACGTAGAGGTAGCGGTAACCTCCAGGCGCTCGAGGGAATGGGCCCAGGATATCCAGCCCCCAGACCGCGAACGACCATGAGAGCGGGATAGTCTAGAGGCCCTGAGTCGGCTCTCGGATCTTCTTGGCGTGCAATTGGCAGGCCTCATAGGATTTCACCAGCTCGGCTGCGTCGTTGAGTGCCGTGGCCCAGTAGAACCCGCTGCGGAAAGCCTTGCCCACTAGGGTGTGCGACGACGAGTGGTGCCCGCAGTCTCCGCCTTGTATGTCGGCCAGCAACTCATTTCTCTGTTCCCTGGAAATGCATCATAGAGAAACATCATTTGGCCGCTTCCTGTATAGCTCACAGAGGGAGTCCTGGATTAGGGGGTCTCCGGACAGCCGGACTATATCCTTCGGCCGGACTGATGGACTATGAAGATACAAGATTGAAGACTTCGTCCCGTGTCCGGATGGGACTCAACTTGGCGTGGAAGGCAAGCTAGGCAATACGGATATGTATATCTCCTCCTTTGTAACCGACCTTGTGTAACCCTAACCCCCTCCGGTGTCTATATAAACTGGAGGGTTTTAGTCCGTAGGACAACATACAATCATACCATAGGCTAGCTTTTAGGGTTTAGCCTCTCCGATCTCGTGGTAGATCGACTCTTGTAATACTCATATCATCAAGAATAAATCAAGCAGGGCATAGGGTTTTACCTCCATCAAGAGGGCCCGAACCTAGGTAAAACATCATGTCCCCTGCCTCCTGTTACCATCCGCCTTAGACGCACAGTTCGGGACCCCCTACCGGAGATCCGTCGGTTTTGACACCGACATTGGTGCTTTCATTGACAGTTCCTCTGTGTCGTCGCCGTTAGGCTTGATGGCTCCTACGATCATTGATAGCGATGCAGTCCAGGGGGAGACTTTTCTCCCCGGACAGATTTTTGTGTTCGGCGGCTTCGCACTGTAGGCCAACTCGCTTGGCCATCTGGAGCAGATCGAAAGCTACGCCCCTGGCCACCAGGTTAGGTTTGGAAGCTTAAACTACACGGCCGATATCGCGGAGACTTGATCTTCGACGGATTCGAGCCCCTGCCTTGTGCGCCACGCGGTCATGATGAGTATGATTTAGCTCTACCATCGGACAGTGTTCAAGAAATCACACCGGCAGCCGCTCCGACCCTCAATTTGGATCCAGTCATGCCATCCATGGACGGGTGGATAGACCCCGCCACGGAGGTTGTATCCTCTGCGGCAATCGAGCCAAATATCGACCTTACCCTTCACGAGAGCCGTGTTACCAAACTGCCGGATCCTTCTCCGGCCACGGACTCCGAACCGCCTACACCCGTTCCTGTCGAATCCGATTGGGCGCCGATCATGGAGTTTACCTCCGCCATATTTTTCAGCACTCGCCCTTTGGCGACATACTGAACTCATTAAGGTCTCTCTCCTTGTCAGGAGAGTCCTGGCCGAACTACGTCCGGCCGGATTGGGATGCGGATGACGAAGAAATTTGCCGCCCACCACCCACTTAGTAGCCACTGTCGATGACTTAACCGACATGCTCGACTTCGACTCCGAAGACATCGACGGTATGGACAACGATGCAGGATACGAACAGGAACCACTGCCAACAGGGCACTGGACGCCCACTTCATCACATGACGTACACATGGTTGACACACCCAAAGAAAACAACGACGAGGAACGGAAGGACGCAACGAAGGGTTGTTCCCTCGAGAAGCAGTCAAAGCGGCGGCGTAAACGCCGCTCCAAATCCCCCCTCGACAGAAATAATGATCATATAGACCCAGCGATAGAGCAGGGTGAACCATCGCCCGACTAGGGCAATATGGGGAATCAAACCGAACAACCCGACTCCGTCGAAGATAACAGTCCGGACGACACCACACCGGACAGGCGCCAGGAGCAACATAACGCCCACCAAAGGCTTGTTGCCATGGCAAGGAGCCTGAAAAAACAGAAGCAAAGGCTCAACGCTGCACAAGACACACTCAAAATCAAATGGAGTGAAGTACTCAACACTGCAACGAAGTATGGCAGTAATCGCTACCTGAATTTGATGAGGAGGCCTTAGATCCTCCACAATTAAAAAATAAAATGGCCATCCGGTCGGATAGATGACCTCATAGCCAACATAAAGCGGCAAAGGACGCCGCACATAAACAAGTATGCGATCTGCGTAAGGGCTCGCATCAAAAGGACGGTGCAACCAAATCCATCTATGGACCACACAAGCGCGCGCCAACATACAATACAACACAACAAACATCCGAACACCACGGTACACCCAAATACAGGGGTGCCTCACACCCTCTATGTTTCACCGACGAGGTGCTGGATCATGAATTTCCAGAGGGATTCAAACCCGTAAACATATAGGCGTACAACGGAACAACAGACCCTGGGGTCTGGATTGAGGACTACATCCTCCATATCCATATGGCTCGAGGAGATGATCTCCACGCCATCAAGTACTTACCCCTCAAACTCAAAGGGCAAGCTCAGCACTGGATTAAAAGCCTCCCTAAAAACTCCATCGGAAGCTGGAAGAGCTCGAAGACGCCTTCCGGGCAAATTTTCAAGGGACATATGTCCGACCACCGGATGCATACGGTTTAAGTCATATAACTCAACAGCCCGGTGAGTCAGCGCGAAAACTTTGGAACAGGTTCCTCACTAAAAAGAACCAAATAGTCGACTGTACGGACGCCGAAGCATTAGCAGCTTTCAAGCATAGCGTCCGAGACGAATGGCTTGCTAGACACCTTGGTCAAGAAAAGCCGAGAACAATGGCAGCATTAATAAGGCTCATTATGCGTTTTTGCGCGGGCGAGGACAGCTGGTTAGCCCGATGCAGCACCAGCGACCCAAGTACGTCCGAAGTCAGAGATGGAAACGGGAAATCACGACACAGCAAGAATAAGCGCCGGAATAAAGAACACAGCCCGAAGAACACGGCGGTAAATGCCGGATTTAGAAGCTCTCGGCCAGGCCAACAGAAGCCGCCCTCCAAAGGCAACAGAGCCGAACTGTCCAGCCTAAACAAAATTCTGGACCAAATATGTCAGATCCATATCACCCCTGATAAACCTGAAAATCATACCCACAGAGAATGTTGGGTCTTCAAACAGTCCGGCAAGCTCAATGCCGAACACAAGGGGCAGGATACACCTAGTGAAGACGAGGACGAGCCTCGCAAGCAAAGCACAGCGGAGCAGAAGAAATTCCCACCAGAAGTCAAAACAGTCAACGTGTTACACGTGAGAAAAGGGAGAAACAAAGTGGCACCCTTAGAGAAACATGCCCCAGGGCCTATCACCACGGAGCTCCACCACTGGTCGTCCCAATCGATCACCTTCGACCATCGGGATTACTCGGCAAGTATCCGGCGGGCAGGATGGGCTGCCTTGGTATTAGATCCTATAATTGACGGATACCACTTCACACGAGTCTTGATGGACGGCAGCAGCAGTTTAAACCTGATATATCAGGACACGGTCCGCAAAATGGGGACAGACCCAACAAAAATTTGCCACAGCAATGCTACCTTTAAAGGAGTAACGCCAGGCCCGGAGGCTCACTGCAGGGGCTCCCTGCTACTAGAGGTTATATTCGGCTTCCCCGATAACTTCCGCAACGAAAACTTAACTTTCCACGTCGCTCCGTTCCAAAGTGGCTATCAAGCACTACTCGGACGCGAAGCTTTTGCTCGCTTTAACGCAATACCGCGTTACGCTTCCCTCAAGCTCAAGATGCCCGGTCCACGCGACATCATTACAGTAAATGGAAATATTGAGCGCTCCTTGTGCGCCGAAGACGGTGCGGCCGCCTTGGCCGCCGCACACTAAACGTCCTCACCAACTCAAGCATTTGACAGGTCGTTAAGACCACGGACATGGCTAGATGAGTCTGGCTCAGCTATATGTAATTAATATAGGTTTAATGGCTATACCCCTATTACAATACAAGAGGCTCAACGCACGCGCAAAAGTGGCAATAAGGCTCACCTCTACTCATTTTCAACTATATATTGATTATTTAGTATAACTTAACTTTTGCACGGCAACTTTTCAATTCAGTTCCTCTCTTTTTCAGATGACCATCGTGCTACACCCGTCCAGGATACGGCACAACGGAGACACAGGTGCAGACGTGCAGCATGGACCCGTTCCAAGGATTCTTTGTAGATTAAGACCCTGCGTAAACCTTTTTTACTGTCTCTTGTTGATTTACACCCCTCGTATTCTCAGTACAACCGAGAAGGATGCTGACGTCTTGGCATGTGGCCACACCAGAATAATGCACGTACCTGGACACCAGGGGCTTATTACAATGGGTACTATTTAGACCCGGTTTACACCATAAAGACCGAATACCTTAGGGAGTGTTCGGCATCACGAGTTTAGCCTTATATGCATCAGCTCCGAATCATGTCTTTGGTCAAATGTTGGGTTTGCCCGGCTCCTGTGTTTTGCTGCCTTCGTTCCGCTCTATCGGCTAAGGAGGCACCAGGAGAACTACTGCGATTGTGCCCTGGTTCATCCGGACGAGCACCTCAGTAGAGAAAGCCGAAAACTGACTGCCATGATATAGCGTGAGACTGGTCGACCACTCGATGACCTATTGGAATCTTCGGGATTCCTCCGCATTAACGAAGGGCCGTTTCCCGGCCAGGCATGTACGCACCCCGAATCCGGATGAGTGCGGAGCCACCAGGGGCTATATAGTAGCCCCACTGTCAAACTCCTATGGCTAAGTGAAAGTGTTAAAGAATTATAGTCCGGTTGCCTAGTTCGCTGCACTATCACCTCCTTATTAGGACCAAGACGTTGGATTAAGTGTGAATACGTGTCTTCTGCAAACACCCCCGCATTATATGCGTGGGGGTTGAAGCCGACGACTGCAATCTTTCAGGTTATATACATGTATACATAAACGGCCGCACAGGAGGCATCACAATACTTTCGGGCAAAAGTATAAATACAGCCTTGATAAATTCAATAAAATGTTGTTTTTACAATGGGAATACATGTCACTCAAACATAACATTCTTTGAGCACTGGGCCTCTATCGAACGAGTGCCCTCAAGAACTTCTTCAAAATAGTGCTCGGCAGCCACTCGGCCTATGGCCGAACCCTGTGCCGCGACAGTGGTGGCATCCATCTCTGCCCATTATGTTTTGACATGGGCAAGGGCCATCCGCGAGCCTTCTATGCATGCCGACCTCTTCATCGCATTAATGCGTGGCACCACACCAAGAAACTGCTGCACTAAGCTAAAATAGTTGTTCGGCTTTGGCCTTTCCGGCCACAGATGATCCACGACAGACCTCATGGCGAGTCCGGACAATCTATTGAGTTCGGCCCATTCGGCAAGCTGATCAGTCAATGGAAGCGGACGCTCTGGAACGTTAAATTGTGACCAGAACAGCTTGTCCACTTCACGATCTGTTTGATCTCGGAAGTATTCGGCCGCATCGACAGTGCTCGCCGCTAAATCCATCTATGCATCGCCGAACTCCACAGCCGATCTAGAGGGGCATACCGTGGATCGCCGAACCTCCTCCGCAGCATAAAGAGCTTCCCAGCCACAATGTCCCCGGCTTCATGCAGTTCCTCCTTCTTCACTCTCATTGCAGAGAGGGTGTCTTTGGTCGCCATTGTGGCCTGTTCAAGGTCCATAGCCTTTGCCCGGTTTTCTTCTCCAAGAAACTGGCAGCGGTCGGCAGTGTCTTTTAACTTCACAGCCATTTTGGCCATTTTCTCTTTGCTCTCGTTATGAGCGGCCTTCTCGGCTCTCAACTTTTCGGCCGCCTTCAAAGCGGCCGCATTACTACTCCTTGCTTGCTCCTTGGCTCGGGCAAGCTCCGCCCACAAGGCCTCCACGGTGGCAGCTCCATCTGCAGTCACAACATATTAAAGATACTGGCATCACGCTGCTCTTACTATGTGACATCCACTATAAATATCACCTACCCTGGGCCTCGTCAAGCCGCCTGTTAACAAGCTCGATGTCGGCATCCGCCGCATCCAGTTGTCGCCTTAGTTCGGCAACCCCATCAGTCCGGCTAGCTACCGGAGCTTCAGACACCTGCACATAAAGGCGGTCTAGTTATTGCCTGGGACTATGATCCTCTGTTCGCCGCCGTTCTCGACGACAACCAGAGTCTTAGGGGCTACTATCTACACAGGGGACACCTAAAATGTATGGTACCATCACAAATGTATATCATTTCACGTACCTCAAAGCCCGTCAGTAGACTCATAAAGGCTTCATGCAACCCGTTTTCGGCAGACGAAATCCTTTCAATCACCGTACACATTAATGTACGATGCTCTTCTGAGATAGTCGCTCGCTCTAGCAGACCCTTCAGTACGTCTGACCGCATACCAGATGGTGCCGTACTCTTTTGATTGCTCTCTTCAAGAGCCGGATACTGAGGGCTTCGGGTGACCATGGGATTACCTTCTGGCCTTGCCGGATCCGGAGAAACTCTCCGTGAGGACACTTCAAGGTCACCTGCTTCTTGAGCCAGGGAATCCGGGGGAGGCGTTTCGCTCTCCATCATCTCCGGAAGAAGATCCCCCGAAGACAAGCTCTGCTAAGAAGGGCTCAGATCCGAACTGCAAGATAAATGCTTCAGTTATCTTCCTTAGAAGTAAGGTAGTATATCTTCACTATTAAAGTACTTTTTGATCACTTACAGCTCGTTAGAGGGCTGATCCCCGCACGGACTTTGTGCGGCAAGAGAACCCTCCGAGGCAGGAGCCTCTGGTGGAGTTTTCTTCTCCCGTTTGGAAACCTTGGTTTCCGGATCATCAGAGGTAGTCCTCTTCCTCCCCTGGGGCAAGGGAATGTCAGATTCTTCCCCTTGGTTATCGTCCCTCACGGAGGCACTCGTTCCCTCGGTTGGAATAGGTAGCGGTGGAGGCCAGCTTTCGCCCCCTTTATTCTCCCCTTCGTGTTCCCTTGAGGGCACCGGGCAAGGTGCTGGCTCGAGCATCTTTTCCAGCTCCGGATTGTCCAAGCCTTTGGGAAGGGGGGCCGAACACCGGATCATCTTCGCCTTTGTTATCCAGTCCTGGTCAAAAATCGATTCTTCATAATGACGTCATGATGAATGAAAGACAGTGTGTTCAGCTAGAGGATTACTTACTTGGGCCGCGGTGCGGTTGCTGCTCAAGCCCACGTCCTCGGAGGTGTCCGGACACTCTATTTGGGGTCCGAAGAACAACTTGTACATCTCCTCGTTCGTCAGGCCAAGGAAATTCTGAATAGCGCGTAGTCCTTCTGGGTTGAATTCCCACAAGCGGAGGGGTCGGTGTTTGCAAGGCTGAACTCGACGAACCAGCATGACTTGCACTACCATAACCAAACTAAAATCTCCCTCGAAGAGATCTCGGATGCGGCTCTACAGTATGGGCACATCCTTGGCTGGACCCCAGCTCAGCCCCCTGCTGATCCATGACATCAGTTGTGGTGGAGGGCCCGAGCGAAAGGCGGGGGAAGCTACCCACTTGGCACTTTTGGGAGCGGTGATGTAGAACCACTCCCATTGCCATAATCCGGATACCTCTGGAAAGGAACATTTTGGCCATGGAGCTCCAGCAATCTTGCTTATTAATGCACCCCCGCACGCTGCATACTGCCCCTCGACCGTCTTCGGCTTCACATCAAAGGTCTTGAGCCACAGGCCGAAGTAAGGGGTAACGCGGAGGAAGGCCTCACATATGACAATAAATGCCGATATGTGGAGAAAGGAATCCAGGGCTAGATCGTGGAAATCACGCCCGTAAATAGAACATCAAACCCCTAACGAAGGGATCCAGAGTGAGGCCTTGTCCTCGGAGGAAGTGGGAGATGAACACAACGTCTTCATTGGGTTCAGGAGTAGGGATGACCTGCCCTCGGGCGGGCAGCCGATGAGAGACTTCGGCGGTCAGGTATCTGGCCTCCCTCAACTTCTTGATATCCTCTTCCGTGACGGAGGAGGGCATCCACCAGCCCTGGAGGCTGGATCCGGACATGATTGAAGGTCCGAAGCACCTGACCTGGGCTTTGAGTGTTAGAACTTGAGGCGGGGGAAGGATTCAATTGAGCACGGGAGGAAAAAAAGTAAAATCCATGACCCTTTATAAAGAGGGTGAATATAAAGCGTCCTCCTCATGGCCGTTTGGGACTTGCCTAAAATCTGGGAGTCCTAGGCGCGGTTGGGTTACCCATGACCGTATTGATGAGAATCCTGTAATAAGGGGGACACGATCTCTGCTTTGACATGACGTGTCAAGAAACTACCTCGCATTATGTGCGGGGCTAGTTGAAGAAAAACGGTTCGAATAATCACCGAGCCATGGCATGATGTCATGTTGCCAAAACGTGTCAGCAGATTAGATTTGTGGAAATATTATTCTCTCTACAGTGGTATGTGGAACTTATTTTGCAGGGTCGGACGCTATCCTTTTATTTGAACTCTTCTGTGGTGTATCCGGAGGAGGAACCCACCCTGCAATGCCGAAGACAGTACTGCGCGCCAGAATCATCGTCATTGAAGCCTGGTTCAGGGGCTACTGAGGGAGTCCTGGATTAGGGGGTCTCCGGACAGCCGGACTATATCCTTCGGCCGGACTGATGGACTATGAAGATACAAGATTGAAGACTTTGTCCCATGTCTGGATGGGACTCTACTTGGCGTGGAAGGCAAGCTAGGCAATACAGATATGTATATCTCCTCCTTTGTAACTGACCTTGTGTAACCCTAACCCCCTCCGGTGTCTATATAAACCAAAGGGTTTTAGTCTGTAGGACAACATACAATCATACCATAGGCTAGCTTTTAGGGTTTAGCCTCTCCGATCTCGTGGTAGATCAACTCTTGTAATACTCATATCATCAAGAATAAATCAAGCAGGACGTAGGGTTTTACCTCCATCAAGAGGGCCCGAACCTAGGTAAAACATCGTGTCCCCTGCCTCCTGTTACCATCCGCCTTAGATGCATAGTTCGGGACCCCCTACCCGAGATCCGCCGGTTTTGAAACCGACACTCACCGTCTTGAATGCAGTATGCCATAGCCTACCGGGCCACATGCTCCGCGTCTTCCTCCTTCTCCGGCAATGTGCCTTGCGTCAGGTACGCCCTGAACTCCTCGATCCTGCACCCCTCCTGAGGCTCGAGCGCTAAGAGGAGGCGCGCTCCTGAGGTCGGGCCACAGGCGGGGGCTCCCCAGGCTGGTGGCTGGGGGAGCTCCAGGCGGAGGCTCCCGAGGCTGTTGGCTGGGGGGGCTCCTTCTGAGGTGGCGCCAGCTCTGCAGGCGGAGGTGCCGCCGAAGGCTTGAAGAGCCATTTCTCGAAGACGCCAGGCTCTTGGGGTAGCTGCTTCGATGCTCTTTTGGCGGTGTCGTCGGCCTCCTTGTTGGTGCCACGGGGCACATGCTGTAGCTCCAGGCCTAGGAACTGCTTCTGTATTTTGCGTATCTCCGAGAGGTGTGCCTCCATGTGCTCATCTTTTGGCTCGTACACCTTATTGGAGAAGTTGATGAGGAGCTGCAAGTCTCCCTTCATGGTGAGGCGTTTCACCCCCAGGGCCACCGCAGCCTTGAGGCCGGCGATGAGACCCTCGTACTCTGCGATGTTGTTGGAGACCTTCTCGCCCTGCTGGAAGCAGAGCTGCACGACGTAGTAAAGTTTGTACTAAGTGGGCGAGATGAGCACTGCTCCATCCTCCGCACCCTGGTGTGCGAACGTGCCATCAAAGTACATGACCCAGCCATCCGGCGCTTCACTCCCCGGCGAGAGGGATCGGTTCTCGCCTGCTTCGAGCTCTGGGGTGTTGGTCCATTCTGCCACAAAGTCGGCGAGTGCAGCCCCCTTGATGACCCTGGTTGTGCTGAACTTCAGGTCAAAAGCTTGCAGCTTGATGTTCCATTCGGCAACTCTTCCCGCAGCATTGGGGTTCTGAGCACTCTCTCCAATGGGTAAGCTGAGACGACCTTGATGGGGTGACCTAGGAAGTAGTGGCGCAGCTTACACGAGGCCCCCGGCAGCGCGAGCAAGAGCTTTTGAGGCATGGGGTATCGCGCTCTCGCATCTCGCAGCACTGTGCTAACAAAGTATACTGGGTGCTCGACGAAGACGGAAGAGCTGACGGAGTATCTGGCTCCCGGGGGCTGAGGTGTTTCCTGTGGGTCTCGAGCTTCAGGGGCTTAATGACTAGCCAGAGCTGCCACTGTATCAGGGGCGTCGCCTTGGTGTTGCGCCGCCTCATCCAGCTTGGCGGCTATATTTGGTGGGCCCTTGACCTGAGGCTCCTCTTTGAGGGCCACCAGCACTGCGCTGGCGAAGTGGGGTGTGGCGGACAGGTAGAGTACCAAGGGCTCGAGAGGACGAGGCGCCACCATCACCGGCGGGCTGGTCAAGTATCTCTTGAGGTCTTGAAATGCCAGATCGGCCTTGGGGGTCCATTCGAATGGACCCTTCATCTTCATCAGCTTGAGGAACGGCAAGGCGCGCTCCCCCAACTTGGAGATGAAACGCCCCAACGAAGTCACGCAGCCTGCACGCTTCTGCATCTCCTTGACGTTTTATGGTGGGCTCATGTCTTCGATTGCCTTGACCTTCTCCGGGTTGGCCTTCATCCAACAATGGGACACGAGGAAGCCCAGCAGCTTGCCGGAAGGAACACTAAACACGCACTTCTCCGGGTTGAGCCGCAAGTCCACCTGGAACAGGCTCACGAAGGTTTCCTCCAGGTCCTGAATCAAAGTTCTTCACTCCCGAGACTTCACTACAATGTCGTCCATGTAGGCCTCAGCGTTTCTCCAGAGCTGCCACCCCAAGGCGATGTGCATCAGTCGCTGAAAGGTCGCTCCTGCCTTGCACAGTCCGAATGGCATGCAAGTGTAGCATATACCCCGCATGGGGTCAAGAAAGCTGTTTTCTCCACATCTTCCACCACCATCTTGATCTGGTGGTACCTCGAGAACGCATCCAAGGAACATAGCAGATCACACTCGACGGTGGAGTCGACAATCTGGTCGATGTGTGGAAGCGGGAATGGCTCTTGAGGGCACGCCTTGGTGAGGTTGGTGAAGTCAACACACATGCAATCCTTCCCTCCTTTGTTCGCCCTGACGACCGGGTTCGCTAGCCACTCCGGGTACTGGACCTCGCGAATGATGACTACTGCCTCCAGCTTGCAGGTTTCCTGAATGATGAAGGACTGCTTCTCTATGGACTATCGCCTCGCCCTCTGCTTCACAGGGCGCACGTTGGGGCATACCCTCAGATGATGCTCGATCACTCCTCTCGGTACCCCAACCAGCTGCTTGGGTTCCCAGGCGAATACTTCCTTGTTCGCCCGCAAAAACTCTACCAACTCTCTTTCTTGATCTGGGGAAAGGTCGGTCCTATAGTAAAGGTGGCGCTAGAGGCCCCGTCTATGTTGACCGGTATCTGCTTTGTCTTGGCTTGACCTTGAGTGAATAACTACTTCTTCTTGGTCGGCGCAGCGCCTTTGGTCCTGGGCACGGCCTTGTCGGCCGGGCAAGCTGCCGCCGTGGCCCTGAAAGCAAGTTTGAGGGCCACCAAGGCTTCCTTGGTGTCTCCGGCCACGGTGAGGACGCCCTTGCTTCCTGGAATCTTCAAGAGGTTGTAGGCAGGATGGGTAGCTGCCATGAACTGGGCCAGCGCCGGGTACCCGAGGATGGCGTTGTACGGTAAGCTGATGCGAGCGATGTCGAAGTCGATGAGCTCGGTGCGGTATTTGTCGCGTGTACCGAAGGTCACGGGAAATAGATCTGCCCCAAGGGGGTTGGAGGAGCCGCTGGCGACTCCGGAGAAGGGCTTGCTGGGGCAGAGCCGCTCAAGAAGTACATGAAGGAGACTAAAATCCTCCATGGAGAGCATGTTGAGGCCGGCGCTGTCGTCGATGACGGTCTTGGTGATGGCCACGTTGCATATGGTGGGCGTGCAAAGCATCGGGAGCACGCTCGAACCGATGGCGGTGACTGGGTGATCCCTTGAGTCAAAGGTCAGGTCGGCCTTGGGCGCCGCCCAACCCGGGGAGCCCCCTTCCGCGTGGAGGCGGCGCCGATCTGGTGAAAGAATGGCTTGGCGTGACGATCCGAGGGCTGCGCCTGCGGGCCACTAAGGAGAGCCATGATGACGGGGGGTGCTGGTCCCCCGAAGCGCATGATGAAAAGGTCGTCTAGCTCCTCCCAGGAGGCCACAGAAGATTCCGGCAGATGGAGGAGCCAGGCACGCGGCACGCCAGCGAGGGCCATTGGGAGCCAGTTGGCCATGACCTTACCGTCGCCCCCGGCCTCCAGGACGGCATCCTCGTACGCCAACAGGAAAGCTGTCGGATCCGCCGCACCATCGTAACGGGGCGGCATCTCCGGCTTGATTTTGTGCGGCCACCGCACCTGCCGCAAGGCGGGGGTGAAGGCCCAGAGCCCCAAGGCGCTGTGGAGGGTGCTCGTCGATCCAGTCGGGGAAGCGGCGGCGTCTATGAGAGCCGGTCGGAGTGGCGAGGCCATCGGGGGCAAGCTTCGGCGCACCCCTACCTGGCGTGCTAAATTTCAGATTTCGGGTTCCGGCAAAGCCCTTGAGGTTCAAACACTCGGGTGTGCATGAAGATCTCTCCCCCTCTCTAGCTCGCACACACCATGATCTCACGGCCGAGCTCGATGAACCCAAAGGACACGAGACACAAGAGTTTATACTGGTTCGGGCCACCAATGTGGTGTAATACCCTTCTCCATTGTGGTGTGGTGGATTGCCTCTTGGGCTGAGGATGAACAATTACAAGGGAAGAACAGCCTCCTGAAGAGAGGTGTTCTTGTGCTTGGTGAGTTAATGCGGTCGGGGATTCTCTCTCTCTCTAGATGAGCCTCTCTGGATCAGCCTCCCTCTCTTTGCTGGTGGCTTGCCCTATATATAGAGGCCTAGGTCCTCTTCCAAAATATTAGGCGGGAAGAGATCCCACAACGGCCAATTTGAAGGGGGGCAGCTAGTATAAGCTATTCTGACAAAAGTAGTCTTCGCCTGCCAAAGGCTCTGGTGGTGACTCCGTCTTGGGCTCCACGGTGACCTCCGTCCTACTGTCCTGCTGGTCTTGGTCTTGTCGCACCGATATGGAAACCTTTGCCTGATGCCTCGGGTCTCCTCGTCTGCACTTGCCTCTTTAGCACCAAAGAGGAAATGAGGACATTGCGCGCACAAGCGCCCTCCTGGCGCCAGTCGTCATGGCTTACGTCACACAAACCTCGCGATGTGTCCCTTGCCTTCATCTCTCCGCCCCTCATGAGCCATCCTGGTGAGTCCGCCCTTGAGGAGGTCTTGCGTCGTCCGCCCCGCGTGGCTTGGCCCCTCGCGAGGGCCTTGAGTGTTTGCTGGTGAAGGTGGGCCGTATGGGGCCACTTGTGGAGCCACATTGTGGGCCGCAGGCAGGCAAGTCTGGGGGACCCCCATTCTCAGAATGCCGACACATCCAGAGGCGGATTCGGCTCTCCGATGGCAGGGAGAGTCCTGCTTGATTCTAGGTTTGCCGAAGACATAGTTGCCTTTGGGTCTCCAGAAAAGAGCTTCGTAATAGGAGAGGGATCCGGTGGGTTTCAAACTCCCATCTTCGGACGAAGTGGTCTGCTCTGGATCTATGGCCAGGGCAGGGATGATAGTTGGTCTTTGAGCAGTGCCTGATGACGGATCCGATGCGCTTCCTTCTTGGAGATGAGGAATAGTGGTCGAGGTCGTGAACCTTCGAAGATCAAGTCTCCTCAGATGTCGGCGACGTAATTCAGGCTCCCGAATCTGATCTATTGACCAGGAGCGTAGTTGTCGATCTCCTCAAGGTGACCAATTGAGTTGGCATGCAAAGCGAAGTCACCGAACACAAACAGTTGATCGGGGAGGAAGGTTTCCCCAGAAACGGCGTCGTTGTAGACGATCGAACGAGCTATCGAACCTTCTGTCGACGACACAGTGGAACTCTCAATGAAAGCATCAATGTCAGTGTCAAAACCGGCCGACCTCGGGTAGGGGGTCCCGAACTGTGTCTGAGGATCAAAGGTAACAGGAGACAAAGGGGACACGATGTTCACCCAGGTTCGGGACCTATTAATCGAGGTAAAACCCTACTTCCTGCTTGATTAACTTTAATGAATATAGGGGTTACAAGACTTGATCTACCTCAAGATCGTAACGGCTAAACCCTAGATGTCTAACCTATATGAATTCTGATAGCCTCTACGGATTAACCCCTCTAGTTTATATAGACATAGGAAGAGCCTAGGGTTGTACAGAGTTGGTTTACAGAGGAAGGAAACTATACATCTGGACGCCAATCCTGTCATCCACGCAAAGGAGAGTCATATCCGGACACGGGGGAAGGCCTTCTATCTTTTATCTTCACGACCCATCAGTCTGACCGATATCATACATCCCGGACAACTGAGGACCCCTTAATCTAGGACTCCCTCAATGGGTGACCTTGGGTAGAGGTGACGGAGGGAATTTAACCGTGCCCGGCATGGTAGGTAATGTGGTATACTTACTAAAGCGTCCCTCCATTGTACATCGGTAGTCATTATTGACCGGGGACATGAGGGGAATTTCCTAGGCCTAGAATTTTGGCCACTAGATATTTTGACTCGAAACGCGGAGGCTCGAGTGGTTGGGGTTGGCCAATGTGTGTATTATGCGTGCCACAAGAAGGACAAGAACCCGATTTTTTTTAGGATCAACATGAGCTCGGGTCTAGCTAGTACGTCTCCGGGTGCTACCATTTGAGAATACGAAAGCAATCTTTTATATAGTTGAACGAATCTATATGTATTATAATGCCCGTATTTTCCTTGCAAATTACTGGTCATTCCAAAAGGCACGATAATTGATTTATGATGGGTTCTTGAATTAGAGTGAGTTTGTGATATAGTGATCTCATTGTGGATTTCAAATTTCATGGTATCCCTAGTGAGTTTTTCATTGCAAATTCAAATTTAAAAGATGAACAGTATGGTGGTGAAAAATCTAAAAAGACAAATATTTAGGAATGAAGGGAGTAAAATGTAAGACATGCATGGTCCTCAATTCAATATTTAAAATGCACAGTAAACTGACACCATGAATATTTAAGTCTAGTACAACATACATGCGAATGTTGTGTTTAGGTCTCTCCATCGACCCCCCCCCCCCCCCCGACACACCCACATACTTCATGTATTGATTAATGTTCATTTCTTTGTTAATAGAGCTATTGGTATCCGACACACGCGCGCTTATTATTGCTCTTCACATTTTGATCTCCATTTATGTCAATCCCACCCTCACACTCTCAACAAATGTATCTCTCACACACAACCTCGTCGTGCCCTCCATGAGAAACGCTCCCTCTCTCTCAAGAAACACGTGTTGCCTTTGTAAAACACCTTCACCATGCGCGCATGCACAAAGTATATCCAGGCCACTCTCTCAATAACTATCTAACTCCAGCCCTCACCACAGCTTCACCGCACGATATCTCGGTGTATCATCTTTAACATTCTAGTGTACACTAGGCCACACTCCCTCGATCTCTCCCTCTATAAATGACTCGATTGACCTTGCTTTTTTGCGTCGTCTCTCTCACACATAGACGCTTGCACTACTCCTCTTGCATAGGCAGAGCTATGTAGATTGTCGGGGGTTAACCCCTCGACCTTATATAAAATTGTGAAGCTCTGTGTATGATTGTTTATATTGTATTTTTTGAACATTATATTTGTCCCCACCCTCCCAAACACCGATGGGTTGTGCACCCCCTCCCCGGGAGAATATCATGTGCCCCCACACCTTAGATGCTATATGCTGATACAAGTTCCTTGGAGCTTGTAGATCTGTGATATAGCAGCTCACATGATGTCTTAATATTTTTACACAAAACCTTAATGAGTTCGAGAATTGCACACAATTTGTACAAAAACTACTCAGATGCCCTTGGATCCCATATCCAACCACCTCGAAGCTCGTATCACCGTAGCATCTAAGATTAGAGAGGACCTCATATTCTCTTGTATGTAAGAATATCATGTGCTACCACACCTTACATGCTTTGGTGATACAAGCTCTGCGGGGCCGTTGGATCTGTGATCCAACAACTCCTTGGTGGTTCGAATGGTTTTTTGTAGAAAAGCCCCCGAAGAGTTCGGGCACTGCTCACAAGCATAAAGACTGCTCAGATGGCATTGGATCTCAGATCGAATGACCTGGAAGCTCGTATCACCGTAGCATCCAAGCTGCGAGAGCACCTGATGTGTTCTCGCACGGCAGAATATGAGGTGCTCCCACACCGTAGATTCTGTGGTGATATGAGTTCTCGGGATATCTAATGGCTCACAGTAGGAGATTTGAATGCTTTTGCAATATAGGCCTCAAAGAGTTTGGGAATTGCGTAGAAAGTACAAGTACTACGCATGTGGCATATGATCACAGATCATATGACCTAGATGCTCATATCACTGTAGCGATTATTAAGCTGCGGGGAACACCTAATATGAGCTACTGGGAGCCGTTGGATCCAAGATGCAGCGGCACACATGCGGCCTGAATGTTTTATTTGCAAAAAAACCTTGGAGAGTTTGGAAATTGTGCATAATTACAAAGACTACTCCCAAGACATTGGATCATAGATCCAACTACATAAAAACTCATATCACCATAGCATCTAAGCTGCGGGGTGGATGTGATATTCTATGCCTCTGTCATTTTTGTTCCTAAACTTGCAAGATATGTGTAACTGGTGTCGTAACTTGTCTAACCACGCAAAGTGTTTGTGCAAAAAACATCCTACACTGAAATATCGGAACAACACATGGGGGTCCCACCTGTCATTGATCAAATTTGGACCTAAAACTAACAAATCCGAAAGAGGAGATTCGAACTGGCAACCTAGACTATAAAGCGTAAGTTGATAGCCTGAAATAGCAACGGTTGTTGGCTTTGTCGCATAACTTGATTTTATACAGTATTACGTTGAGTAGAGTAGAGGGACTGGCTCGTCAACACGTGCATGACCGTTGACTCACTTATTGGTGGGTTCCATGTCCGCCAGCTCTCTCTCCTCTCCATCTAGTAACCTTTAGATGCACGCGCCCACACGAAGAGTGGCGTGAGCTTGCCATGGTGTTACTATAACTAAAAAATGCTTGGAAAATAGAAGAATCGCCTAGAACAAGAGACGTTGTGGCTGGTCGAGACGGAGCTAACCACAGTTGTCCTTCTTGCCACGTTAGCATGATGAAGCTGTGTGGCTAGCAGGGTGTTTTCAACCGACTGGCGAGGTCCCGCGGTCGAACCATAGGTAGTACGTCTGATATAGTATATTTTTACACGCACATTTTTCCGCCATGCCAAGATGTGGCACACCCCACCGCATGGTTTCTGGGTCCTCTCGGGTGGTGCACGCATATTTTCTTCCTTGCCAAGACGTGGGACGCCTTGCCTCGCATTTTCTGGGTCCTCCTCAGTCGTAGGGCCGAAGAAAGTACATGAGTCATCAAATCACAAAAGCCCACCTTTCCCGCTGAGTACATCACTGAAGCACGGTGGCTAGCTAGTTGGGCTAGTGCAACCGAATAGCTAGGCCGCTGTCACATTTGTTTTTTCACCCCTTTTTTCTCCTTGCCGACAGGTAAATTTAAATATCAACCGCGGCATTGCTCTGGTCTTTGGGTGCGGCAGGCGCGGCATGATTTTTATTTTTTAGATTTACGGGAGCAGACGCGGCAGCAATTAGGCATGATGACTCCGCCTGTAAAACCCACTCCTCCCTAATGTGAAAAGTCATTGACTAGTGTTTTCCCATGGTGAAAACCAAAAGGTTCACCCTGCTCCTCGGCTGGCTCCCTCCGCCTTCCCGTAGATTGC
This sequence comes from Triticum urartu, assembly GCF_056163025.1. Lineage (NCBI taxonomy): Eukaryota > Viridiplantae > Streptophyta > Magnoliopsida > Poales > Poaceae > Triticum > Triticum urartu. The sequence continues at coordinate 430,185,415 of NC_141874.1, forward strand.
ATTGCCTTTCAGCCATTTCACCCCCTTTTCTTCCTCTCCCCATTGCCTCTACCTGGTTCCATGGTGGCACACCAGATCATGGAGTCTGAGCTGAGGCGACTGACACACGAGCTCTAGGCCAATGATGCGGAGCTCAGGGCCAAGGACGTGGAGCTCCGTGAGCTCAAGGAGGGGAGGAGTGCCATACTCCTCCTTCATGTGCGGGAGTTCATGGAGCTTCAAAAGAAGCAGGTGTCCACCACAAAGATGCTCAAGGCATCGGCGGCATTGTTGCAGAAAGCGGGATATATGATAGGCGGTCAGGCGAGCCGGCTGGAGCGCGAGCTGGCCAATCGTGACGAGGTCCAGGATCGCCTCAACCACTTGGTGGACCATGTTGCCACACACGTGTTGTGGCTGCGCGATGCCTACCCTCGTGCCAGCGCGAACATGCTGGCCGTCGGGCTAAACCTGTTCAACCACCTTGTCGACTTCAACGAGTTGCGGCTTCCTGACCTAGTCCCCTTCTTCACCTATATTTCCGAGGAGTTGAACCGTCTCCGTGCGATGGTGGGGGCGCAGCTGAACAAGGAGGGTTGCGGGTAGCCGTCGCTATTGTCGAGCGGATCCTCTCAGGGCTTCGTCACCGAAATCCATTCGTGTCATTGGACACCGTCTTTGACGAGCTGGCTCCCATTGACCGGGAGCGAGCTCTGTGGGTGGTGGCACCCTGCATCACCAACGTCGTGTCCCTCGAGAAGCAGAGGGACTTCGGTGGTCTTTAGGCATCCTCTGCATGGGCGTGTCCATGTCTCGGCACAACATGACCGTTGGATCAAACTCAGACCATGCAGATCAGTCACTATAGCACAAAGTGTGGGTGTGTTTGGTTGCATTCGCATCTCAATATAGTTGTTCCCTCTTCTTGCATTCTCATCTCAGCACCCCTCTTCATGCATGCTCCTAGTGTATTTGTGTTAACTTGCTAGTGTGGACTCATGCACCCTTCATGCACTCTGCCAAACACCCAAAAGTAGGTCAAGAAGGCAACTTTTGCTCCCATGCACCCTTCGTGCTTCATATATATGGTTCATGTTCTGTGGAGTACTGTAGCACTGTACTCTCCGTGCGTTGTCGACCTAGTTCTATTAACATTGATCTCACCGTTCAATCTCGACAGGACAGTCAAAGGGGGTATGTTACATTACTATTCATATAGTTGACATGCACACAACATCATTTGTTATCGTCATATCTTACTACACTAGCAACAAGATTATATAGTACTGACATATGAACCACTGCACATGCCTAGGAGTAGTAGGAGTTCTGTGTAAGTTCAAGTGGCTGCTGTGTTTCACACTCCTCCTTCGTAAGAGTGCAAACACTTGCTGTAATCTTTTTTTCTTTAGAAACAGTGGACACGCTCTACCATGCAGATCCTCCTCGACGGTCATCTGGAACCTTGCTACTCACTTTCGCCGATGTGTGGGATAGCCAGCATCAGGGTCCACTTCCCATGCACTAAATTACTCCATACTAGAGTGCACAACTACATGGTTGACTACACCGATCGAAGCGCCGCAGTAATGCCCAATGAGTCGTCAAATCACAAAACCCCCACCTTTCCAGCAGTAAGTTGGATGGATGAAGCAACCGTCATTTCACTCTTCTCCCTCATCTTCCTCTCTTGAAGAAAACCCCAACTCGCTTCTCCTTCATCTTATTCCTCATTTCTTCCAGAAAACCCCGACGCGCTTCTGCCATTGTTCTTCTCTCCCAAAGAAGGAAAGGTGAGCGCATCAATGGTGTTGCTTCTGGCCAAGGCCTAGTCTTGCAATCCCACGACTGATCCTATAACTCCCTCTCTATTCTTCTTTCGGTTTGTGATTATGGTTTCTTTTCTTTTATTTCTATTTGAAAATTTCTTGATGGACCCTGGACACTGGCACAGCGTGGTGCTATACAAACGGTTTTTAACCCCTTTCCGCGACGACATTTGGAACCATCACCAAGTGAGTGTGGGTGATAGGTGGGTCCTTCCCACACGACCCAGAAACCGTCGGGATAGGGAGCCTTGATGCATATACAGTACTCGCTACTCGTTTGTGCTCGCATTGCCATCGTAGTCGATATTGTATGGTGCTACGTTTACGATGTGCGACCCATCACAAACGGTTCACTATCATAGAACATGTATGATAAGAAGACAATCACACACATTCACCTTTCCCAAACCATATGTGATAACTAATTAAGAAGATTAGCTAATCGGCGTACAAGTGTCGGACAGGATAACGAATCGTCGGACCATCGTAACATCGTCATACACGACAACTATCGCACATGCTATTCTGTGGTGCAATGTTTATGATGCATACCACATCAGAAACAGTTCATGGTTGCGAATCATGTATGATAAGGCAACTATCACAAACGTTAGTTTGCCCACTGTCAGTGTCAAAACCTGCGGATCTCGGGTAGCGGGTCCCGAACTGTGCGTCTAGGCGGATGGTAACAGGAGGCAGGGGACACGATGTTTTACCCAGGTTTGGGCCCTCTTGATGGAGGTAAAACCCTATGTCCTGCTTCATTTATTCTTGATGATATGGGTATTACAAGAGTTGATCTACCACGAGATCGGAGAGGCTAAACCCTAGAAGCTAGCCTATGGTATGATTGTATGTTATTGTGTCCTATGGACTAAAACCCTCTGGTTTATATAGACACCGGAGAGGGTTAGGGTTACACAAGGTCGGTTACAAAGGAGGAGATATCCATATTCGTACTGCCTAGCTTACCTTCCACGCCAAGTAGAGTCCCATCCGGACACAGGACGAAGTCTTCAATCTTGTATCTTCATAGTCCAACAGTCCGGCCAAAGGATATAGTCCGTCTATCCGGAGACCCCTAATTCCGGACTCCCTCAGTAGCCCCTGAACCAGGCTTCAATGTCGATGAGTCCGGCGCACAGTGTTGTCTTCGGCATTGCAAGGTGGGTTCCTCCTCCGAACACATCACAGAAGAGTTTGAATACCAGGATGGTGTCCGACCCTGCAAAATAAATTCCACATACCACCGTAGAGAGAATAATATTTCCACAAATCTTAATCTGCTGACACGCTTTGGCAACATGTCATCAGGCCATGGCTCGATGATTATTTGAACTGTTTTTCTTCAACCAGCTCCACACATAACGCGAGGTGGTTTCTTGACATGTCTTGTCAAAGCAGAGATCGTGTTCGCCTAATTACGGGATTCTCATCAGTACGGTTGTGGGTAACCCAACCGTGCCTAGGATTCCTAGATTTTAGGCAAGTCCCAAATGGCCACTAGGAGGACGCTTGATATTCACCCTCTTTATAAAGGGACAAGGCTTTTACTTTTTTCCCTCCCGTGCTCAATCGAATCCTTCCCCCGCCTCGAGTTCTAACACCCAAAGCCCAGGTCAGGTGCTTAGGACCTTCAATCATGTCCGGATCTAGCCTTCAAGGCTGGTGGATGCCCTCCTCCATTACGGAAGAGGATATCAAGAAGTTGAGGGAGGCCAAATACCTGACCGCCGAGGTTTCGCATCGGCTGCCTGCCCGAGGGTAGGTCGTCCCTACTCCCGAACCCAACGGGAACGTTGTGTTCGTCTCCAACTTCCTCCAAGGTCTAGACCTCACTCTGGATCCCTTCGTTAGGGGTTTGATGTTCTATTACGAGCTAGATTTCCACGATCTAGCCCCGGACTCCTTTCTCTACATCTCGGCATTTATTGTCCTATGTGAGGCCTTCCTCCGCATTACCCCTCACTTCGGCCTGTGGCTCAAGACCTTTGACGTGAAGCCGAAGATGGTCGAGGGGCAGCATGTAGCGTGCGGAGGCGCATTAATAAGCAAGATCGCTAGAGCTTCATGGCCAAAGGGTTCCTTTCCAGAGGTGTCCGGATTATGGCAACGAGAGTGGTTTTACATCACAGCTCCCAGAAGTGCCAAGTGGGTGGCTGCCCCTGCTTTCCGCTCGGGCCCTCCACCACAACTGATGTCATGGATTAGCAGAGCGCTGAGCTGGGGTCCAGCCAAGGACGTGCCTATACTGCAAAGCCGCATTCAAGATCTCTTCAAAGGAGATTTCAGTCTGGTTATGGTGGTGCAAGTCATGTTGGCTCGTCGAGTCCAGCCTTGCAAACGCCGGCCCCTCCGCATGTGGGAGTTCAACCCAGAAGGACAGCGCACTATTCAGAATTTCCTCGGCCTGACGCACGAGGAGATGTATAAATCATTCTTCGGACCCCAAATAGAGTGTCCGGATACTACCGAGGACGTGGGCCTGAGCAGCAACCGTACCGCCAACCAAGTAAGTAATCCTTTAGCCGAACACACCGTCTTTCATTTATGATGACGTCATTCTGAGAAATCGCTCTTTGACCAGGACTGGCTAACAAAGGCGAAGATGATTTGGTGTTCGGCCCCCCTTCCTGAGGGTTTGGACAATCCGGTACTGGAAAAGATGCTCAAGCTAGCGCCTTGCCCGGAGCCCTCAAAGGAAGATAAAGGGTGGAATAATGAGGGTGAAAGCGGCCCCCCATCGCTACCAATTCCAACCGAGGGAATGAGCGCCTCCGTGAAGGAGGATAACAAAGGGGAAGAATCTGACCTTCTCTCGCTTCGGGGAAGGAAGAGGACTGCCTCTGAAGATCCGGAAACCAAGGCTTCCAAATGGGAGAAGAAGTCTCCACCAGAGGGTCCTGCCTCGGAGGGTGCTTTTGCCACAAAAAGTCCGCGCAGGGATCAGCCCTCTAACGAGCCGTAAATGATCAAAAAATACTTAATAGTAAAGATATTCTACCTTACTTCCGAGGAAAATCACCGAAGCGTTTATCTCGTAGTTCGGATCTTAGCCCTTCTCAATGGAGCTCGTCTTCGGGGGACCTTCTTCCGGAGATGATGGAGAGCGAAATGCCTCCCCTGGACTCCCCCGCTCAAGAAGCGGGCGACCTTAAAGTGTCGCCACAGAGGGTCTCTCCGGATCCGGTGAGGCCAGAAGATAATCCTATAGTCACCCGAAGTCCCCAGCATCCGGCTCTTGAAGAGAGCAACCAAAAGAATCCAGCACCGTCTGGTATGCAGTCGGACGCACCGAGAGATCTGCTAGAGCGAGGAACTATCTCGGCAGAACACCGTACATTGATGGGTACAGTGATGGAAAGGATTTCGTCCGCCGAAAGCGGGTTGCATGAAGCCTTTATGAGTCTACTGATGGGTTTTGAGGTACGTGAAATGATATACATTTGTGATAGTACCGCACATTTTTAGGTGTGCCCTTTGTAGATAGTAGCCCCTGAGACTCTAGTTGTCGCTGAGAATGGCGGCAAACAGAGGATCGTAGTCCCAGGTAATAACCATACCGCTTTTATGTGCAGGTGGTGGAAGCTCCGGTGGCTAGCCGGAATAATGAGTTTGCCAAACTAAAGCGGCAACTCGACGCGGCGGATGCCGACATCGAGCTTGTTAACAAGTGGCTTGACGAGGCACAGGGTAAGTGATGTTTTCTGGTGAATGTCACATAGTAAGAGCAGCGTGATGCCAGTATCTTTAATATGTGTTGACTGCAGATGGAGCTGCCACCATGGAGACCCTTTGGGCAGAACTTGCCCGAGCCAAAGAACAAGCAAGGAGTTGTAATGCGGCTGCTTTGAAGGCAGCCGAAGAGTTAAGAGCCGAGAAGGCCGCGCATTGCGAGAGCAAAGAAAAAATGGCCAAGATGGCTGTAAAGTTAAAAGACACTGTTGACCGTTGCCAGTTCCTTGAAGAAGAAAACCGAGCGAAGGCGACGGACCTTGAAAAGGCCGCGATGATGACCAAAGACACCCGCTCTGCTATGAGGGCAAAGAAGGAAGAGCTGCTTGAAGCTGCTGATATTGTGGCGGGGAAGCCCTTTTTGCTGCGGAGGAAGTTCAGAGATCCGCGGTATGCCCCTCTAGATCGGCTGTGGAGTTTGGCAGACGCATATCTGGATTTGACGGTGATTGCGGTCGATGCGGCCGAATACTTCCGAGATCAAACAGATCGTGAAGTGGACAAGCTATTCTGGTCGCAGTTTAATGTTCCAGAGCATCCGCTTTCCACTAACTGATCATCTTGCCGAATGGGCCGAACTCAGTAGATTGTCCGGACTCGCCATGAGGTTCATCGTAGATCATCTATGGCCGGAAAAGCCGAAGCCGAACAGCTATTTCGGATTAGTGCAGCAGTTCCTTGGTGCGGTGCCGCGCATTAATGCGATGAAGAGGTCGGCATGCATAGAAGGCTCGCAGATGGCCCTTGCCCATGTCAAGACATACTGGGCGGAGATGGATGCCACCACTGTTGCGGCGCAGGGTTCGGCCATAGGCCGAGTGGCTTCTGAGCACTATTTTGAAGAAGTTCTTGAGGGTGCTTGTTTGATAGAGACCCAGTGCTCGAAGAATATTATGTTTGAGTCACATGTATTCCCATTGTAAAAACAATGTTTATGAAATTTACTAAGGCTGTATTTATACTTTTACCTGAAAGTAATATGATGCCTCCTGTGCGGCCGTTTATGTATATATGTATATAACCTGAAAGATTGCAGCCGTCGGCTTCAACCCCCACGCATATAATGCGGAGGTGTTCGCAGAAGACGCGTGTTCACACTTAATCCAACGTCTTGGTCCTATTAAGGAGGTGATAGCGCAGCGAACGAGGCAATCGGACTATCATGCTTTAACACTTTCACTTAAACATAGGAGTTTGACGGTGGGGCTACAATATAGCCCCTGGTGGCTCCGCACTCTCCCAAATTCGGGGTGCATACATGCCTGGCCGAGAAATGGCCCTTCGTTAAGGCGGAGGAATTATAACATTCCGATAGGTCATCGAGTGGTTGACCAGTCTCACGCTATATCATGACAGTCAGTTTTCGGCTTTCTCCACTGAGGTGCTCGTCCGGATGAGCCGGGGCACAATCGCAGTGGTTCTCCTGGTGCCGCCTTAGCCGATAGAGCGGAACGTAAGGCAGCAAAACACAGGAGTCGGGCAAACCCAACATTTGACCAAAGACATGATTCGGAGCTGATGCATATAAGGCCAAACTTGCGACGCCAAACACTCCCTATGGTATTCGGTCTTTATGGTATAAACCGGGCCTACACAGTGCCTGTTGTAAGAAGCTCTGGTTTCCAGGTACGTGCATTATTCTTATGTGGCCACATGCCAAGACATCAACATCCTTCTCAATAGTACTGAGAATCCGAGGGATGTGTATCAACAAGAGACAGGAAGAAAGGTTTACGCAGGGTCTTAATCTAAAAAGAATCCTTTGAACGGGTCCCTGCTGCACGTTTGCGCCTGTGTCTCCGTTGTGCCGAATCCTGGACGGGTGTAGCACGATGGTCATCTGTAAAAGAGAGGAACTTAGGTGAAAATTTGTCGTGCAAAAAGGTAGGTTTAAAGAAACCATGTAAAATTCAAGATGAGTAAAAATTGCCACTTGTCTGTGCGTGTTGAGCCCCCTGTATTTGTAATAGGTGTGTGGCCATCAAACCTATATGAAGTACATATAGCTGCGTCGGACTCGTCTAACCGTGTCTGTAGTCTTGACGACCTATCTAGTGCTTTAGTTGGTGAGGCAGCCGCACTCTCTTCGGCGCGCAGGGATCGCTCAATATTTCCATTTACTGTAATGATGCCATGTGGACCGGGCATCTTAAGCATGAGGGAAGCGTAATGCGGTATTGCATTGAAGCGAGTGAAAGCTTCACATCCAAGTAGTGCTTGATAGCTACTTTGGAACGGAGCAATGTGGAAGGTTAAATTTTCTCTACGGAAGTTATCGGGGAAGCCAAATATAACCTCTAGTAGCAGGGAGCCCGTGCAATGAGCCCCTGGGCCTGGCGTTACTCCTTTAAAGGTAGTATTGTTGTGGCAAATTTTCGTTGGGTCTATCCCCATTTTGTGGACTGTGTCCTGATATATCACGGTTAGACTACTGCCACCGCCCATCAGGACTCGTGTGAAGAGGTATTCGTCAATTATTGGGTCTAATACCAAGGCAGCCCATCCTGCACGCCGGATACTTGCAGAGTAATCCCGATGGTCGAAAGTGATCGGTTGAGATTACCAATGGCAGGACTCCGCGGTGATATGCCCTTGGGCATATTTCTCTGGGAGTGCCGCTTTGTTTCTCCCCTTGATCACGTGTAACACGTTTACCATTTTGACTTCTGGTGGAAATTTCTTTTGTTCCCCAGTGTCTTGCTTGAGAGGCTCATCCTCGTCTTCGCTTGGTGTATCCTCCCCCTTGTGTACGGCGTTGAGCTTGCCGGACTGCTTAAAGACCCAACATTCTCTGTGGGTATGATTAGCGGGTTTACCAGGGGTGCTATGGATCTGACATATTTGGTCCAGAATTTTGTTTAGGCTGGATAGTTCATCTTTGGCGCCTTCAGAGGGCGGCTTTTTCTGACCTGGCCGAGAGCTTCTGAATCCGGCGTTTACCGCCGTGCACTTCGGGATGTCTTCTTTATTCCCGCGCTTATTATTTTTGTTGTGTCGTGATTTCCCGTTTCCATCTCTAACTTTGGATGTACTTGGGTCGCTGGTGCTGCATCGGGCTAGCTAGCTGTCCTCGCCTACGCAAAAGAGGGTCATGAGGCTGGTTAATGCTGCCATTGTTCTCGGCTTTTCTTGGCCGAGGTGTCTGGCAAGCCATTCATCTCGGACGCTGTGCTTAAAAGCTACCAAGGCTTCGGTGTCCGGATAGTCGACTATTTGGTTCTTTTTAGTAAGAAACATGTTCCAAAGCTTTCGGGCTAACTCTATGGGCTGTTGAGTTATATGACTCAAATCGTCCGCATCCGGAGGTCGGACATAAGTCCCTTGAAAATTTGCCCAAAAAGCGTCTTCGAGCCCTTCCCAGCTTCCAATGGAGCTTTCGGGGAGGCTTTTGAGCTAGTGCCGTGCTGGCCCTTCGAACTTGAGGGGTAAGTACTTGATGGCATGGAGATCATCTCCTCGAGCCATATGGATATGGAGGATATAGTCCTCAATCCAGATCCCAGGGTCTGTTGTTCCGTCATATGCCTCTATGTTTACGGGTTTGAATCCTTCTGGAAATTCGTGGTCCAGCACTTCGTCGGTGAAACATAGGGGGTGTGCGGTACCCTTGTATCTGGGTGTACCGTGATGTTCGGATGTTTGTTGTGTTGCATCGTATGCTGGAGCACGCTTGCGTGGTCCATAAATGGATCTAGTTGCGCCGTCCTTTTGATGCGAGCCCTCGCGTGGATCGCGTATTGGCTCATGTGCGGCGTTGTATGCCGCTCTATGTTGGCCGCGAGGTCGTCTCTCCGGCCAGATGGCCGTTTTAATTTTTGGTTGCGGGGGATCTAAGGCCTCCTCATCGAATTCAGGTAGCAACTTCCGCTTCGGGTAGCTCTTGGTGGGGCGATTATCGCCATACTTCGCTGCTATGTTGAGTACTTTACTCCATCTAACTCTGAGTGTGTCTTGTGCAGCCTTGAGGCTTTGCTTCTGCTTTTTTAGACTCCTGCGGTGGCAACAAGCCTTTGATGGGCATTCTGTTGCTCCGGGTGTCTGTCTGGTGTGATGTCATCCGGACTTTTATCTTTGACAAAGGTCGGGTTGTTCGGTTTGATTCTCCGTGTTGCGGTGGTCCGTCGATGGTTCACCCTGCTCTAACGCTGGATCTATATGATTGTTGTTTCTACCGAGGCTGGATTTGGAGCGGCGCTTACGCCGCTGCTTTGACTGCTTCTCGAGGGGACAACCCTTCATTGCGTCCTTCCATTCCTCGTCGTAGTTTTCTTTTGGTGTGTCCACCATGTATACGTCATGTGATGAAGTGGGCATCCAGTGCCCTATGGGCAGTGGCTCCTGTTCATCTCCTGCATCGTCGTCCATACCGTCGATGTCTTCGGAGTCGAAGTCGAGCATGTCGGTTAAGTCATCGACAGTGGCTACTAAGTGGGTGGTGGGTGTGCGGCGAATTTCTTCGTCATCCGCATCCCAATCCTATCGGACATAGTTCAGCCAGGACTCTCCTGACAAGGAGAGAGACTTTAATGGATTCAGTATGTCGCCGAAGGGCGAGTGCTGAATGATATCCACGGAGGTGAACTCCATGATTGACGCCCAGTCGGATTTGATTGGCACGGGCGCAGGCGGTTCGGACTTCGTGGCCGGGGAAGGATCTGGCAATTTGGCAACACAGCTCTCGTGAAGGGTAATGTCGATATTCAGCTCGATCGCCGCTGAGGATACGGCCTCCCTGACGGGGTCTATCCACCCGTCCATGGATGGCGCAACCGGCTCCGAATTGAGGCTCGGAGCGGCTGCCGGTGCGATCTCATGAATACGGTCCGATAGTAGAGCTAAATCGTACTCATCGTGATTGCGTGGCGCACACGGCAGGGGCTCGAATCCGTCGAAGATCAAGTCGCCGCGGACATCGTCCATGTAGTTTAAGTTTCCAAACCTGACCTGATGGCCCGGGGTGTAGCTTTCAATCTGCTCCAGATGGCCAAGCAAATCGGCCCGCAGTGCAAAGCCGACGAACACAAAGATCTGTCCGGGGAGAAAAGTCTCAACTTGGACTGCATTGATATCGATGATAGAAGGAGCCATCAAGCCTAACGGCGACGACAGAGAGGAACTCTCAATGAAAGAACCAATGTCAGTGTCAAAACCGGCGGATCTCGGGTAGGGGGTCCTGAACTGTGCGTCTAGGCGGATGGTAACAGGAGGCAGGGGACACGATGTTTTACCCAGGTTCTAGCCCTCTTGATGGAGGTAAAACCCTACGTCCTGCATGATTTATTCTTGATGATATGGGTATTACAAGAGTTGATCTACCACGAGATTAGAGAGGCTAAACCCTAGAAGCTAGCCTATGGTATGATTGTATCTTATTGTGTCCTACGGACTAAAACCCTCCGGTTTATATAGACACCGGAGAGGGTTAGGGTTACACAAGGTCGGTTACAAAGGAGGAGATATCCATATCCATATCTGCCTAGCTTGCCTTCCACGGCAAGTAGAGTCCCATCCGGACACGGGACGAAGTCTTCAATCTTGTATCTTCATAGTCCAACAGTCCGGCCAAAGGATATAGTCCGGCTGTCCGGAGACCCCTAATCCCGGGCTCCCTCACCCGCACCGATTGTGATATTGTCTGACATCGCAACACTTTGCAAATGGCAACTGTGTGCATGCTTGCACACGTTCCCTCTCTATGAACCATGTCGGATTATGGTGTACATTGCAAACGTTTTTGTTTTACCAACCATGTGTGCCATAACGACCGGCAGAGCGTAATTTGACCGTAATTTAATTCATGCTATTTAAAATTGTACCGGATTTGAATTGGAATGTATGCTATAGCTTTATTCATATCCATCAGGTTCAAACAACCAATGCATTATTCGATTCATAGGTACATATGTTCAAGAATTACATAATAACCAAATAAAACCACAGTTGTATACTTGTACTATTAAAGACGGTAAAGAAAGAGGTGAAATACATCCTGGTTGCTGAACAAGGTGAAGCGGAATGCCCATATTGTGCCCTCCTCCATGCATAAGGCACGCACGACTCTAGTCCAACCCCTTGTGATGGCCGACCGCCCATCCTTCACAGTCTTCATGAAAAAATCTAGATAATCGTCATGTTCTGGTAGAAATACTTTAACATTTGCATGCCCATGATGGCAGCTCGAACTATGTCGGTATTTCCCCGGAGAGGGAGGGATGGTGCAGCACAGCGGCGGTATGTATTTCCCTCAGTTATGAAACGAAGGTTATTGAACCAGTAGGAGAACCAAGCAACACAACGTAAACAACTCCTGCAAACAAATAACAACACCTTGCGACCTGACGTGTTAAAGGGGTTGTCAATCCCTTTCAGGTAACGGTGCCAGAAATTGGTGTGTGGTGGTAAAAAGGTTGTAATAGATTGGATAAATAGATCGCAAATAAAATAAAGTGCAGCAAAGTATTTTTGTATTTTTGTTTTAATATATCTGAAAATAAAAGCAAGGAAAAAGTAGATCGCAAAGGCAAATATATGAGAAATATGACCCGGGGCCGTAGGTTTCACTAGTGGCTTCTCTCGAGAAAAATAGCAAACGATGGGTAAACAAATTACTGTTGGGCAATTGATAGAACTTCAAATAATCATGAAGATATCCAGGCAATGATCATTACATAGGCATCACGTCCAAGATTAGTAGACCGAATCCTGCCTGCATCTACTACTATTACTCCACACATGGACCGCTATCCAGCATGCATCTAGTGTATTAAGTTCATGGAAATACGGAGTAATGCAATAAGAACGATGACATGATGTAGACAAGATCCATTTATCTATATGGCGGTAGATATAGATCTCGTCTTTTTATCCTTAGTAGCAATGATACATGCGGGTCGGTTCCCTTTCTGTCTCTGGGATCAAGCACCGTAAGATAGAACCCACTACTGGGCACTGTCGGTGTCAGAACTTTGACTGACGGATTATGCAACACATCAAGAAAGACATTGTGCGGGACCGGTTTACGCTGGGAACCAAGACGACTTAAAGCGTCCTCTGCTTCATTCTTCCGCCAGTCTATATGGTCCACCTGATAACCTTTAAAGTGACCAGCCACTGCATCCACCTCTCGCCGATATGCAGCCATGAGTGGGTCCTTAGAATCCCAAGTGCCAGACACCTGCTGAGCCACTAGATCTGAATCGCCGAAGCACTTAACCCGGCTCAAATTCATCTCCTTAGCCATCCGAAGACCGTGGAGCAAAGCCTCATATTCAGCTGCATTGTTAGTACAGGGGAACATTAAACAGAGGACATAACAAAATTTGTCACCTCGTGGGGAAGTTAGTATGACTCCAGCCCCTGAGCCTTCCAACTGTCTAGATCCATCAAAATGAATAGTCCAATATGTATTATCTGGTTTCTCTTCAGGTGCCTGTAACTCCATCCAATCATTCATGAAATCCACGAGTGCCTGGGATTTGATCGCTGTGCGGGGTATATATTTGAGCCCATGAGGTCCAAGCTCAATAGCCCACTTGGAAATCCGGCCAGTTGCTTCTCTGTTTTGAATGATGTCGCCTAGAGGAGCTGAACTGACCATTGTGATAGGATGGCCCTGAAAATAATGTTTAAGCTTCCGGCTCGCCATAAACACCCCATACACCAGCTTCTGCCAATGCGGATACCTCTGCTTTGACTCAATGAGCACCTCGCTGATATAATAAACCTGCCGTTGGACCGGATATTCCTTGCCAAGCTCCTTGCGCTCTACCGCAATGGCTATGCTAACAGCCCGGGCATTAGCAGCCACATATAATAATAATGGCTCTTTATCGATCGGCGCTGCAAGCATGGGCGGTTCAGCTAGCTGCCTCTTCAGATCCTCGAACGCCTTATCAGCTGTCTCGCTCCAGACAAAGTTATCTGTTTTCTTGAGCATCTGATATAAAGGGATGGCCTTCTCTCCAAGGCGACTGATAAACCAGACAGGCTCAAGGCTGTAATCCGGCCGGCCAGACGTTGAACATCGTTAATACACGCCGGTTTAGCCAAGGATGTAATCGCTGCAATCTTTTCCGGATTAGCCTCAATGCCTCTGTTTGATACCAGAAAGCCTAAGAGCTTGCCTGCCGGGACACCAAAGACACACTTCTCCGGATTGAGCATCATCTTGTAAACCCGGAGATTGTCAAAGGTTTCTCGTAGATCATCTATCAATGTCTCCTTCTTTCTAGACTTGACCACAATATCATCCACATATGCATGAACATTGTGCCCAATTTGTTTATGAAGGCAATTCTGAACACATCACTGGTAAGTTGCCTGGGCACTCTTGAGTCCAAAAGGCATGGAAACATAGCAGAAGGCTCCAAAGGGAGTTATGAAAGCTGTCTTCTGCTAGTCCTTAACCGCCATTTTGATCTGATGATAACCAGAGTAGGCATCCAGAAAACACAAACGGTCACAACCCGCCGTAGCATCAATTATCTGATCAATGCGAGGGAGAGCAAAGGGGTTTGCAGGGCAAGCCTTGTTTAAATCTGTGTAGTCCACACACATGCGCCAGGTGCCATTTTTTAATAACTAGCACCGGATTAGCTAACCACTCTGGATGAAAAACTTCGACAATAAACCATGCGGCCAACAGATGGGATACCTCTTCACCTATAGCCTTACATCTCTCTTCATTGAAACGGCGGAGGAACTGCCAGACCGGTTTAAACTTAGGATCAATGTTGAGTGTGTGCTCAGCGAGTTCCCTCGGTACACCTGGCATGTCAGAAGGTTTCCATGCAAAGATGTCCCGATTCTCACAGATGAACTCGATGAGCGTGCTTTCCTATTTGGGATCCAGGTTAGCGCTGATGCTGAACCGTTTGGATGAATCGCCAGGAACAAAGTCAACCATCTTAGTGTCTATAGCCGATTTGAACTTCAACGCTGGATCATGTTCTGTAGTTGGCTTTTTCAAAGAGGTCACGTCTGCCGGATCAACTTGCTCTTTATAGAATTTCAACTCCTCCGTGGCACAAACCGACTCAGCATAAGCTGCATCACCTTCTTCACACTCCAAAGCAATCTTTCTACTTCCATGTACTGTGATAGTCCCTTTATGACCTGGCATTTTAAGCTATAGATAAACATAACATGGCCTTGCCATAAACTTAGCATAAGCCGGCCGCCCAAACAAGGCGTGGTACGGACTTTTGATCTTTACCACCTCAAATGTCAATGTTTCTGACCTTGAATCATAGTCATCTCCAAAAGCTACCTCCAAAGCTATCTTGCCAACAGGATATGCAGACTTACCAGGTACCACCCCATGAAAGACCGTATTTGACGGTTTAAGGTCCTTATCTGTCAACCCCATATGGCGGAATGTATCATAATACAAAATATTGATACTACTTCCCCCATCCATGAGCACTTTAGTGAACTTGTATCCCCCAACTTGAGGGGCTACCACCAGGGCCAAGTGACCTGGATTATCAACCCGGGGTGGGTGATCATCTCTACTCCACAAAATAGGTTGCTCAGATGAGTGTAAATACTGAGGTACTGCCGGCTCAACAGAGTTTACTGCCCTTTTGTGAAGCTTCTGATCACGCTTGCACAAACTAGTAGTGAAGACATGATATTGCCCGCTGTTCAGCTGTTTGGGATTGCTCTGATAACCCGACTACTGCTGCTGCTGTTGATTCCCCTGATGGTTGTAACCTCCCTGGTTACCTTGGTGCCCTTGATTGATGTGTTCGGTTTGGTTGCCTTGAAACCCTAAACCGGAACCACCACCTCTGTAACCCGGCCCATGGAAACCTCCTCCTGAACCGCCGGGCAAGCCGTTGTCATATTGGAACATATTGGAATTCTTGAAATCCCGCATGATATAACAGTCCTTCTAAAGAAGTGATGCCCGCTTCTCCTTCGATCCATGCTTTGGACAGGGCTGATTTAACAAGCACTCCAAATTGGGCCCTGGACCTCCACCCCTCAGGGGCTGCTTGCCCTTACAGTGTTGGCCATTCTCCTGTGCGTTGGTATTTGCAACAAAGTCCAAGCTACTGTCGGCCTTGCGCTTACCACCGTTTCCATGCCCTGCCGGATTATGCTGTTGACCTTTGGCATTGCCGTTCTTCTTACCTTTCTCCGGTTTGTCCTCCTCTGGTCCAGATCCTTGGTATTATCTGAATCGGCGTATTTAACCAAAGCGGCCATGAGTGTTGACATATCATTGCAGTGACGTTTGAGCCTTCCCAATTTCTGTTTTAGCGGTTTGAAACAACAATTGCCCTCTAATGTTAACACTACAGTGTCTGCATTGATACGATCTGATGAATGCAAAATTGCTGAGACCCATTTGACCCAATGGGTCGTGGACTCCCCTTCCTCTTGGACACAAGCGGCCAGATCCATGATTGACATCGGCTGCTTACACGTATCCTTGAAGTTCTGGATAAACCAGTGCTTCAATTCGGCCCATGATCCAACAGAGTTGGTCGGCAAGCTCTTCAACCAAGTGCGAGTTGTTCCTTCCAACATCATGGTGAAATATTTAGCACACACTGCCTAATCCACATCTAACATCTCTATTGCCATCTCATAGCTCTCCACCCACGCTTCTAGTTGCAAATCGGCGGTGTAATTTGGTACCTTACGAGGTCCCTTGAAATCCTTGGGCAGTCTCACATTACGCAAAGCAGGGGTTAGACACGGCACCCCTAAGGAACTGAACATCACTCCTGGCTCCACGGAGGCCGTGGGGTGAACCGGAGTATGCTGTCGTGCTCCGTGCCGAGCCGTCAACTCGGCCTCCCGACGTGCGCGGCCATGGTCCACAACATCTTGCACATTAGCGCCTCCCCCGGTCGGGTTGTTCCCTCGTGGTGAATTTTGGCAACTTGCACTGCTGGACACGGCCGGTTCGTCCTCCACGTGTCTGCTATAGCTCCGGCTTGGACGGGGAGTGGAATGAATCCTCTCACGACTGTGTGAATACGCCTGCTGTTGATTTAGTGTTGTTTGAAGGAGATCCCTAGCCCTACGGGCTTCCACGGCAACTGGTGACTCGCCGTCAGTTGGGAGGGCCGCCAGGCGTGAAGCGGTGGCCACAATGTTGTCCAACGGGTTGGAATAATGCCCGGGCAGTGTTGGTACATACTGTGGCACAACATTGTTCTGGCGAGGCGGGTCCGTCGTGCGCGGTTCAACCGGCGCTCCTGTTCCCGGCGCCCCCGCCCGATTTAGTGTAGGTTTGCTACCAGCTCCTGCTCCTGGTGTGTTGAAGAGATTCTGCGGCTGATAAACCGACGGGAGACGTGATCGATACCTTCTTCTCATGACTTCCTCTAAAGCATTCTGATCCAGCCTAATCCGGTAGGCCTGTGCTTCCAATTCAACCCGCTCTGTACCCATCCTAGCATTCTCTGTTGCCAGGTCCGCTTTAGCCTGGGCTATTTGATCTTTTACCTTTGCAATCTCCACATTGTGCTGATCCTTGGCTGCTGCATCCACCTCCGCAGCCTTCAATGTTGCCAAAGCGTCGAACAAATCAGACAAGACTTGGGACGGAGGCGGCGCCGAGCTTCCTGCCCCTGCTGGTGTGGCCGTTGTTGAACTGGAGGGCATTGCTGTGGCGGTAGATGAATGATTGTGTGCCGTCCATGAAGATGGCGGCCCGGTTTGGTAGATCGGGGGAATCCGGAATACTGTTGCCCTCGGATCCTCCATCAATCCGGCCGTCCTGCAACTGGTAAAGTGATTCGGTCTCTCCAGAAGACTCGTCATCAGAACAGACCACGGTCTGTCCATTGGACACCGGTCCGTCCTCGTACCTCGATCTATGGATGACACCCATGAAAACATGCCTTGCCTCGGGCTGAACTGGCGAAGAACTTGCACGCCGAGCCGTTTCGACGATGTCGGTGTAGATGTCCGGCTCAGGGGCCGGTTTGCCGATCTTGCCGATGAAGACGTGAATCCCACCAAAGGGGACCCGGTACCCGTACTCGATTGAATCAGCCTCGGGACCCCATCCTGTGTTGTCGATGTAGAGCTTGCCACGACGACTCTTCGTCATCTGGCCCACAGCGTATCCCTTAAGTCCATCGAAGCTTCCCTTCAAGAACTCAAAACCATCGTGCGGTAGCCCCACAGTGGGCGCCAACTGCCGTGGGTTTGTCACTACAGATATCCTTGTGAAAGGACTTAGTCGTGGAGCCATCGCTACGGGTTAGCTTTAAGGGGTTAAACCGGACAAAGGGACACAGGGAATTTTATACTAGTTCGGCCCCTTCGAGGAAGGTAAAAGCCTACGTCTAGTTGTGATTGGTATTGCTAGCGTTTCGAAGGCCAGGGAGCGAATCCACTTTGTCTGGCTCTCGAGTTATCATCTGTCCCTAAACCGCTGTTGGATCGTCCCTTTATATACATAGGTTGACGCCCGCCGGTTTACAGAGTCCAGAAGCCGGATCATAAACGTATCCAGTTAGGTCTCTATCCTTCCTATCTTACAATACAAGTTCCACGACTAAGCCGGTTTACATTTACAGGCTTTAACCCGCCTTCGGGCCTTGGGCCTCCATGAAGCGCCATCATCCTTGCATCTTTACGGGCTTCTAATCTTCAAGGATTCAACCTGGCTACATAAGGCCGGTTTACCTCCAGTAGTAATATCCCCAACAGGTCCCGAACTGTGCGCCTAAGGCGGATGGTAACAGGAGGCGGGGGACACAATGTTTACCCAGGTTTGGGCCCTCTCGATGGAGGTAATACCCTACTTCTTGCTTGATTGATCTTGATGATATGAGTATTACAAGAGTTGATCTACCACGAGATCGTAGAGGCTAAACCCTAGAAGCTAGCCTATCATTATGATTGTTGTCGTCCTACAGACTAAACCCTCAGTTTATATAGACACCGGAGGGGGCTAGGGTTACACAGAGTCGGTTACAATGAAGGAGATCTACATATCCGAATTGCCAAGCTTGCCTTCCACGCAAAGGAGACTCCCACCCGGACACGGGACGAAGTCTTCAATCTTGTATCATCATAATCCAACAGTCCGGCTGAAGGATATAATCCGGCTGTCCGAGGACCCCCTAATCCAGGACTCCCTCAGTAGCCCCTGAACCAGGCTTCAATGATGATGAGTCCGGCGTGCAGATTGTCTTCGGCATTGCAAGGCGGGTTCTTCTGCAAATTCTGAATACCTGTCGAGTAGTGTTCGGCTTCCCATGAATGTTGCACTCCTTGGCTTCTGCGCCTAATAATGGCTATCCTCCACGTGTTGAGCGAATGCGAGAAGTTGGGGCATTTTTACACTTGCCACCCTAACCATGTGAGTAAATCGTCTATTTAAAGAGATGGGGATCCTCAGATCCAGATCACACCATCCTTCCACAGCGAGTATCCGTCGGAGCGCGCCCAGAAAAAGTCCATCCCATCATGGCCAGCCATCGTAGCTCCTCCTCTCGCTCTCGTAGCCCTAAGCCAAGCAATTGGAAGAAGTGTTCCATCCCCCATAGCCAATTAGTAGAGTTACAAACCCAGGGGTTTCTCCCTCCAGCGTATATGGTCCCCGTTCGAGCCAGACTTGCCACGTACAACGGCGGGGAGCAAGCGCAGAGCTTTCCCAACCCATCCATGGGGGAGCGGGTATGCCTTGTCCCTTACGTATTGAGGGGACTTGGATTTCCAATCCATCTATTCCTCCGCGGGCTCCTGGAGTTCTATGGCCTCCAGCAGCATAACTTTACTCCCGCCTCCATATTACACATCGCTGGCTATGTTGCCCATTGCGAGCTGCTTTTAGGCTGCGAAGCTCATTTCGAGCTATGGAAGAGGCTATTATGCCTCGTACCCCGTACACATGAGGGTTCAATATATCAAGTGGGCGGAGCCAAGATATGGCGCATCGCGGGGACCGGATACCTGTCCGGTACCCTGAAGAAGACATCTGAAGACTGGCCTTCGAAGTGGTTTTATATGGAGGACGTCCCCCTTCCGGATCCTATTCGGATGGGCCTTCCTGAGTTCGATAATACCCCTCTGAAGAAACGCCGCAGCTGGCGCCCGCGGAGCCCCTAGGAGGAAGATAACAGAGAGGTCTTTTACCTGATGGGCCGGATAAAAACGCTGGACAAATCAGGATTGACGATAATCGAGGTTATGTCACTATGTATAGTGCAGGGGGTGCAGCCACTTCAATATCGGGGACACCCATGTGGCACTTTAATGGAGAAGACGATGCCACCCGTTGCGGTCGTAAGGGACCGGACTCCGTCGCTGCTCTAGCGAAAATACTGTCTGATTTGTATAAAGGAGAGGAAGAGAAATTCATCCACATTAAGCCACGGGATTGATTCTCCATGTACAACCCCCCAAACTGGGTGAGATGCTACTTTCTACTCCAGACCTTCCCGCATTCTTTGTCATAAGTATTTACCTTGCTATTTCATAGCAGGAACTTCGAAAAGCTGTAAGGGAGATCCACAGCCCGTCTCCAGAACCAGAGGACCCTGACCGGGCCCTCGACCCCGGACTCGAAGAAGATCCGGACACATTTGTGGAGCTCATCGACAGGACATTCTATCAGTTAAGCTATGAAGGTGCCTTGGTGGCCATCATAGCCGATTATCCTGGACTGCTCCCTGCATCGCATGTAAGTAAAACCGGAGTCCCAACTTCCGAGAAGGATCACTTTTTGGCACTTCACCTACCGCACACATATGGTGTCTTACAGGGAAGGCCCTCGGGACGCCATGCCGAACCCGCAGTGACTCACCAACAAGGGGCACCGAAGCCGGTTAGGCTTAAAAGGAAGGCGGTTAGGACTGAGACGCCGTCGCAAAGGTATAAAAAAGAAACCCGCTCCGTGGTTGTCGTCTTTTAAAATATAATAACATCCATGGTTCCTGGCAGGAAAAACGCTCGCCGGACCATATACGGAGAGCCTGCTAGCCAAGCCACCACCAGCTGGGCTCCAGAGCCGGACTTAGAGGCAGATGCTAATGTGGGGCCAACACCGGATGTTCCTCCTACAGAGGATGCGGATAGGCTGTCCGCTACGAATTCAGAAGTGGAGAGTGCCATGAATCACAAGCGTCGCCGGGCCGTACTCCGCGACGCTTGTTTCTCTCAAGAGGCGTTCGATGCCTTCAACTCAGGAGACGCGTACATCCGAGCTGCTCAAAATGGTCTTGCCCGAGCCACGGACCAGTATGTGAAGGATATACGGGTAAAAAAATCTTATAATTATGTATATTAGTAGCCCCTGAGACTTAAAATAGTTGGCACAACTGATTTAAGGATCATTGTTTGCGTAGGTTCTTACGGAGAAGAATACCCAGTTGTCTCAAGAGCTAGAGGAGTGCAAAGCCTAGCTACAAGCCGCAGTTGCCGCAATGAAGGAGTCCGAGAAGGCCCCATCTAGTACCACTTGTTTCTATCAAAAAGAATGACATGTACCAGTTAGTATTCGGCATGCATGCAAATCTAACAATAGATTCTGGAGATGATCCCGGAGTGAATCCGGAGGTCGTGCGAGGAGATGAGCAACATGCTCAATGACAGCTAAAGGCTGGCAATCGCGTGCTTACGCAGGTTAGGCGGGAGAAAAATGATCTCCAAGATGCCAATACCCGGCTGGGTGTTGAACTGAAAGATGTTCGGGCCAGTTTGCTGACTTCGTAAAGGAGAATAAGAGGCTCCGACGCGGCATTTTTAGTAAGTGCTCGAACGAACTTTTATAGAGTTCGGCGAAGAAACCGGCTAACAGAGTTATATCTGTAGGTATGTTGACGGGTCGTCCCATAGAGGAGATGCCCGGGTCTGCGGGTGATCTTCTGCCAGAGCTCTCACAACTGCACGAACAAGTTCGGCGGGTGATGCAGGGCATTGCCCAAGCCTTGTGGCCATCCGCCTCCCTGCCAGGAGGCATGGGGGAGCTTGTAGAGATGCTCAAGGGAGCTTGGCAGCGCTTCCAATTATGGAAGATATCAGCCTGCCGACAAGGTGCAAGGGAAGCCTAGGCCATGGTGAAGACGCGATATACCAAGGCTAACCCGAACCACATGGCCGAGGTCGGACCTATGGGGTCTGATGGAAAGAGATCCCCGTCAGTTTGGTGTATGACCAGGTGAAATTAGACGCAAAGTATTCCCAACAGGATTGTAGGGTAGACAGCCTATTGGATGGTATAGAAGAAGAATTTAGTCAGTCTAAGTGACTGCGTACTTCAAGTGACATATATTGTCCCTAGCCGGATTGTAAATCATTTGTCATGGCAGGCCTTTTCGCTTCAACCTCCAGACCCGATAGTCTGGAGTGTATCCGAATACCTGCTCAGTTATGTAAAAACCGGGGTATGCGTGGAAACCAGGCGTAGGGGTCATCAGTGCTTGAACAGACAAGTACCCAACTAGCTATGTTATATTACATGGATAGTAAGAAACATCTTCCAGGTAGAATAGTTCTGTTAAGGGTTCCTTTCCCTGGGTACGCATGCATTAATGTGCATGTCCGAACTGCGAGAAGAGACGCGGGATATAAACATCTGGGGGCATTTATTACAATAAATAAAAGTCATATTTTGTTCACCGACCGAATATTCCCTTAAGAACGCTAGCTTTCGGCTTCACCCAGTCTGAGGTACACATCCGGCTGACCCGGCAATAACAATCGTAGAGGTGCTCCCCTTATATCCTAGCCGAATTTATGGGAACGTAGGGCATAAACACAAGAGCCAGGCAACCCAGCATGGCCAAAACTTAAGTCCTTTCGATGCATATAATGGCGAAGAAAAGGTACATGTGGAAACTAACACATGTGCGGGGGCCATAGAGCCCGGTACATAGTTATATTAAGCTTATGTATAAGAAGCCCCAGGTATAATGAGCACGCCCAGCGTGTCAAGGTTGTGTAGTCAAGACACATTTTAACCTTTTAAGGCCGTGAAGAAAAGGGGAAGAAAGAAAGAAAGAAAAGACAGATAACAGATATATAAAAAATTGACAAAGGTAAGGAGACGAACACAGAGTCCGGCACTAGGCGTAGAACCTTCGGAGTCTGGCTGCGTTCCACGGGTTTGGCTCGAGTCGATTGTCCGATGCATCCAGCAGACGGTACGCTCCACCGGTCAGAACTTTGTCAATAATGAAGGGACCTTCCCATTTGGGCTTGAGCTTGTCCTTTTTCTTCTCCGGTAGGAGTAGAACGAGTTCGCCAATATTATAAGTTTTGGCCCGTACTTCTCTGCTTTGATACCGCCGAGCCTATTGCTGATAGAATGCGGAGCAGGCTTTTTCCACGTCACGCTCCTCGTCTAGGGCGTCCAAACTGTCCTGCCGATCAAGCTCGGCTTCTTTCTCTTCATACATGCGCACTCGAGGTGAGTCATGAAGGATGTCGCAGGGCAGTACCGCCTCTGTGCCGTACACCATAAAGAACGGTGTGTGTCCGGTAGTGCGATTCAGCGTGGTCCGCAGCCCCCATAGTATGGAGTCAAGCTCCTCTACCCAGTGCGTATCTAATTCCTTCAAGGATTGCACTAATCTGGGTTTAATGCCGCTCATGATAAGACCATTTGCTCGCTCGACTTGACCGTTAGTTTGCGGGTTATAGGCAGAGGCATAATCGAGCTTAATGCCCATGTTGTTGCACCAAGTTTTTACATCGTCGGCTGTAAAGTTTGAGCCGTTATCGGTGATGATGCTGTGGGGGACGCCATAACGTTGTACAACCCCAGATATGAAGTCTATCACTGGTCCGTACTCGGCCATTTTAACTGGTTTGGCTTCTATCCATTTGGTGAATTTATCCACCATGACCAAGAGGTATTTTTTCTTATGGCTTCCCCCTTTAAGGGGTCTGACCATGTCAAGCCCCCAGACCGCGAAGGGCCAAGTAATGGGGATTGTTTGGAGAGCGGTAGGTGGCATATGGCTTTGGTTTGCAAAAAGCTGGCAACCGACGCAATGGTGAACGAGGTCCTGTGCGTTTGCTCGGGCCGTCGGCCAGTAAAAACCTGTACGGAAGACCTTGCTTACAAGTGCCCGAGCTGGGGCATGGTGGCTGCCAAGTCCAGCATGAATTTCTGCCAAAAGTTGTCGTCCTTCCTCTTCGAAGATGTACCTTTGAAGTACTCCGGTAGCGCTTTTCTTATAAAGCTCTCCCTCATGGTCCTTGTAGGCTTTAGACCGCCGCACAATGCAACGTTCCTCGTTTGGGTCATCAGGGAGTTCTTGCCTAGTTAGGTAAGCCAAAAAGGGTTCTGTCCACGGGGCGATGACAGCCATAATCACGTGGGCCGAAGATGTTATTTCGGTGGCAGAGCTTCCGATTAGTCAGAGTGTTCGGGTTCTGGTGTTGTGGCCGGGTCCGGAATGTTTTTGCCAGTCTCTGCTACCTCTTGACCACTGCATTGGTTTTCCCTTGAAGAGGAAAGGGTGATGCAGCAAAGTAGCGTAAGTATTTCCCTCATTTTTTAGAATCAAGGTATCAATCCAGTAGGAGGCCGCGCATGAGTCCCTCGCACCTACACGAACAAATAAATCCTTGCAACCAACGCGATAAGGGGTTGTCAATCCCTACACGGTCACTTACGAGAATGAGATCTGATAGATATGATAGGATAATATTTTTGGTATTTTTTATGATAAAGAGAAATAAAAGATGCAAAGTAAAATAAATGGCAAAGGAAATAACTAAGTATTGGAAGATTAATATGATGGAAGATAGACCCGGGGGCCATAGGTTTCACTAGTGGCTTCTCTCAAGAGCATAAGTATTTACGGTGGGTGAACAAATTACTGTTGAGCAATTGACAGAATTGAGCATAGTTATGAGAATATCTAGGTATGATCATGTACATTGGCATCACGTCCGAAACAAGTAGACCGACTCCTGCCTGCATCTACTACTATTACTCCACACATCGACCACTATCCAGCATGCATCTAGAGTATTAAGTTCAAGAGAACAGAGTAATGCTTTAAGCAAGATCACATGATGTAGAGGGATAAACTCATGCAATATGATATAAACCCCATCTTGTTATCCTCGATGGCAACAATACAATATGTGCCACGATGCCCCTACTGTCACTAGGAAAGGACACCGCAAGATTGAACCCAAAGCTAAGCACTTCTCCCATTGCAAGAAAGATCAATCTAGTAGTCCAAACCAAGCTGATAATTCGAAGAGACTTGCAAAGATAACCAATCATACGTAAAAGAATTCAGAGAAGATTCAAATATTGTTCATAGATAAACTTGATCATAAACCCATAATTAATCGGTCTCAACAAACACACCGCAAAAGAAGACTACATCGAATAGATCTCCACAAGAGAGGGGGAGAACTTTGTATTGAGATCCAAAAAGAGAGAAGAAGCCATCTAGCTAATAACTATGGACCCGTAGGTCTGAAGTAAACTACTCACACTTCACCGGAGGGGCTATGGTGTTGATATAGAAGCCCTCCGTGATCGATGCCCCCTCCGGCGGAGCTCTAGAAAAGGCCCCAAGATGGGATCTCGTGGATATAGAAAGTTACAACGGTGGAATTAGGGTTTTGGCTCCGTATCTGGTAGTTTGGGGGTACGTAGGTATATATAGGAGGAAGGAGTACGTCAGTGGAGCAACAGGGGGCCCACAAGGGTGGGGGCGCGCCTGGGGGGTAGGCGCGCCCCCTACCTCATGCCTTCCTCATTGATTGCTTGATGTAGGGTCCAAGTCCTCTGGATCATGTTCGTTCCGAAAATCACGTTCCCGAATGTTTCATTCCGTTTGGACTCCGTTTGATATTCTTTTTCTGTGAAACCCTAAAATAGGTTAAAAACAGCAATTCTGGGTTGGGCCTCCGGTTAATAGGTTAGTGCCAAAAATAATATAAAAGTGTATAATAAAGCCCAATAATGTGGAAAACAGAATATAATATAGCATGGAACAATCAAAAGTTATAGATACGTTGGAGACGTATCAAGCTTCCCCAAGCTTAATTCCTGCTCGTCCTCGAGTAGGTAAATGATAAAAACAGAATTTTTGATGTGGAATGCTACTTGGCATAATTTCAATGTAATTCTTCTTAATTGTGGTATGAATATTCAGATCCGAAAGATTCAATACAAAAGTACAATATTGACATAGAAATAATAATACTTCAAGCATACTAACTAAGCAATTATGTCTCTTCAAAATAACATGGCCAAAGAAAGTTATCCCTACAAAATCATATAGTCTGGCTATGCTCTATCTTCACCACACAAAGTATTTAAATCATGCACAACCCCGATGACAAGCCAAGCAATTGTTTCATACTTTTCGTGTTCTCAAACTTTTTCAATCTTCACGCAATACATGATCGTGAGCCATGGACATAGCACTTTAGGTGGAATAGAATGGTGGTTGTGAAGGAGACAAAAAAGGGGGGAAGATAGTCCCACATCAACTAGGCGTATCAACGGGCTATGGATATTCCCATCAATAGATATCAATGTGAGTGAGTAGGGATTGCCATGCAACGGATGCACTAGAGCTATAAGTATATGAAAGCTCAACAAAAGGAACTAAGTGGGTGTGCATCCAATTGGCTTGCTCACGAAGACCTAGGGCATTTTGAGGAAGCCCATCATTGGAATATACAAGCCAAGTTCTATAATGAAATATTCCCATTAGTATATGAAAGTGATAACATAGGAGACTCTCTATTATGAAGATCATGGTGCTACTTTGAAGCACAAGTGTGGTAAAAGGATAGTAGCATTGTCCCTTCTCTCTTTTTCTCTCATATTTTTTTATTTGGGCCTTCTCTTTTTTTATGGCCTCTTTTTATTTGGGCTTCTTTGGCCTCTTATTATTATTATTATTATTATTATTATTATTATTATTATTATTATTTATTTTTCGTCCGGAGTCTCATCCCGACTTGTGGGGGAATCATAGTCTCCATCATCTTTTCTTATTTGGGATAATGCTCTAAAAATGATGATCATCACACTTTTATTTACTTACAACTCAACAATTACAACTCAATACTTAGAACAAAATATGACTCTATGTGAATGCCTCCGGTAGTGTACCGGGATATGCAATGAATCAAGAATGACATGTATGAAAGAATTATGAACAGTGGCTTTGCCACAAGTACAATGTCAACTACATGATCATGCAAAGCAATATGACAATGATGGAGCGTGTCATAGTAAATGGAACGGTGGAAAGTTGCAGGGAAATATATCTCGGAATGGCTATGGAAATGCCATGATAGGTAGGTATGGTGGCTGTTTTGAGGAAGGTATATGGTGGGTGTATGATACCGGCGAAAGGTACGCGGTATTAGAGAGGCTAGCAATGGTGGAAGGAAGAAAAGTGCGTATGATCCATGGACTCAACCTTAGTCATAAAGAACTCATATACTTATTGCAAAAATCTACAAGTTATCAAAGAAAAGTATTACGCGCATGCTCCTAGGGGGGTAGATTGGTAGGAAAAGACCATCGCTCGTCCCCGGCCGCCACTCATAAGGAAGACAATCAATAAATAAATCATGCTCCGACTTCGTCACATAACGGTTCACCATACGTGCATGCTACGGGAATCACAAACTTTAACACAAGTATTTCTCAAATTCACAACTACTCGACTAGCATGACTCTAATATTACCATCTCCATATCTCAAAACAATTATCAAGTATCAAACTTCTCATAGTATTCAACACACTCATAAGAAAAAATTTATTAATCTTGAATGCCTAAGATAATTAAAGAAAATTAACATGCTGTTTTGTAGGACTCTCAAAACAATCTAAGTGAAGCATGAGAGAACAATAGTTTCTATAAAACAAATCCACCGACGTTCTCTAAAAGATATAAGTGAAGCACTAGAGCAAAAACTATATAACTCAAAAGATATAAGTGAAGCACATAGAGTATTCTAACAATTTCCGAATCATGTGTGTCTCTATCAAAAGGTGTGTACAGCAAGGATGATTGTCTAAAACTAACAAATAAAGACTCAAATAATACAAGACGCTCCAAGCAAAACACATATCATGTGGTAAATAAAAATATAGCTCCAAGTAAAGTTACCAATGGAAGCAGACGAAAGAGGTGATGCCTTCCGGGGCATCCCCAAGCTTTGGCTTTTAGGTGTCCTTAGATTATATTGGGGTGCCACGGGCATCCCCAAGCTTAGACTCTTTCCACTCCTTGTTCCATAATCCATCAAATCTTTTACCCAAAACTTGAAAACTTCACAACACAAAACTTACAGTAGAAAATCTCGTGAGCTCCGTTAGCGAAAGAAAACAAAACACCACTTCAAGGTACTGTAATTAACACATTCTTTATTTATATTTGTGTTAAACCTACTGTATTCCAACTTCTCTATGGTTTATAAACTATTTTACTTGCCATAGATTCATCAAAATAAGCAAACAACACACGAAAAACAGAATCTATCAAAAACTGAACAGTCTGTAGTAATCTGTAGCTAAAGCAAGATCTGGAACCTAAAAAATTCTAAAATAAATTGATGGACGTGAGGAATTTATCTATTAATCATACGAAAAAAGATTTAACTAAATAGCACTTTCTAAATAAAAATGGCAGCAATTCTCGTGAGCGCTAAAGTTTCTGTTTTTTACAGCAAGATTAAAAAGACTTTCCCCAAGTCTTCACAACGGTTCTACTTAGCACAAACACTAATTAAACACAAAAAACATAACCAAAACAGAGGCTAGATAAATTATTTATTACTAAACAGGAGCAAAAAGCAAGGAATAAAAATAAAATTGGGTTGCCTCCCAACAAGCGCTATCGTTTAACGCCCCTAGCTAGGCATAAAAGCAAGGATAGATCAAGGTATTGCCATCTTTGGTAGGCAATCCATAAGTGTCTATCATAATATATTCATAAGTTAATTTAATTTTCTTTCTAGGGAAGTTTTCCATGCCTTTCCTTAACGGAAATTGGAATCTAATATTCCCTTCCTTCATACCAATAATTGCACCAATCGTTCTAAGGAAAGGTCTACCAAGAATAATAGGACATGAAGGATTGCAATCTATGTCAAGAACAATAAAATCTATGGGCACATAATTCCTATTTACAACAATAAGATCATTAATTCTTCCCATGGGTTTCTTAATAGTGCAATCCGCAAGGTGCAAGTTTAAAGAGCAATCATCAAAATCACGGAAACCTAGCAAATCACACAAAGTCTTTGGAATCGTGGAAACACTAGCACCCAAATCACACAAAGCATAGCATTCATGATCTTTAATTTTAATTTTAATAGTAGGTTTCCACTCGTCATAAAGTTTTCTAGGGATAGAAACTTCCAACTCAAGTTTTTCTTCATAAGATTGCATCAAAGCATCAACGACATGTTTAGTAAAAGCTTTATTTTGATTATAAGCATGAGGAGAATTTAGCACGGATTGCAACAAGGAAATACAATATATCAAAGAGCAATTATCATAATTAAATTCCTTGAAATCCAAAATAGTGGGTTCATTAATATTTAAAGTTTTGACTTCTTCAATCCCACTTTTAACAATTTTAGCATCAAGATCTAAAGAATCCGAATTTTTGGAATGTCGTCTAGGTAAAGGTGGATTATATTCAGTCCCATCATTATCAAGATTCATATTGAAAAACAAAGATTTAATAGGGCCACATCAATAAGTTTTAGATCTTCAGTTTTATTATCATGGAAACTAGAAGAACGCGCTTTTATAAAAGCAATCTTTCTTAGCACGCATCCTAGCGGTTCTTTCTTTGCACTCATCAATGGAAATTCTCATGGCTTTGAGAGACTCATTGATATCATGCTTAGGTGGAATAGATCTAAGTTTCAAAGAATCAATCTTAAGCAATTTTTCTTCAATCAAATAATTGAAATTCTTTTGCGAAGTAATAAATTATTTAGTAATAGATTCGAAATCAGAGGGCATCTTATTATAATTTCCATAAGAATTGTTTTAGGAATTACCATAATTATTAGAGAAATTACTAGGATACGAACTAGGATTAAAGTTTCCTCTATACGCGTTGTTACCAAAATTATTCCTACCAACAAAATTCACATCCATAGATTCATTATTATTCGCAATCAAAGTAGACAAAGGCATATCATTAGGATCAGAAGAAACACTTTTATTTGCAAATAATTTCATAAGTTCATCCATCTTTCCACTCAAAACATTAATTTCTTCTATCGCATGCACTTTCTTATTAGTAGATCTTTCAGTGTGCCATTGAGAATAATTAACCATAATATTATCTAGGAGTTTAGTAGCTTATCCTAAAGTGATTTCCATAAAAGTGGCTCCCGCGGCCAAATCTAAAAGATTTCTAGAAGCAAAATTCAATCCGGCATAAAAAATTTGTTTAATCATCCACAAATTGAAACCATGTGTAGGGCAATTACGTATCACTAATTTCATCCTCTCCCAAGCTTGTGCAACATGTTCATGATCAAGTTGCTTAAAATTCATGATACCGTTTCTAAGAGAGATGATCTTAGCGGGAGGAAAATACTTAGAGATAAAAGCATCTTTGCACTTATTCCACGAATCAATACTATTTTTAGGCAAAGACGAAAACCAAGATTTAGCACGATCTCTAAGCGAAAAATGAAATAGCTTCAATTTAACAATATCATTATCCACATCTTTCTTACTTTGCATATCACATAAATCAACGAAGCTATTCAGATGCGTGGCGACATCTTCACTAGGAAGGTCGGCGAATTAATCTTTCATGACAAGATTCGACAAAGCAGCATTGATTTCACAAGATTCAATATCGTTAAGAGGAGCAATCGGAGTGCTAAGGAAATCATTGTTGTTGGTATTGGTGAAGTTACACAATTTAGAATTATATTGAGCCATCGTGACAAGAAAGCAATCCAACACACAAGCAAACAAGAAACGGGCAAAAAGAGGCAAATAGAGAAAGAGAGGGAGGATGGAGAGAGAGGGTGAATAAAACGGCAAGGGTGAAGTGGGGGAGAGGAAAACAAGAGGCAAATGGCAAATAATGTAATGCGGGAGGTAAGGGTTTGTGATGGGTACTTGGTATGTCTTGACTTGCAACGGCGCCACAAGTGACTTGTTGTTGGGAGTCAAATCTTGAGTTGTCTTGCGCGAACCTCCCCGGCAACGGCGCCAAAAATCCTTCTTGCTACCTCTTGAGCACTGCATTGGTTTTCCCTTGAAGAGGAAAGGGTGATGCAGCAAAGTAGTGTACGTATTTCCCTCAGTTTTTGAGAACCAAGGTATCAATCCAGTAGCAGGCCTCGCACGAGTCCCTCGCACCTACACAAGCAAATAAATCCTCGCAACCAACGCGATAAGGGGTTGTTAATCCCTACACGGTCACTTATGAGAGTGAAATCTGATAGATATGATAGGATAATATTTTTGGTATTTTTTATGATAAAGAGAAATAAAATATGCAAAGTAAAATAAATGGCAAAGGAAATAACTAAGTATTGGAAGATTAATAGTATGATGGAAGATAAACCCGGGGGCCATAGGTTTCACTAGTGGCTTCTCTCAGGAGCATAAGTATTTACGGTGGGTGAACAAATTACTGTTGAGCAATTGACAGAATTGAGCATAATTATGAGAATATCAAGGTATGATCATGTATATAGGCATCACGTCCGAAACAAGTAGACCGACTCCTGCCTGCATCTACTACTATTACTCCACACATCGATCGCTAATCAGCATGCATCTAGAGTATTAAGTTCAAGGGAACAGAGTAACGCTTTAAGCAAGATGACATGATGTAGAAGGATAAACTCATGCAATGTGATATAAACCCAATCTTGTTATCCTCGATGGCAACAATACAACACGTGCCTTGCTGCCCCTACTGTCACTGGGAAAGGACACCGCAAGATTGAACCCAAAGCTAAGCACTTCTCCCATTGCAAGAAAGATCAATCTAGTAGACCAAACCAAACTAATAATTCGAAGAGACTTGCAAAGACAACCAATCATACACAAAAGAATTTAGAGAAGATTCAAATATTGTTCATAGATAAAATTGATCATAAACCCACAATTCATCGGTCTCAACAAACACACCACAAAAGAAGATTACATCGAATAGATCTCCACAAGAGAGGGGGGGACTTTGTATTGAGATCCAAAAAGAGAGAAGAAACCATCTAGCTAATAACTATGGACCCGTAGGTCTGAAGTAAACTACTCACACTTCATCGGAAGGGCTATGGTGTTGATGTAGAAGCCCTCCGTGATCGATGCCCCCTCCGATGGAGCTCCGGACAAGGCCCAAAGATGGGATCTCGTGGATACGGAAAGTTACGGTGGTGGAATTACGGTTTTGGCTCCGTATCTGGTAGTTTGGGGTACGTAGGTATATATAGGAGGAAGGAGCACGTCGGTGGAGCAACGGGGGGGCCACGAGGGTGGAGGGCACGCTTGGGGGTAGGCGCGCCCCCTACCTCGTGCCTTCCTCGTTGATTGCTTGACGTAGGGTCCAAGTCCTCTAGATCATGTTCGTTCAAAAAATCACGTTCCCGAAGGTTTCATTCCGTTTGGACTCTGTTTGATATTCTTTTTCAGCGAAACCCTAAAATAGGCAAAAAAACAACAATTCTAGGTTGGGCCTCCGGTTAATAGGTTAGTCCCAAAAATAATATAAAAGTGTATAATAAAGCCCAATAATGTCCAAAACGGAATATAATATAGCATGGAACAATCAAAAATTATAGATACGTTGGAGACATATCAGTCTCCCCTTTCCACACCACGGATGGCTTAAACCGCCTTTCCAAGAAGATATTAGGTGGGACAGGGTCGCGCTTAGCACCGATGCGGGTGAGGATATCTGCCGCTTGATTGTTTTCTCGGACCACATGGTGGAATTCGAGGCCCTCGAACCGAGCTGACATTTTGAGGAAGGCATTGCGGTAAGCCGTCATTTTTGGGTCCGTGGCGTCAAAGTCCCCATTTATTTGAGATATTGCAAGCTTCGAATCCCCCGCACCTCTAGGCGTTGAATGCGCATGGAGACTGCCATCCGGAGACCATGCAACAGGGCCTCATATTCTGCTGCATTATTGGAGTCTGTGTATAATATTTGGAGTACGTATTGGACTGAATCTTCGGTGGGGGATGTTAGGACGATGCCTGCCCCCAGACTAGCCAGCATTTTAGAGCCGTCAAAGTGCATGATCCAATTGGAGTACGCGACGTACTCTTTAGGGAGTTCGGCTTCCGTCCATTCGGTGACGAAATCAGCCAGTACTTGTGACTTAATGGCTCGTCGTGGTTTATATGTTATGTCGAACGGGAGGAGCTCGATAGCCCATTTAGCAATCCGGCCCATGGCATCGCGGTTATTTATTATGTCGTTGAGTGGTACTTTGGAGGCCACCGTAATTGAACACTCTTGAAAGTAGTGTCATAGTTTCCGGGATGCCATGAAGACCGCGTATGCTCTCTTTTGATAATGTGGGTACCGTGATCTGCATGGAGTGAGGATGGTGGATACATAGTATACCGGCTTTTGAAGCGGGAACTTGTGTCTGTCTGTCTCTCGTTCGACGACGAGCACCTCACTTACAACTTGGTGTGTTGCTGCTATATATAACAGCATTGGTTCGCCGACATTTGGCGCGGCCAGGTTTGGGTTGGTGGACAATACGGCCTTTATTTCTTCCAATCTGGCTATGGCCGCATCCGTCCACTCGAACTGTTCGGTGCGTCGAAGAAGACGATAAAGAGGTAGTGCATTTTCTCCTAATCGGGAGATAAAGCGGCTTAAGGCAGCCATGCATCCAGTTAACTTCTAGATTTGCTTGAGGTCTGTTGGGATGGCCAACTGTGACAAAGCTCGGATTTTGCTTCAATTCCTCTATTGGAGACAATGAAGCCCAAGAGCTTTCCGGCGGGCACGCCGAAAACGCATTTTTCTTGATTGAGCTTGATGTCATATGTTCGGAGATTGTCGAACGTGAGCCTTAAGTCGTCTATTTAGGATTCGACGTGTCTTGTTTTAATGACCACATCGTCTACGTATGCCTCCACTGTTTTGCCGATTTGTGTTTCCAGGCATGTCTGAATCATGCGTTGATAGGTTGCACCGGCATTTTTGAGCCCGAAAGGCATGGTGTTAAAACAGAAGGGGCCATATGGAGTGATGAATGTTGTTGCGGCTTGATCGGGCTCCGCCCTCTTAATTTGATGGTATCCGGAGTATGCATCGAGGAAGCACAATGATTCGTGTCCTGCGGTAGCGTCGATAATTTGATCGATGCGGGGGAGGGGGAGGGGGAAGGGATCCTTGGGGCAAGCCTTGTTAAGGTCCTTGAAATCGACACATAGGCGACAGGATTTGTCCTTCTTTGGTACCATCACCAGGTTTGCTAGCCAGTCCGGATGTTTTATTTATCTAATGAATCCGGCCTCGAGTAAATTGGCTAGCTCTTCTCCCATGGCTTGTTGCTTAGGCTCAGAGAAACGCCGAAGAGTCT
This sequence comes from Triticum urartu, assembly GCF_056163025.1. Classification (NCBI taxonomy): domain Eukaryota; kingdom Viridiplantae; phylum Streptophyta; class Magnoliopsida; order Poales; family Poaceae; genus Triticum; species Triticum urartu. The sequence continues at coordinate 430,219,468 of NC_141874.1, forward strand.
GCTTGACTGGCTTGAACCCCTTTAGAATGTTAATGCTATGCTCGGCCGGCCTGTGTGGGATTCCTGGCATGTCTAAAGGATGCCAGGCGAAGATGTCCCATTTTTCGCGCAAGAACTCCCGTAGTGCGGCGTCTGTTGTGGGGTTCAGCTGTGCCCCGATGGATGTTGTTTTTCGTAGGGTCCTTTGGGTGGACCTGGAATTTGACTATTCCGTCCGCTGGTTTAAAAGAGGTGGACTTGGGTCTTTTGTCGAGTATCACGTCATCCCTGTCCACCGTGGAGCACAGCGTAGATAGTTCTTCGGCTACAAGGGCTTTGGATAATGCCTCGAGGGCTAGTGCGGCGGTTTTATTTTCGACGCGGAGTGCTATGTCCGGATCACTAGCCAGAGTGATAATTCCATTGGGCCCGGGCATTTTGAGCTTCATGTACCCGTAATGGGGTATAGCTTGGAAGATCGTGAATGCCTCCCGCCCTAAAAGGGCATGGTATCCACTACTGAACGGGGCCACTTGGAATGTGATTTCTTTGGACCTATAATTCTCCGGCGTGCCGAATACCACATCTAGTGTGATTTTTCCCTTACATCGTGCCTCCCAACTAGGGATGTTTCCTCTAAAGGTCGTGCTGCTTTGCTCAATGCGGCTCTTGTCTATTTCCATTTTGCTAAGAGTTTCCTCGTAGATGAGGTTTAATCCGCTGCCACCGTCCATGAGCACTTTAGTAAGCTGAAAGCCATCCACAATTGGACTAAGGACCAAAGCGGCTGGTGCTCGGGCTGTTCGGAATTGAGTTCCGTCACTGGCATTGAAGGTTATGGCCGTGTCGTTCCATGGATTTATTGTTGCAACGTGGCAGACTACGGCAAGGCTGCGGAGTGTTCGCTTGTGCCTATTACTTGAGGCGAAGGTATCGAAGACTGTCAATACTGTATTGTTATTTTTCGCGGGATGGTACTCTGTTGTATTGTTGATGAGGATATCCTCACTGCTAAGGCTGTGTGTTGGCATGGTATCCGTTGTACTGTGAAATTTGCATGGCCCATTGAGCCATCCCTCCAATACTGTTCTACGCCCTGTAGTGTGCTTTTGTTTCTTTGTAATTGGATCGGGTGACTTACGAGAGTACTCCCTTTTAGTTCGGACGGGGGGTTTGTGAGAGTCGGAGGGTCCCAGAATTTGGTTTGGGTTTTCCAAGCGCTTTCCATCGCACAGTACTTCCGTACTATGGCCGCTAAGTCAGCAAAGTGTGCTATGTCACGGTGACTTATGGCGTTGAGGATTCCCTTGTCCGTGCAATTTTTGCAAAAGAATGAAATTGCGTCTTCCTCGCGACAGTCATTGACCTTGCTCATTACAAGGAGGAATCTGGCCCAATAGTGATGTACTGTATCTTGGGGCTCTTGTCTAATGTGGGAAAGATCACTTGAGTCTGGGTGGGTGGGTAGATTTAGGTCCAAGCCCTGACCCAATCTGAGACCCAGGGCGGAGGAGTTTCCGAGCTTGGCAGTTCGGACTCCGGGATGTTGCCCAATAGTTCTGGCCCGCTGTCTGATTCTAGGTTCGATGCTTGGGCCATGTCCTCCCGTGGACGGGTATCTGGCTTGAAGAGCTCGGGAATCTGGACATAGTTTGTCCTTAATATATAGGAAGAATTGCTACATTGCTCCTCCACCACCGCTATCTGATGGGTGACCGGCGGAGACTTAATCTCCCTTTGGTCGGGTTTAAGCCCGATCCGATCATAGTCCGTTGCGACTCCAAGGGCGGCGGTGCGATCCAAGAGCTCGTTCAGAGAAGAGAGCTCTATTGGATCCATCTGCTCGGCGAATCCCGAGCCGATGTGGAGGTTGTTTTTGATGACCCAAGGAGTCATCGTCGGCGCGACGGCCGAACGGGCGGTCATGACGAAGCCGCCTAGTCGGAGAGTTTGGCCTACAGCCAGGGCTCCCCCTGAGGTAATGTTTTCCTTGACAACAAGACGAGCCGTCAAGCCTTATCATGGCGGCATAGTGGAACTCTCAATGAAAGCACCAATGTCGGTGTCAAAACTGGCGGATCTTGGGTAGGGGGTCCCGAACTGTGCGCCTAAGGCGGATGGTAACAGAAGGCGGGGGACACAATGTTTACCCAGGTTCGGGCCCTCTTGAGGGAGGTAATACCCTACTTCCTGCTTGATTGATCTTGATGATATGAGTATTACAAGAGTTGATCTACCACGAGATCATAGATGCTAAACCCTAGAAGCTAGCCTATGATTATGATTGTTGTCGTCCTACGGACTAAACCCTCTAGTTTATATAGACACCGGAGGGGGATAGGGTTACACAGAGTCGGTTACAAGGGAGGAGATCTACATATCCGAATTGCCAAGCTTGCCTTCCATGCAAAGGAGAGTCCCACCCGGACATGGGACGAAGTCTTCAATCTTGTATCTTCCTAATACAACAGTCCGGCGGAAGGATATAATCCGGCTGTCCAAGGACCCCCTAATCCAGGACTCCCTCAGGCACCTCTTCCCATTGCAAGATAAATAGATCGAGTTGGCCAGACAAACCCAAATATTGGAGAAGAAATATGAGGCTATAAGTGATCATGCATAAAAGAGATCAAAGAAACTCAAATAATTTCATGGATATACAAACATAGATCTGATCATAAACTCGAAGTTCATCGATCCCAACAAACACCCCGCAAAAGAGTTACATCATATGGATCTCCAAGAGAGCATTGTATTGAGGATCAAGAGAGAGAGATGAAGCCATCTAGCTACTAACTACGGACCCGAAGGTCTACAAAGAACTACTCACGCATCATAGGAGAGGCACCAAGGAAGTGGTGAACCCCTCCATGATTGTGTTTAGATTAGATCTGGTGTTTCTGGACTCTGCGGCGGCTGGATGAATATTTTGTCGACTCCCCTAGGGTTCTGGGATTTTTGGGGTATTTATAGAGCAAAGAGGCGGTCCGGGGGCACCCGAGGTGGGCACAACCCACTGGGCCGCGCCAGGGCATCCCTGACAGGTGCAACCAGGGCCCATCTATTTCCTTTTGGCCCATAAAAAATCATCGTAAAGTTTCGTGCCATTTGGACTCCGTTTGGTATTGATTTCCTGTGATGTAAAAATCATGGGAAAACAGGAATTGGCACTGGGCACTATGTCAACAGGTTAGTACCCAAAAAATGATATAAAATGACTATAAAATGATTATAAAACATCCAAGATTTATAATAAAATAGCATGGAACAATCAAAAATTATAGATACGTTGCAGACGTATTGGCCCACCAATCATGTAGTTTGAGAGGTAATCTTGAGTAAACTTCTTTAGGGACCACTTCAAAGGAAAAAGATTCATTCATTGTCATCTAACACAACTCATTATGGGCAGTAAAAAGAAGGCTGCATAGTTCTTACTTACCATCCTGCAGTTCGTTGTTGTGTTGGATAAAGTGTAAGCAAATAGTTTAATTGCCATCTTTTGACCCATTTTACTCACAGTCTTTATCATCTTCCTCACTTGATGCTAGTTCATCGATATCTCATTGCCCCATACAGAGAAAGGGTCAAAGCGCGGATCTTTACAAATGACATATGTACCTATTAGCACCAAGTTAATATTAGAAGCTAAACAGCAATTGCACAATGATGTAGTACAACACTCTTTTATAATATCTTATAACATCCAATATACTCACATATTAGAGGAACCTTATATTATGGGATCGAAGGAGTTTATTGCATTCTTACAAATTATCGGCTGATTAACTGCTGCTGTATCCATGGGTTAGAGTTAGTTTGAGCTGGTTCGGGCTCAAATATCCCTAAAGTATATCCAAACATGAGGGCTAGTTTGATCTAGTTGCATCTAACCCTTCCAAAAAAACTATCCAACCCAAGAGGTGCTAATTGGAGCTAGTTATCCTAGTGCATTTATTGTCAATCTAACCCTGTCATCCAAACACCTCTTTGGATGGAGTTAGTTCAGGGTTAGTCATGAGCTAGAAACTAACTCTAACCTCTAGCTAAGTTGAGTATCGAAATAGGGTTGTGTTGTTGTTGTTGCTGATGCTACTCTTGTACGTATATCTAGACATCATCAGAACATTAAGGTAACACTCTTCCTTGTTTCTATGTAGCCTACGATTGCATATTTAGACATTAAGTACAATGCATGTTGCTATCTAGCCTCAGATATATTACATATGGTCCTAATTAACCTAACGATAAATGGGTTACAGATATATTCAGTTTTTTTTTGAGTGTGCAGATATATTCACTTAAAAGTCGGTTTCACCATTAGTCCCTTATCAGCCCCGGGCCTATATGGCACCAGCTACCGATATCCTGAAAAGTGAGTATATATAAGCCATGGGATGAAACTAACCTCGATGGAAAGCAACAGTAGTTCCCAAAATTGTCTTGTGTAGGTACATCGAGAGGCATGTTAAGCACAACAGGCTAAACATCAACCAAATATATCCATGGCAGACAAAATAATCTCCAAAAGATAGCTTCAGTGTGCAGGTTTAAGCACGCTAGTAAAGCAAAACAAGTGGAAAGGTGTGTTACCTGTGACAGGCCTAACATTTAACAACAAGCAAACATAGTCATTCAAACTGGTATTGTGTCGATCTAAGTACATTGGTTATTTTTAAATAAAAATGAAAGGCGTGTTAACTACAAGATGCAGCAACCAAATGTAGTCATTCATAATGGTATTGTTGAAACTGGTATTGATGAAATTGAACAGCACAGTTCATACTTGCACATATAGAACATCATGTTGTGAATAACTGGAATAAACAAGGCATACTATGAACAAAAAAAGATAGAATTTGAAACTAGAAATATGCTAACTACAATCAACCGAACAAGCAAAAAACTTTAAAAGAGGCATATGCTAGCTATAAAAGGCTTAACAGCAAGCAAACATATGCATTCCTATCGGTATGTTTAAAACTAGATTGATGAAATGTACTGCACAGTAAATAATTGCACATATATAGCATCACATTATAAAGAACTGAAATAAACAAGGCATACTGCAAACAACCAAATATAGCAATTAAAACAAGACATATTCTCACTACACTACAAAAGGGACTCGACAAAACATATCATCGGTTCCCCCTGTGAAGAGGCACGGCAAAACAAATCATGGGTTTCCTCACTTGTCACAGATGGGCTCGTTCTGGTGGGAAGAACACGGACCCTAGATGCGCTCCATGTTGTCGCGGATGGGCTCCTTCCCTTTGGAAGAGCATGGTTGTAGGGTGCCCTCCCTAATGCCGCAGACAAGTTCTTTCCCCTTAGAAGAGCAGATGAGTTCCTTCCCCTTGGAAGAGCCGGAGAGGGTGCCCTCCTTGTGGTCACCGTCGATGAGGTCTGACTTGGAAGCTGTGCACCCCAAGCCAGCGTCGCAGAACGTGTCCTTAAGAAATGACAAAAGGGGCTCGATGGCGGTGTAGGATGGAAAATTCTTGACAGCAGGCCAGAGGAGATCAGCGGCGGGGCCATGGATGAGATCAGCGGCAGTTGAACCCGAGGGGTTGGGGGAGGGCCACTTAACCTGTGACAAAGCCCACCTCAGGTCGTCGCTGTCGATGACCTCGATGTCATAGCTGGCATCCGCGACATACCCACATACTCTAGCCCGCTGATTCAGCGCCGACGGCCAGTAATGGTGGTCAACTTCCTTGGCGACGTCAGGCAAAGAGACCGCGATACACCTCTTTTGGGCCAGTCACTCCTCGAGCTCCACGGGAAGCGTAGCCGGGCTTAGGCTACGAGACTCTGGAGTGGGGGATGGGGATGGGGATCTGTGGGAAAGGGGGCGTTTGGCAGGCGTTATCTAAGAAACTCAGGGCGGCCTGGGTATGGAGATCAGTGGGTAAGCTGCACGGGTAAACCGGTAGATGCTGACAATGGAGGCCTTGTGGCGGTGGCGGTGACCTTGCTAGGGTTTCGAGCGAGGGAGGGGGTGTGTGTGTGCATGCGCACGTGCACGAGGAGGTTTTGGTGTGTGTGTATGCGTGTGGAGGGGGTAGGGTGTGTTTGAGGAAATGATGCGGCTACTGAAAATTTTACTACGCGAGAGTCAAACGCGGGAGTGAAATGCCGGGGCTATTGACACTTTGGATGATGGTGCATCACACACGGTCCGGAAATAACAACCGTGTGTTATGAAACAGAAAAACCCTCGAGGCGGGCAGATATTTTCGAGGGATGTAGGCGGGAGCGGGAACAGGAAACATCACACACGGTCGAAACATAATAATCGTGTGTTATCAAGCAGAAAAAAGTTGCAGGCGTGTAGATATTTTTGAGAGGGGAAGCCTCATGGAGCCTAATGTACTATGTGGATGTGCGTGATAGGGGCATCAGCGTGGCACACGGTTAGTGTTAGTGAACCGTCTCTGTTGCGTCATCCGACTTGTCTAATGTTCATAAATTTGGCAAAAAATGACGCGGGAGAGGGTCAGAACATGAACATAGTTGCATGTGGACTAAATATATGTATGAAAAGGGTGGTTTGATGTTCAAACACCAAATACAACTTCCATGTGGCACCTATCTCACAAAGCGCACGGTATTGCTTGCCCCCCACCTCGTGTCGGCGGGAAGGGAATGCTAAGCTATGAATGCATGCCCCCACCACCATGGAGGTTCACCTAGCAAAGTGCGAAGTAGCAGTCCCCCCAACCCCCCTCCCCCCCACACACACACACACCCACACCCACTTTCACTCGGTGGGCCAGAGAGGCAACTCGCCAAGATGGGTCATAAAACGGACTGAGAATAATGGATCTTGGTCGTGCAACCTCTCTCTTGTTGTTGGTCAAAGTGATGGCTGTCCATGTGACCCCAGAGATGGGCTAGCTCATCAATAATCACGCAAAAAGCTAGTCCCCGAAGACAACCACTGCCTGTGTGTGGCCCAAAGATATGTATGGAGAGGTGTGTTTGAATACACAATGGAACAACTTTGATGTGGCACCGTGCTTTCTAACTAGAAATCCCCACACTGACTGAGGGTTAGTTGACGATGCATATGTATGTCACACCACACTTCAAGTCGATGACTGGGATTCATGCATGCATAGTATGCGCTCAAACTTAATTAGGTCTAAGTCTCACCATGACCTACTGTAACACCCACGATGCGACTATATCTCCCACGTGTCGAGGCATGACTTAGAGGCATAATTGCATTGAAGGCATAAGTCGCAAGTTAGGCAATCTTCACAACATCCCAAGTAATATGATAGTAAAAGGGGAGATAACATAGTTGGCTTACACTCGCCACGTCAATCAAGTACATAAATAACATTACATCATCCAAACACTCATGGCCCGACCACGGCGCCAAAATAAAAGAGAACCCAACACGCGACACGGTCCCGATCACCCCCAACTGGACACCACTACTGATCATCAGGAAAAGAAACATAGTAACGTTGAGAGTCTTCGTCGAACTCCCACTTGAGCTCAAACGCATCACCTGGAGCAGAATCATCAGGCCCTGCATCTGGTGTAATAGTAATCTGTGAGCCACAGGGACTCAGCAATCTCGCACCCTCGCGATCAAGACTATTTAAGCTTATAGGTAAGGCAAGGTAAAATATGTGGAGTTGCAGCAAGCGACTAGCAAGTATGGTGGCTAACTTATTCGCAAAAGAGAGCGAGAAGAGGACGCGCAAGCGAGAAACTAGAGAACAACCTGCGCAAACATTACTCCAACACCGTGTCCACTTCCCAGACTCCGCCGAGAAGAGGCCATCACAGTAACACACTCACTTGATTCATTTTAATTAAGTTAAGGTTCAAGTTGTCTACAACCGGACATTAACAAATTCCCATCTTCCCATAACCGCGGGCACGGCTTTCGAAAGTTCAAATCCCTGCAGGGGAGTCCCAACTTAGCCCATGACAAGCTCTCACGGTCAACGAAGGAATAGACCTCCTCCCAAGACGTTCCGATCAGACTCGGTATCTCGGTTCTTAAAGACACTTCGACAGGTTAAAACAAGACCAGCAACACCGCCCGAATGTGCCGACAAATCCCGATAGGAGCTGCACATATCTCTTTCTCAGGGCACACTCAGATGAGCGCTCCATACAACTAAAACCAAACCTCGAGTTTCCCCGAGGGGGCGCTGCACAGGACTCTAGTTTGGACCAACACTCAGAGGAGCACTGGCCCGGGGGGTTTAAAATAAGATGACCTTCGGGCTCCAGAAACCCAAGGGAAAAAGAGTCTAGGTGGAAAATGGTAAAACCAAGATTGGGCATTGCTGGAAAAGCTTTAATCAAGGCAAACTATCAAGGGGTTCCCATTATAACCCAACCGCATAAGGAACGCAAAATCCGGGAACATAACACCGATATGACGGAAACTAGGGCGGCAAGTGTGGAACAAAACACTAGGCGAGAGGCCGAGCCTTCCACCCTTTACCAAGTATATAGATGCATTAAGATAACATGGCAATATAATGATATCCCAACAAGTAAATAAAGGTTCCAACAAGGAACGGCCTCCAATCTTCACCTGCAACTAGCAACACTATAAGAGGGGCTGAGCAAAGCGGTAACATAGCCAATCAACGGTTTGCTAGGACATGGAGGGTTAGAGGATTGACATGGCAATTTGGGAGGCTTGAAAGCAAATGGTAGGCATCGTAGCATTGGCATAGCAAAAGAGCGAGCAAACTAGCATAACAAAGATAGTAGTGATTTCGAGGGTATGATCATCTTGCCTGCACAGTTGTCAGAGTTGACTGGATCCTCGAAAGCAAACTCAACGGGCTCCTCAATAGCGAACTCGTCTCCCGGCTCTACCCAAACAAGACAAACAAGCAACAAGGACACAAACAACCACGTGCAAGGATCAAACAATATGATGCTATGATGATATGCTATGCGGGAGGCGATGCGGGATGCATATGCAAGATATGACAAGGGATGCATGAACCTGGCCTCAAATTGGAAATCCAAGTATTCCAATGGAAAGATGAGATGAAATCGCTTGAAAATGATATAAAGATCATCGGAATCGGAGTTACGGTTTGGAAATGGCAAGCGATTCAAATGACACCGGTCTGCGATTTACAGCAAGTAGCCATCTAAATGCAACGAGATGAACATGCTACAGCACCCAAACATGACAACAAAATACATGGCAGAGATGCATACAAGATGCTTAACAAAAGTCTAGCACTGAGCTACGGCCAATTCATCCATTAACAGGTTCAAATAAGCATGGCAAAAATGCATATGGCAAACAGATTTCAGACTTCGGAGCAACAAAACTATATGCTACAGGACCTGAACATGGCAAAGTAAAGCATGGCATGGAGCTACTCAAAGAGCTTAACAAAAGTCCCTTAGTGACCTTGAGCCAAAAGGGATAAGAAAATACAATTGCAAGCATGTGAACATGGCAAAAACATAATCAGATCACAGACTTAGTGAAAACTGGCACATGCTGAAACATAACTCAAGCAGGCATGTTTACGAGCTCGATGCACTCAAAACGGAGCAAGTCATGATAAGCTAAGCATACATCTGTCAATAACACAAAAAATGCAAGCTAGACATGGCAAGAACAATAGCATAGCATGCACGGATCAACTACAACATCATCGGCAAAATTGCAAACAAGTTGACAATCTGCCCAGATTCACAAAGTAGCAAAAGTAGAGCTCGATTGACTCAAGCTAGGGTACTCCATAATTGCAAACAAAGACATGGATGTATAGAGCACTACAATATTAACAAAACATCCTTACTGATCATCCTCAAAAGAGGCACGGATCACTAGGAAACAACATGAACATAAGGCCATATGAAATAAACAGCTCAAGGACTTAGTGGAAATGCTAAGTCCCTGAAATCAGAATTACCAAGTGCACCACTTTGCAAGCTTGTGCTAGTCACCACACACATCATAAAAATACATGGGTTTCACCTCTGGAAAGATGACAAAGCCCTTAACTAAACATATGTAGAGCTCATGGGCATATCATGCACACATTAATCATGGCAAAAATGACAAAAAGCTAAACGGAGTAGCAGATCTGACAATTATCTCAAGTAGCCCTCTTCTCACAGCATTTCGGTCATCAAGATGAACTCAAATAAAAATTATGCAATGGAATGAAATGATGTACTCTCTGAGATGAACATTTTGATATGCTATATGCATGAATCGGAGCTATGGATGCAAAGTTACGAGGCTATGAACATGAGCACATGGATCTGCAATTTCGGGACTTAGAAAAAAAACACCTGCGAGATCTAGGGTTTACTGTTCACGGCACGTGAACCGAGGCGGCGGCGCGCGCACTCCGGCGAGCTGGTGGTGGCCGGGGCCGGCGAGGAGAGGGCCGGGGAGGTTGGGCGGCGGCGGATCCGGTCGCTCCTCGACCGGATCTGGCCGGAGGAGGGAGGCGAGGCCGAGGCGGTGGCGTGGTCGGCGATGGCGGCGGCGGCCGGCGAGGCGCGGGCGGCGGGGAGCGAAGGAGGCGGCGGCGGCTGCTACGGGCCGCGTGGGCCGGCACTGGGCCTGGCGGGCCCGCGCGGGTGGCGGCGCGGCGAAGTGGGGCGCTGCCACGTGGCAGCTCCCGGTTGGGGCGGCGGCCACGTCCGGCGCGGGGCGGACAATGTCCGGCCGCGCGAAGACGATTTTTTAGGGTTTCGGGGAGGGGAATCCGAGATCTTCGAGGACCTATTTATAGGCATAGAGGGAGCTAGGAGAGTCCAAATGAGGTGCGGCTTTCGCCCACGCGATCGTGATCGAACGCTCTAGATGATGGAGAAGGCTTAGGTGGGTTTTGGGCCAAATTGGAGGGGTGTTGGGCTGCAACACACATGAGGCCTTCTCGGTCCCTCGGTTAACCGTTGGAGTATCAAACGAAGTACAAATGATACGAAACTTGACAGGCGGTCTACCGGTAGTAAACCAAGGCCGCTTGGCAAGTCTCGGTCCAATCCAGAAATGTTTAATCCCCACACACGAAAGAAAGGTAGAAATGACCACCGGAGGAGAACGAAGTGCCGGAATGCAAAACGGACAACGGGGAAAATGCTCGAATGCATGAGATGAACACGTATGCAAATGCAATGCACATGATGACATGATATGAGATGCATGACAACGACAACAACACACGGAGACAAAGACCCGAACCCGAGAAAATAAAATAACTTAAAGCCGGAAACGGCAAGAGTTGGAGTACAAATTGGGAAAGTTACATCCGGGGTGTTACACCTACACTACGATAACACGAACCAAAGGAAGAATCCGCCATGGCAACCTATCTTGCTGTCGGTCAAGGTGATCATGGATGTCCACGCGGGCCCATGAATATATAGGCTTGTCGCCGATAACCACGTGAGGGAGTGTACCATTCGAAGACAACCACTACATGCATATGTATGGAGGTGATGTGTGCATGCATATTTGAATTCCATTTCATAACATTGATGTGGCGCATGTGTCGAAAATCATATAGTCCCCACATAGAGAGAGATCAGTTCATGACGTGTCGTGGTACTAGCCACTGCGACTCGATGGGAGGGATTCGTGCGTCTGCTCAAACTGTATCATGTCATCCCAGAGCATGAGCTATATATATACCATATTACAAACAAACAAAATAATCCCCTCCTAACTCAAATTAACCTCTCTCGTTGTCAGCCAAAGTAGTGATGGACCAAGCGGGCCCACAAATGGAAAGCATCGATATTGATGATAACCGCTTAAGTGGGTGAGAGAGGACTACCACCATCGCTTTGCATGTGGGCCAAATAGATGTTGAATACCCAAAATGCACAACTTTGATGTGGCACATGCCTCGAAAACTGTAAAGTCCCCACACAGAGCGAGGTTCATTAAGCGTACTACATATGATGGTTCCCTTCCCCCTCTTCGACGCATACTATATGCTCGTACCGTAATACAACCCAAAAATAATCCTCCTTGATGGTGAAATTAATTAACCTCTCCCGATGTAGGTCAAAGTGATGCATGCATCGACGATGGCCTCATGGGCCCACAGATGGAAGCGTCACACGTGAGTCTCCCAGGATAACCACCGCATGCATGCATGTGGCCCAAAGAGGTGTTGTGTGATGTTTGAATAGCCAATTTCACAACTTTGATGTGGCACGTGCCTCGGAAACAGAAAAGTCCCGACACTGAGTGAGGTATACTTGTTCATGGACGCATACGTATAGTATATATGCTAGTCCCCTCCCACCTCTTCGACGCGTACTATATATATGTAATATATATATAGGTAAAATTGTGACTACCATACTTGCCATAGAACTAGTTAGGGGTCGCTAAACTTTTAACGGTTTAAAAGTTATAAAAAAATATGAATTAAATATGGGAGTATCTCTCTAATGTAATAAGATGACCCAACTGAGGGATTGTTAAAATATGCATCTATGTGTCCTCGGCAAAAATAATAAGCATTTCAGCTCACTGCGACATAAATATATACTGAGCTATTTGTTTTTTGTCCAAGACACATACAATCGTATTTTTTAATCCCTCCATAGGTGTGTTGGTTCAGTATTTTTTTAGAATTTTTGAGAACTTTTGCACCGTTGAAACCCTTAACTAGTTATGTGGCAATCACTTGTAGAATACACATAAACACTATTCTGATAATGGGATCAAAATATTATTCTGATCACAACATGAACTTCCCGAGTTACACGCCTAAACTTCCATTTGTAGGAACCCGACCTTCGGGTTATCTTCGCAACCGTGTCTCCCCGCACGAATTATTCTGGTTAGTCATGTTCTATATGATGTAAGCATAATATATCAAAGGTTTTTAACAACTAAATACCCGTTTTAAATGGGAATCTCGCTCGTTGGCGGATTTTTCTCTTGGGTCATGATGAAATTGCATTTTTTTGCAATTTTACTATGTGAGTTGTTCGACCTAAACTTCCCCCTGTGCTAGGTTGAACTTCTGCTAACATTTCCCAAATGGGGCTTGCGATATACCGTTGGAAAGCTATGGACACCAGTATCATGACCCAAGTTAAAAATTTTGCAAAATGTAAGCGATTTCAGGGCAGTTTTGAAAATCGTTTTTTCTTAATAAAAAAACGTGAAACGCATTTTCAATCACATTTCTGAACCGTTTATCGGAATGAGGCAAATAATATGGCATTGGAAAGCTGCTGCAAAACCGCTCCTTCCACATGTTGAAAGTTTTCTCTAATCCCTATGATTAAAAAGTAATTTGAAAAATCGTAAATTTTCACAAACCGAACAGCCGAGTTCGTATTTTCAATGCCATTTCTAAATGGCTAATCTAATTGAGGCAAATGATATGGCGTTGGAAACCTTATGAAAATGCGCTAATTTTATATGTTGATAGTTTTTTCTAATTTTGAACGGTTTAAGAGTAATTTAGAAAATAGTACAAGTTCTACCGAGTTCGTATTTTTTATTAATTTTTTTAACCGTACGTCTCAATGCAGCAAATGATATGGCATTGGAAATCTTGAACAAATGCGAAACTTTTTGGTATATATTGTTTCTCCCAATTCGTTACGGCTTTAGGTCAATTTTGAAAATGGCAAAAATGTATATTTGCCGTAATTTTTATAAACTTTATCAGAATGGGGAAAATAATATACCGCTGAAAAGCTACGGAAAATGCGAAACTTTTTCATGTTGGTGGTTTTCTCTGATTCACAGCCATTTTCAAGTAATTTTGAAAATGGTGAGATCATTCGTTCTACCTTTATCGCGAAACAGATTCTTCGAAAATGCACCGCTTGAAGAATTTGAACTTCTCGGAATGTCTACTTGAACTTCACTCTGTTTTTTCACGTACTTTTTTAGCTTGTAGCTCTCCATCAACTCACCGGAATTGAGCAAGTGATATACCGATGGAAAGCTGATGTAAACACGCAACTTTCCCGTGCTGATCATTTTTTCATACTCGCGATGATTTTAGAAGTTTTTCATTTGAAATTCATTGTGTGTAGTTGGTGAACTTCCTGCTTTTTCATGTTGAACTTATGTGGCATATTTTCGTTTATAATTTTCTCATTCATTTCGTCAGTGTTACACAAATGGTATTCTTTTTGTACAAACCTCTCTCACAATATATTTTTTAACTTTATCCGACCGAGGACTTGAACTTAGACAAATGATACTCCTGCCATTTTGATGTAAATTAGAAAATGATGAGATCATGATTTCTGCCTTCATCGCGAATGGAAATGCACTGCGTGAAGTAGTTGAACTTCTCGGGCGTGTCTGTTTGAACTTCACTCTATTTTTGACGTGTTGTTTTTTGATGTGTGGTTTTTTGCACTATATGAAGTAGTTGAACTTCTGGGGCATGTCTGTTTTAACTTCACTCTGTTTCACTTTATTGTAATTTTCTTATAAGAAATACACACCATGTAGTACGTGAACTTTCGGTTGTTATCACTTTGAACTTCTCTCTGGTTTGAGAGAATCATTTTAAAACAAAAAAAAACATATTTTTATGTATTTTAAATAAACGGTGAACCTCTCTCATAAGAATTTTTTTGAACTTTTCCTCAACGAGAACTTGAACTTCTAGCAACCATTTTTTCGTTGTGTTTTTATTTTTCGAACAGGTAAGCCCTAGGTTTTAATAATCTCTAAACTTGTCTGTTATTTCAATTTGAACTTCACCTTTTTATTTTTTGAGTAAAGAATTGTATTTGATTGTTATACGGAAAAAATCGAACATGAAAATACAAGGTGAACCTCTCTCGCAAGAATTTTTGAACTTCTTCGAACAGAGCACTTGAATTTCTTTCAACAAACCTTTTAAGCTTTTATTTATCTATACTTTTATCCTCACCTGAAATGCATTCCTTGCAGTAGTTGAACTTCTCATTGTTTTCACCTTGAACTTATGTCACGTATTTTTGTTCAACCTCTCTCACAAGGTTGAACTTCTGGAGCAATTCTTTTTGAACTTCACTCTATTTTTCACGTGTTTGTTTTACCCGTAACTCCCCAACCACTTACCGGAATTGAGCAAATTATATACTGATGGAAAGATGTTGAAAACACGCAACTTTTCCATGTTGATCATTTTTTTCATACTCTTGACGGTTCAAAAGAATTTTTTCAATACATAAAAACATGTTTTAATTGGTATACATGAAACTTTTAAACCATACATCGGAATGTAGCATATAATATACCGTTGGAAAGCTTATGAATAGGAGCAACTTTTTCATGTAGACAAGTGTTACCAATTCATCGCCGTTTGAGGGCAGTTTTAAAAATGGCAAAAATGTTGTTGTTTTTTCCTCTCTTTTTTAACATGTAATTGAACTATTATATTTTTTAAAAATGGAACTTCTTTGTTTTTCAATTTGTACTTCTTGGTGTTATTCATTTGTAACTGAAAAAGCCCTAGTTTTGTAATAAACATCATACAACTTCTTGGTTTATTCGTGTTTTTATTGTTTTAGAAGTGAGAAATATTTTATTTTTTTATGAATGTCGAACCGCTCTGTTAATTTAATTTGAACTTCTCGTTTATTTTATTTTTTGCAAAATGAAAAAAGTCCTTTTATAAAAGTTAATTTTTTATTTTTGAACTTCCTGGTTTTTTAGAATCATTAAGTTTTCATGTTTTAAACCTTGTACTTCTCTCTTATTGTTGTTTGACCTTCTTAGTTTTTTAGAAATGATTTTTTAATTTGTTATTTAAAAGGAAAAAATAAATTAGACATTGAACCACCCCATTTTCTAAATTTTAACTTCAGGGTCTTTTGTGGATACAGGGAAATACATTTTAATAAGTAGTGTACTTCTCTTTTTTTAATCTGGAATTTCTTGGTTTTTTCAATTTGAACTTCTTCGCTTTTAGTTTCTAGAAATAGAAAAAAATAACTTTGAATTTCCTTATTGTTTCAATTTGTTCTTGTTTTTATTTTATTTAAATGAGGGAAAATTGATTTTGTTTTTTGGTAAATTTGTGTAGTTTTTGTGGTAAATTT
Organism: Triticum urartu; assembly: GCF_056163025.1. Taxonomy (NCBI): domain Eukaryota; kingdom Viridiplantae; phylum Streptophyta; class Magnoliopsida; order Poales; family Poaceae; genus Triticum; species Triticum urartu. Next base: position 430,235,497 of record NC_141874.1, read on the forward strand.
TTCAATTGGTTTTTTTCTTAAAGTGGCTTTTTCTTTTTTACATATAAAGTTCCAGGAATTGATTGTGTCACATAAAGGAAATATATGTTAGTTTTCTTTGTACATATCAATTTCGTACATGAAAATTTCTATCGTGTCACATGTTCTTGAACTTTTTTATTTATTATGTTTGAACTTCTTTCTAAAACCACCTGTTTTTTCGCACGAACACACACAAAATGCAAGCACACAAGGAGAGGAACGCTTGTGATTTATTATATTTGAACTTATTTTATAAAGAGCATGGAAGCTCGACCAAAAAAACGAGCACGGTCATGGCAGAGAAGCTCAACCTCCTCGCGCCGTTGTGGTCCATAATATTTGATAAATGGGTTTTTCAGTGTTTTGTTTTTGCTGAAAGGTGTTTCCAAAACTTTATTTCACAAACTTTGCATGCTCTACGTACATCTGATGAACTGCGAGCACCTAATGAGGAGGAAACAATTTGTATGTGTTGTGTAATGATGCCACTAGCATTTGTTGCCCAATTTTAACAACTAGTCATCTTGCAATGTGTAGGTTTAAACTAGCATTTTTGGCTCTGCTAGCAATAGGTCACTGCTGCTTCTGATGTACTAGAAGTTAGCAGAGTCAAAAAATTGACCTTTATGGCAACCTCATAAACTGTTGATTAGTCAACTAGAAAGAGAAAGTGTCCAATAAATGAAACTGGTGAGGAGCAGCTAATGAAATCTGAAACTGTAGAAGTTGAAGTTGCATGGTAAAATGGCGAGTAAAGCTACCAATACACATTTACTAATGTTCCAAATGTTGCAATTCAGCAAGATAGTACACCGTACTCCATTTCTACAAGTAAGATCATGTTTGGTTTGTTTTCAATATGCTATGAATTTCCCTTTGTACGTCAAAAATTTACTTTTACCGGAAACACGATAAAGCACACTAAGATTGTATTTTGTTTTTGTTATGATAATTCAGAATGTTGAAGCTTCCAAGCGGATGGAGAATGATACATCTATAGGAAGGCCATCTATAGAAAGCAACATCATTAACTTTAACCAACAAGTTCAAAAACAAAAATTAAGGACAACAACAGCTAAACTCTCAAAGAAATCTCTCTCCCACTCTAGCTGAACTGTAGCAGCAGCACACTAACATCAGTTAGTTGGCGAGGCAGGACGCAACAACGGCAGCTAGCAGCAACCAAGAAATGTAGGCTAGGTCATGACGGCGACACTGACATGGAGGAGGTGTTGGGCCATGGCAGCCAAAAATAACTGTGATTGAAACCACATGATGTAGCTAGGTGTTACAAGAAAATTAATAGCAAGCACATCAAGTTTCAACGCCTCTTTCACACACAGATGTTGAAAGGATCGAGAAGAGGTGTCTAGAGGGGGGGTGATTAGACACTAAGTCCCAAAAGTTGCAGTTTTTGATTTCTTAAGTTTAAGTGGAGTTTAAGCACAAGTTTAACAAACACAATACATATCAAGCAAGCATGCAATGAGTATATGAGCAGCGGAAAGTAAAGCATGCAACTTGCAAGAATGTAAATACAAGGGTTTGGAGTATTCAAACACAATTGGAGACACGGATGTTTTTGTCCTGGTTCCGATAGGTGGTGCTATCGTACATCCACATTGATGGAGACTTCAACCCACGGAGGGTAACGGTTGCGCGAGTCCACGGAGGGCTACACCCACGAAGGTTCCACGAAGAAGCAACCTTGTCTATTCCATCAAGGCTGTCGCCCACGAAGGACTTGCCTCACTAGCGGTAGATCTTCACGAAGTAGGCGATCTCCTTGCCCTTACAAACTCCTTGGTTTAACTCCACAATCTTGTCGGAGGCTCCCAAGTGACACCTAGCCAATCTAGGAGACACCACTCTCCAAGAAGTAACAAATGGTGTGTTGATGATGAACTCCTTGCTCTTGTGCTTCAAATGATAGTCTCCCCAACACTCAACTCTCTCTCATAGGATTTGGATTTGGTGGAAAGAAGATTTGGGTGGAAAGCAACTTGGGGAAGGCTAGAGATCAAGATTCATATGGTTGGAATGGAATATCTTGACCTCAACACAAGTGTAGGTGGCTCTCTCTCAGAAAATGTGTATTGGAAGTGTAGGTATGTTCTGATGGCTCTCTCCCCGAATGAAGAGTGGGTGGAGGGGTATATATAGCCTCCACACAGAATCTAACCGTTACACACAATTTCCCAAACTCGGTGGGACCGAATGGTTAAACTCGGTCGGACCGATTCAGCAAACCTAGTGACCGTTAGGATTTTCGGTGGGACTGAGATGCAACTCGGTAGGACCGATATGGTTAGGGTTAGGGCATAACATAATCCTTGTGTGACGGATTACACAAACTCGGTGGGACCGATTTTGGTAATAAGCTAACCAGAGAGTTGGTCAGGCAAACTCGGTGAGACTGATTACACAAACTCGGTGGGACCGATTTTGGTAATAAGCTAACCAGAGAGTTTGCATTGTAATCTCGGTAGTACCGATTGCTCAAACTCGGTGAGACTGATTTTGGTAGTGGACATACACAGAGAGATTACCATCCCATCTCGGTGAGACCGAGATCCCTATCGGTGAAACCGATTTGCTAGGGTTTGTGGCAGTGTCTATGGCATCTGAAACTCGGTGGCGCCGAATAGATAGAATCGGTGGGGCCGAGTTTGACTTTTGGTTTAGGTCATATGTGGATGTGGGAAGGTAGTTGAGGGTTTTGGAGCATATCACTAAGCACTTTGAGCAAGCAAGCCATTAAGCAACACCTCATCCCCTCTTGATAGTATTGGCTTTTCCTATAGACTCAATGTGATCTTGGATCACTAAAATAGAAAATGTAGATTCTTGATCTTGAAGCTTGAGCCAATCCTTTGTCCTTAGCATCTTGAAAGGGGTTCCACATCCTCTAGTCCATGCCACTCCATTGTTGAACTTATCTGAAACATACTAGGTAAAAGTGTTAGTCCAACAAGAGATATGTTGACATTAATTACCAAAACCACCCAGGGAGCACTTGTGCTTTCAATCTCCCCCTTTTTGGCAATTGATGACAACATACATCAAAGCTTTAGATAAAGGTATAAAGAATAGCAAGTAAAGATTTGGAAAGACATGTAACATGCATAGGCTCCCCCTACATGTATGCAATCATGTGAATATTGAATATAGGAGCATGTGAATGCGTAAACATGACAGAGTAAGCAATGTGTTACATGTATCTTGGCTATATGCATCAGAGCACATGATGTGAATGTGAGAAATGTACCTTCATGCTCATGATTCCTTCTTGCAAACAGTATGTACATCAGCAAGAGCTTCTCATTCACATGACTGTGATGCATATACTTACCTTGTGGTCTTGAGTTGGCTTAGGATGGGATGAACCTGCGCAAACAAGGTTAAATAACACAGATACACCTACTGACCAGAGCAAGCAAGAGAAACCACAAGAGAACCAAGACTGGGATGACATGTAGAGTGAGTACTAAGTACCACATTAGATATAGACATGTCCCCAAAGGTAAAGATATGCAATAAAATCAGAGATTTCCTTCCCTTGTATGTCTTGCTCCCCCTGAATCTGCATGGGATATTGAGAGAAGATAGGGAACGGAAAATCAGAGCAACAAAAAAGGAAACAACAGAGCTTGAGCTAAAGCAAGCAACCAAACATGTCTTTCCCCTCTTAAATACATGTGACATCTCTCCTCTTGAACACCAAGAATCTGGGGTCTTTGATGATTTTACTTTCTCCTATTTGAGAAACTCTCTCCCCCTGAGTATTCTCTCTTTCTCCCCCTATAGGAAGGATTAAGATTTGATGTGATCTCTCTCTCCCCCTTTGACATCAATTTCCAAGAAGGGCTCTTTTGGACATGTGATACAAATGGGTTGGTCCTCGAGTCATAGAGCAAAGCAGCATGTCTAATATGATGCTGGTAGAGGACAAGAATCATTGAGTGGAGCTGGAGCAAACAGAAATCAGGAATAAGTGGCAAGTTCGTTTTCCTGTGATGGAATCGGTGACTCCGAGTTGTGTGGTTCGGTTGCACCAAAAGATTTCGGTTGGGACGATGAGAACAAACCGGTGTGACCGAGTTCATCAGAGTGAAACCACTTGTAACCTCAGCTCACCAGACAAGTAAGATCTCACAAGGATATGCAAGGAATTTACTGAAAGATTTGCAATGAATTGGATGCAGAAAATGCGGAACAAAAATTAAAGAAAGGAAACTAAAAGTTCTAGATGAAGTTTTTTTTGAAAGGGGAAACAAATATGCAAATGCAAAAGCACGGAGAAACACTAGAGAACTTCATCTAGAAATGGTCGGTGACAAAGTCACCTATGTTAGAGTATATTGACTTAAGAGTCATGTGAGAGCACTTGATCATAGGTCATACTCATCGTTTAAGCTCAAAATGGGGTTACCATTTTTCTTTTAAGCATCTTGATGTATTCACATCTTGTCGAGTTTCTTTGTCTCATGACATGGAGTAAAGCTTCTCTAAGATGGAATAACATACCTTGGGTGGTGGTGTTGATCTTGCTCATGTAGTTGAACTTGTGTGGGTTGCTCAAGGTTGATGTAGTTCATCAAGGGTTGGGAGCACCACTTGGAGTTTGAGTTCATCTACCTACATGGGTTAGCTTTGCAAGGAAGAGCACTTGTGTATCCAAAATGACAATCATGAGACTCAACATAGAATTTGCCAAAGGATATGTTTGAATGGTTTCGTGCTTCCTTGTCTTCAACCACCATTGTGTAGAGACTTGGTGATGTAGAGATTGCTTAACATGTGAGTGAGTTGCAATCTCATAGATTTAGATTCAACCAAGTACCTACACGGGTTAGATAACATGCAAGGTACAAATATATCCAAGACATATGAATAGCATCATAAGAGAAATATCGAGGATTAGCCATAGGCTCATGCCCCGCATGTATCCAATGGAGTTCCTACTCCAAGTTTGAAGCATCAATGATGTTCAATTCACCTCTCAACCTGCAAAACACTTTCTCATCAAGTGGTTTAGTGAATATATACGCCAATTGCTTATCGGTGCAAACATGCTTAAGGTTAATGTCCCCTTTTGCAACATGATCTCGAATGAAATGATGACGAACTTCAATATGCTTAGTTCGAGAATGTTGCACGGGATTGTGAGCAATATTAATAGTATTTTCATTGTCACATAGAAATGGAACATGTTTCACATATATCCCATAATCTTTAAGAGTTTGGGTCATCCAAAGTAATTGAGCACAACATGAACCAGCGGCAATGTATTCCGCTTCGGCGGTGGATAAGGATACCGAGTTTTGTTTCTTGGAATACCAAGATATAAGAGATCTACCAAGGAATTGACAAGTACCCGAAGTGGATTTTCTATCAACCTTGTCTCCGGCATAGTCCGAATTGGAGTAGCCAACAAGATCAAAAGAGGACCTCTTAGGGTACTAAATGCCAAAATTTGGTGTATGGATTAGGTATGTCACTATCCTTTTCACAGCCTTAAGATGACACTCTTTAGGAGCAGCTTGATATCGTGCACACATGCACACACTTAGCATAATATCGGGACGAGAGGCACATAGTTATAACAATGAACCAATCATAGAGCGATAAACCTTTCGATCACCGGTTCACCATCTTTGGTCAAATCAAGATGTCCATTAGTAGGCATGGGTATAGTCATACCTTTGCATTCTTGCATATTGAACTTCTTGAATAAGTCCTTGGTGTACTTCGTTTGAGAGACAAAGGTACCGTCCTTAGTTTGCTTGATTTGCAAACCGAGAAAGAATTTGAGTTCACTCATCATAGACATCTCAAACTTCTACGACATTAGCTTTCCAAACTTCTCACTAAAATGAGGGTTAGTTGAACCAAATATGATATCATCAACATAAATTTGGCACACAAATAGTTCTTCATTAACCCTTTTAGTAAAAAGAGTAGAATCAATTTTACCAATTTCAAAGCCTTTTTCAATAAGGAACTTGGTCAAGCATTTATACCATGCTCTAGGAGCTTGTTTAAGGCCATAAAGGGCTTTGTGAACTTTGTAAACATGATTAGGTTTCTTAGGATTGATGAAGCCGGGAGGTTGCTTAACATAAACTTCTTCCTCAATTTTGCCATTTAGAAAAGCACTTTTAATGTCCATTTGGTACAAGGTGATATCATGGTGATTAGCATAAGCAAGTAAGATGCGAATGGACTCAAGTCTAGCAACGGGAGCTTATGTCTCACCATATTCCATACCTTCAACTTGTGTGTAGCCTTGGGCGACGAGATGTGCTTTGTTGTGAACCACTTGTCCATCTTCATCTTGCTTGTTGCGAAACACCCATTTGGTACCGATGATGTTGTGGTTGTTGTCGGGCTTCTCGACCAATGTCCACACTTGATTTCTCTCAAAGTTGTGTAGCTCTTCATGCATAGCGTTTATCCAGTCCGGATCCTCCAATGCTTCTTCAACCTTCATAGGTTCAATGCTAGAGATGAATGAGTAATGTTCACAAAAGTTAGCCAAACGAGTTTTAGAGCGAGTGATTCTCCCGGTTTGCATATCATTGTAGATTTGCTCCACGGGATGAGCTTTAGCAATTCTTGCTCGAACTCGTGAAAGCTTTTGCTTAGGTCTTGGTTGGACATCTTCTTCATCTTGTTCTTCTTCTTGGCCTTCTTCATTGTTAGCGTTGTCATTCTCTTGTCATGGTGGAGAAGGAGGTTGTTGATGTTCATCTTGGTGCGCTTCCTCGTTTTCTTCATCTTGGCGTGTCCCACTTGTGGATGCTTCCGTATCAACTCTTGGTTCACCTTGTCGTGAGGTAGAAGCTTCCACTTGGACGGACGAGGTACTCTACTTCACTTCCGTTGGACGAATCTTGCCAATGGATAAGTCTTGAATTGCTTCCGAAGGGTCTTTGTCTCCTACATCAATTGGCAATTGCTCTACTTGCGAGCCGTTAGATTCATCAAACTTCACATCTACCGTTTCTTCAACCTTTCGAGTGAAATTGTTGTAGACACGGTATGTGTGAGAGTTTGAGCCATAACCAAGTAGGAAACCTTCATGAGACTTAGGAGCAAAGTTAGAACGACGATGCTTATCAAGAATGTAGCACTTTGAGCCGAATACTCGAAAGTATCCAACTTGGGGTTTGTTACTGGTGAGGAGCTCGTATGCCGTCTTGCCGAGTAGCTTGTGAAGATACAAGCGATTTGTTGCATGACAAGCTGTCTCAACCGCTTCCGCCCAAAAGTGTTTTGGCGTCTTGTACTCATCAAGCATCGTTCTTGCCATCTCGATAAGAGTCCGGTTCTTCCTTTCAACAACTCCATTTTGTTGAGGTGTGTACGTAGCCGAGAACTCGTGTGAAATCCCTTCTTCGTCAAGAAAGCTGTCCACATTTGCGTTCTTGAACTCCGTTCCGTTGTCACTCCGAACCTTCTTGATCTTCACATTAAACTAATTTTGGGCCTTCCTAGCGAAGTTTTTGAAGATCTTTTGGACCTGCATTTTGTCATCAAGAAAGAACACCCACGTAAATCTTGAAAAATCATCAACTATGACTAGACCAAATGAGTTACCACCGAGACTCTTGTAGGCATTTGAACCAAAGAGATCCATGTGAAGTAGCTCGAGTGGTCTTCTTGTGGTCATGATGTTCTTCGCGCGGAGACTTCCTCCAACTTGTTTCCCTACTTAACAAGCACTACAAAGTATATCCTTGTCAAATATGACATCTTTTATTCCAAGGATATGATCACCTTTAATAAGCTTATCAAGATTTCGCATACCAACATGACCTAGTCTTCTATGCCACAACGAGCCTTTAGAAGATTTGGTAATTAAGCAAGTTCTAGGTTGAGCCTTTTTAGTGAAATCAACAATGTAAAGATCTCCTCTACGTATACCGGTAAAGACCATTTTATGATTGTCTCTACGAAACACTTGGCAATCTACTTCAGTGAATAAGACATTGAAACCGAAATCCGCAAGTGTAGAAACTGAAAGTAAATTGTATCCAAGGGATTCAACGAGCATGACATTTTAGATGGAGCTATCATGTGAGATGGCCACCTTACCAAGGCCAACCACCTTACCCTTTGAATTATCACCAAAAGTGACATATTTTCGAGGGCCGTCGTTTTCAGCAAGCTCACGGAACATATCTTTATCACCGGTCATATGATCAGTACATCCACTATCAAGGACCCATTCCTTTCCTCCAGCCATGTAACCACGAAGATTTGCCATAAGACCAAAGTGTCTCATCGCATCATCGAGATCATAGTCACTATCATCATCATCATCATCATCATCATCATCCTCATCCGAGTATTCATGTTCAACATCATCTTGTGATTGATCAATTCCTAGAGAGGGAAATTCATTAGATAAATGCTCATTTCTATAGTTATATTTATGAATTCTAATAGCTCTGGAAATGATATTGCTAATGATTCCAACATCTCCTTTGGCACTCGTAAGATTAGTAAGCTCAAATAAGCAGTCACCAAATTTGGGATCATTGGAACTCATCTTAATCAAAGCAATAGACTTATGGAGGATTTCATCTAGATATTTCAAGGAGTAATTAGGAAAGAGTTCCTCAAGAAATTTCCATATGGTGTAGGCACACTTGAGAGTAGGCAAACATCTAATCAAGTTTCTAGGCAAGCCTCTAATGATGAGCTCAACAGTTCTAAGATTGCGAATCATGTCAATATATTCATCTAGGGTAGGGTGCAAAGGATCAACATGAGGTGCACAAGGGCTAGTAATGTACTTGTTCAAATGATATTCATTGAAAAACTCAAGCATTTCATTTTTCCACTCATGAAAATACTCTCCATCAAGAATAGGCACTCTATGTCTAAGACTCCCCAAAGTAGACACATCCATCTTCCTCCAATGGTGTTTAAACCAAGGCAATGCAGACCAAAGCTCTCATACCAATTGAAAGGATCGAGAAGAAGTGTCTAGAGGGGGTGATTAGACACTAAGTGCCAAAAGTTGCAATTTTTGATTTCTTAAGTTTAAGTGGAGTTTAAGCACAAGTTTAACAAACCCAATACATATCAAGCAAGCATGCAATGAGTATATGAGCAGCGGAAAGTAAAGCATGCAACTTGCAAGAATGTAAAGAGAAGGGTTTGGAGTATTCAAACGCAATTGGAGACACGGATGTTTTTGTTGTGGTTCCGATAGGTGGTTCTATCGTACATCCACGTTGATGGAGACTTCAATCCACGGAGGGTAATGGTTGCACGAGTCCACGGAGGGCTACACCCACGAAGGGTCCACGAAGAAGCAACCTTGTCTATTCCATCACGGCTGTCGCCCACGAAGGACTTGCCTCACTAGCGGTAGATCTTCACGAAGTAGGCGACCTCCTTGCCCTTACAAACTCCTTGGTTCAACTCCAGAATCTTGTCGGAGGCGCCCAAGTGACACCTAGCCAATCTAGGAGACACCACTCTCCAAGAAGTAACAAATGGTGTGTTGATGATGAACTCCTTGCTCTTGTGCTTCAAATGATAGTCTCCCCAACACTCAACTCTCTCTCACAGGATTTGGATATGGTGGAAAGAAGATTTGAGTGGAATGCAACTTGTGGAAGGCTAGAGATCAAGATTCATATGGTTGGAATGGAATATCTTGACCTCAACACAAGTGTAGGTGGTTCTCTCTCAGAAAATGTGTATTGGAAGTGTAGGTATGTTCTGATGGATCTGTCCCCGAATGAAGAGTGGGTGGAGGGGTATATATAGCCTCCACACAGAATCTAACCATTACACACAATTTGCCAAACTCGGTGGGACCGAATGGTTAAACTCGGTCGGACCGATTCAGTAAACCTAGTGACCGTTAGGATTTTCGGTGGGACTGAGATGCAACTCGGTAGGACCGATATGGTTAGGGTTAGGGCATAACGAAATCTCGGTCTGACCGATTACACAAACTCGGTGGGACCAATTTTGGTTATAAGCTAACCAGAGAGTTGGTCAGGCAAACTCGGTGAGACCGATTACACAAACTCGGTGGGACCGATTTTGGTAATAAGCTAACCAGAGAGTTTGCCTTATAATCTCAGTAGTACCGATTGCTCAAACTCGGCGAGACCGATTTTGGTAATGGACATACATAGAGAGATTACAATCCCATCTCGGTACTACCAAACCCATGCAAAGTCTAGTTAGTGAAAACACGCTTAGTACAAACCCATGCAAGCATCAGTACAAGTACTCTTTTTTGGAACCATTCAAAATTACTCTACAAAAAATAGCTCAGTACAAACATACATATATATCAGTACGACTTCTCTGTTTTTCACATGAGAAAACAGCAGGATCCGTCATGTCGTATTCAAAATTACTCTTAAACGGTTGCGAAGTAGAGAAAACATTCAACATGACTAAGTTTCGCATTTTTGATAGCTATCCAACGGTATATTATTTGCCATATTTCGACAAACTTTTTTAAAAAAATCGCGTTCAAAATCAAATTTGACCGTATTTGAATTCGTTTTTAAAATGTATGGAATTAGAAAAACATTTCTATACGAAAGAGTTGCGCATTTTACATAGCTTTCCAACGTCGTATCATTTGCGTCAATCCGACAAACCGTTTGCAAAAAATCGCGAAAATACGTTTCGCCCAGAATTTCACCGTTTTTTGAATTACTTTTAAATCATATAGAATTAGAAAAAAAACAATAAGCTAACCAGCTTTCCAACGCCATCTTATTTGCTCAATTCCGACAAACCGTTTGAAAATTGAGTCCAAAATACGATTCACGTTTTCGGTTTTGAAAAAAATGGTTTTTTCAAAACTGCTCTTAAACCATAATGATTTTGCAAAAACGTTCAACATACTTGAAATATGGTTGTCAAAAGCTTTCCAACGATATAGTACACGCCACATTCCGACAAAAAAATTACAAAAAGTTTTTGAACTAAAGAAGACGATATGTTAAACACAACTGAAAGCATCAATTCAACCGCTTCGAAAACATCAGTACAACCACCTGAAACCATCAGTTCAAAAAGGGTAATAGAATAATATTCAGTTACGCGTAACAGAATAGCCCGGATGTGTGTGTGTGTGTGTCTATATATATATATATATATATACTCCCACCATCACACAAACAAAAAAGATTCTACCTTGTTGGTCAAATAAACCTCACTGCCGGCTATTCGTCAAAGTGCTAGAAGACAACCTTGCGGGCTCACAGAAAGTGTCACGCCCGAGTATCGAGTCGTGTAGGACAACCATCGCTTGGATGTGGCCAAAACATGTATGTATGAAACGGTTGTGTAATGTTTTAAATAACGAATTCACAACTTTGATGTGTCACCTGCCTCACAAAACGGCCAACCCACACGGTGGCTCACAACACACGGTGGCTCATGACTCGTAGTGTACTGTGAGCCACCCGCCACCTCTAGACGCACACACACACACCGTGAATCCACCACAACCACGATGCATGTTAAATTATCCCATGGTGAACATATGTTACCAAAGGAGGGACATTTTAATTTTGAAAAAAAACAAAGATCATTAAGACGTTTTAGTACATTGATTGATTTTCTAGGGGTATAATGTGCAAAAATTAAATTTGAGCTCCATGCAGACGTGACAGTGCACCTAAATGGATTGCAAAAACACATGTGTCTCACTGGGTGCATGTTTACTGCCCATGCAAGAAATTTCAAACATTGAGAATCTTGATTTTTAAATTCTAGTACATACAAAACTTATTTGAAATTCATGAAACTTATCGTGTTTTCATATGGACACCAATACAAAGTGGCATTGTAATTATTTTGGTCAAATTTGTGACCAGTTTTGATGTAATCTTTATCTTCTTACAAACGGGAGATTATTAATAATTGGGAACCAATATCCCAAACGGATTATTTATTCGAACTGTGAGTGTTGGACCAACAACGGATATGTGACATGCTTCGGTTAAGCAGTAAAGCGGAAGCATTGATCTTCCAAATACAAAAACAATATATGTGCCGCCACACGACCCGTGTGCCGTGCGAGCAGGCGTGAGTTGATGGGATGCATGCAAGCAGTCCGTCATGCAGGCACACTAGGGGGCGTGCGTGGAAGTGTGTGAATTGACGGGAGGCGTGCTCGCTGCATAGTATCATCGGGAGGCGTGCGAGTCATCGTGTAAAATGATGGTGGGCATGCCAGTAGTCCGGTGCGCAGGCTCAGCTGGAAGCGAGCCAGCGGTTTGACCGTCGCCCGCCTCTCTCCCACTACTCCATATTAATGGCGCGCCCGAGCGGCCGCACCCACAATCCTCGCCACACACACAATCCTCTCTCTCCACTTGCATCCTCGACGCCGCTCTTAGTCCTCAAAGCCGTCAGTGTATGAGGATACCGCCGAAGCGCCCCATTGGAGGGAGTGGCAAAACCGGGGCTGCTGAAGCACCGGAGCACGGCATGGACATGGAGATAGAGGTTGTCGTCACCGCGAGTGAGGTATCGCTGCACCCTGATGTCATCAATGGCGTCGAGCTTCCACAGTCGGAGGCGGAGGTCCACACCGGCTCCGGTGACGACTTGGCGAGGACCCTGACGACGATTCCGGCGACCACTCTGATGACAACGGACAACTGGTTAGTCATCTATACCCATTTGTGTGTCAAATGGATCCTAGGGTTTCTCTGGTCACTCCTACCTCCCCGTTTTTGAAATAGAAATCCTATGGTTATGTTCTCCCAATCCATGAAATCTGAGTAAGTTTTGTTAGATCCCTGTTGAAAGATCATGGATGTCGCCTAGAGGGGGGGTGAATAGGCGTTTTAAAATAATTACGGTTTAGGCTTGAACAAATGCGGAATAAACCTAGCGGTTAATTTGTCAAGCACAAAACCTAAAACAACTAGGCTCACCTATGTGCACCAACAACTTATGCTAAGCAAGATAAGCAACTATGTGATAGCAAGATATATGACAAGAAACAATATGGCTATCACAAAGTAAAGTGCATAAGTAAAGGGGCTCGGGTAAGAGATAACCGAGGCACACGGAGACAACGATGTATCCCGAAGTTCACACCCTTGCGGATGCTAATCTCCGTTTGGAGCGGTGTGGAGGCACAATTCTCCCCAAGAAGCCACTAGGGCCACCGTAATCTCCTCACGCCCTCGCACAATGCAAGATGCCGTGATTCCACTAAGGGACCCTTGAGGGCGGTCACTGAACCCGTACAAATAGCAACCCTTGGGGGCGGTCACCGAACCCGTACACTTTGGCAACCCTTGGGGGCGGTCACCGAACCCGTCAAATTGCTTGGGGCGATCTCCACAACCTAATTGGAGACCCCGACGCTTGCCTGGAGCTTTGCACCACAATGATTGAGCTCCGAACACCAACAACCGTCTAGGGCGCCCAAGAACCTAAGAGGAACAAGCTCAAGGGTACCAAGCACCCAAGATTAATAAGCTTCTCAACTTGCAACTTCCACGTATCACGTGGAGAACTCAAACCGATGCACCAAATGCAATGGCAAGGGCACACGGAGTGCCCAAGTCCTTCTCTCTCAAATCCCACCAAAGCAACTAATGCTAGGGAGGAAATGAGAGGAAGAACAAGAAAGAGAACACCAAGAACTCCAAGATCTAGATCCAAGGGGTTCCCCTCACATAGAGGAGAAAGTGATTGGTGGAGATGTGGATCTAGATCTCCTCTCTCTTTTCCCTCAAAAACTAGCAAGAATCCATGGAGGTATTGAGACTTAGCAAGCTCGAAGAAGGTCAACAATGGGGAAAGAACACGAGCTCAAAGGATAAGGTTCAAAGGGAAGAAGACCCCCTTTTATAGGAGGGGGAAAATCCAACCGTTATCCCCACTCAGCCCCGCAGAGAGCGGTACTACCGCGGAGGCAGGGCGGTACTACCGCTCCCCCTCAGCGGTACTGCCGCGCCAGAAGAAAAGGGGCTAGGGCTGGGACCCAGAGCGGTACTACCGTGGAGGCAGGGCGGTACTACCGCTAATAAGCGGTACTACCGCCACTACTACCGCAGCAAGTGCCGCAAAACCCGACACGAGAAAAAGCGCACTCGAGTCGAGGCGGTAGGAGCATGGAGCCGCATCGGTACTAGTGCTGAGACCATCAAGCGGTACTACCGCTCCGAGGAGCGGTACTACCGCTCCGAGGAGCGGTACTACCGCTTAGTGAGCTTAAGCGGTACTACCGCTGTGGCCCACGGTACTACCGCTGCGGAGCGGTACTGCCGCTTGTGACTCCTCAGCAGTACTACCGCTGGGTACCACGGTACTACCGCTGTGACCCTGACAAAAACCACACTCAAGAAAATCAGAACTGCCATAACTTCTACATATGAGCTCCGAATTGAGCAAACTCAAGCTTGTTGAAAACAAGACGACGAGTAGCATCAAAACAACGATTGGTTATAGTAAGAAGAGGCAGGGGAGGAATGCTAACAAATAGAGGAGTGAAACCTCCAACCGAGAAGAACCGGCAAAACCTCCAACATCATAGAAGATGCATGCGAACTCCGTTTTCGATGAACTCGAGCTTGTCATCAAGATGGCCATAAGCTCTAAGACTCAAAAAGAGAACCAAATAAGAAGCAAGAAAGATGATGCAAGGATGCAATGGTTTGAGCTCTCAGCGAACGATATGATCAAGCTACTCATCGAGAGCCCCCCTTGATAGTACGACAATCGATCCTATAACCCGGTCTCCCAACTACCATCATGAGACCGGTAAAATAGAAAACCTATCAAGGGCAAACCTTTGCCTTGCACATGGTCCACTTGAGCTAGATGATGACGATCTTGACTCCCTCAAGTTGGACCACCTTTCTTGATTGTGTTGGCTCGATGAAGACTAGTTGATTGCTCCCCCATACTCCACTATGGGTGAGCCTTTCTTCTGCACATCTTCACAAGTCCATTGTCACCACAATGGACGGCAAGCTTCAAGCATTTGATCTCTTCGTGATGCTCCACTTGAACTTGCACACCACAACCTTTCTTGATTGTGTTGAGTCGATGAAGACTAGTTGATTGCTCCCCCATACTCTACTATGGGTGAGCTACTCTTCCGCCCATCTTCACAAGTCCATTGTCACCACAAAGTACAGCAAGCTTCAAGCATTTGATCTCTTCGTGGTGCTCCACTTGAACTTTCACACCGCAACCTAACCCCACAAAGAACCCTCACGAAGACCATGGGTTAGTACACAAAGCGTAATTGACAATGCTTACCATACCATGGGATCACTTGATCCCTCTCGGTACATCTTCTACGCTTTGTGGGTTGATCAACTTGATTCACTCTTTAACTTAGTCTTGATCAATCTCTCACAAGACCAATCTTTAGGTAATTCCTTGAATAGCACCTTGGTCGACACAAACTCTCCTTGAAACCAATACATGTACTCCAAGAAAAGCCTATGGACAAAACATTCAAATATAACTCAAGGCAACCATTAGTCCATAGAGATTGTCATCAATTACCAAAACCAAACATGGGGGCACCGCATGTCCTTTCACCTGTAGTGTCACAACAAAAAAACACATCCGTGACATTTTGGGCTGAACGAAAAAAATTATGCCATATTTATGACACTTCTATGACGATAATTGTGACAAAACCCGGTATCATCATAGATGTGGTGGGCTCCTACTTCTATGACAAAAAATCATGACAGAAAATGGGCTTTTCGTCCTGGGCGGGCCGGAGACGCAGCTGCATGACATCCTTTAGGCCGTCCATGACGGGAAAAACCGCGGTAGAAGCGAGGGCGAGGAAAATATCGGGGTGTTTCCGGTTACGGTGGGTGGTCGGGGCCGAGCGATGCACGGAGGTTTGCGTGTTTCTCTCGTACATGCACACACATGGGTGCGAGGCGTTGGGCTCAAGCTGAACCCGAGCGAGGTGTTCGCCTACTGAACCCGAGCAATTGCACTGCAGGCTACGTGTTAATGAACCTGAGCGATCGATCGATGGCTGTTAACTGAACCCGATCGAGCGATTCCTTCGCTACTACTAACTGAAGCCGATCGATGTTGCCTCTGGATGAACAATGAGCATTGCTGGGGGGTTTGGATGAATAGTTCCCGGTGGGGGTGGATGAACAGGACCCCGTGGTGTTGCCTCTGGATGAACAGGACCCCGATCGATCAAGCCGGGTGGGGCTGGATGAACAGGACCACTCCGTGGAGGGCTGGATGAACACTAGACGGAACAGGACCCCGTGGAGGGCTGGATGAACAGGACCACCCCGTGGAGGGCTGGATGAACAGTAGACGGTGGAGGGTTGGATGAACAGTAGCCCGTGGAGGGGTGGTTGAACAGGAGCCCGTGTGGAGAGGGCTGGTTGAACAGTACCCGGTGGAGTAGCGCGCGGTGGAGGCTAGATGAACATGAGCCCGTGGATGAACAGTCATAGGTGGAGGCTGGAGGAGGTCGACGGTGGATGAACAGTAGCCCGTGGAGGCTGGAGGGGGTCGATGGTGGAGTTGAACAGTATCCCGTGGAGTCCCGTTTTGCGGTACGCCACACCCCTCCTGATGAAGAGGACCCCCATTTCGACCGTAGCGCTCCAACAGAAGTCTGTTTCCTCCGTTTTGCGGTATGCCTACCCCTACCGATCAACAGGACCCCGTTTGGACCGTAGGAGGTCCTTTTTCTCCATTTTGTGGTACGCCAGGCCCCTCCCGATGAACAGGATCCCATTTCAAAAGTGGTCGGTCGAATACAAGGCCGTTTCCTCCGTTCTGCGGTACGCCAGGCCTCGTTTCCATCGGCTGTTCCGTCCAAGCCGGTTAGCTCCCACGCATTCTGTTGCCTCCCGATGAACACGACGCATTCCGTTGCCTCCCCATGAACACGACGATGACGCTCTTGTTTTTTTTTGCGGGCGACAATGACGTTGTTTCTCCGTTCCGAGCCAGCCATGTACACGAGCCTTGACCGTACGTATGCGCGAGTAGGTGTTCGAGACCCCGCCCGTATGTACGTCTACTACGACACGTGTGCGCCTCTGCATCGACCAGTATGTACATACACGTTTGCGACCAAAATGACAAAACTACGTACGCTTCGACTAGGTGGGTCCCGACTGCCAGGCACTTCCTTGCGTGCAAAGATGTAGCTGGTGGGTCCGAGCAGTCAGGGGGGCGAATCATTTATTTTGCCCGGATGCACTTCCTTGCGTGTGAAGATGTAGCTGGTAGGTCCCAGCAATCAGGGGGGAAACATTTTTTCGTGAAATACAGTTGCCCGTCTGGTGGGTCCCTGTTGTCAAGTGGAGGAATCATTATTTTCCGCATAATAAGGAGGCACTTCCTTGCTGCGGCCGTGGACCCAGCTGTCAGCCTCTCCACATACAGTCCACGTCCGATGGAAGCCATTCCTTGACCACGTTGACCACACCGCGCCGAGAGCACCAGGGCGGTCGATGACGGCGGCCTAGGAAGGGGACGACGCGGAGCCAGGGAAGACGCGGCGGTGGATGCCCACGCGTAGACGAGTATGAGGGTTCACTGCGCTGTGAGGTCGTCGTCGCCGCAGAATAACAGGGGGTGTGGGTGAGTAGAGGGATGGCCTGGCCAGCGGTGGGAGTAGTAGGGGGCGGTGAGGCCTCCGCGACATCACAGCCGGCCACGGGAGGCAGGAGCACGCGGCACGACCGGCGCTGCTTTGGGCAGCTGGAGCAAGAAGACCAGAGGTTGAAGAATCACTATGGTCGTTGGATGGACATCGTATGGTCACTGCAGCTAGAATCGTTTATATTGACTAAGTTGACAAAGCCCTTGGTACGCGTCAAATTAGTAGGCCCACAGGTCGGCCTCCGAAATGGTGCGCCCCAGATGTCAGGGGGAGGAATCATTTTTTGGGCGGCTGAAGCAAGAATATCCGAGATTGAAGAAGAAGCACGACATTCGTTGGATGGACATCCAACGGCCACATCTGCCAGAACCGTGTATCATTGACAAAGCCTTTTATACGCGTAAACTTAGTTTTTTTAGGGGAGGCATCAACTTAGAAGGCCCACAAGTGTGTGACAGAGAACATATATCCCATTTGCGATTTGTAAGAATGTACAACCCATATTTAATTCTAATGGAATTTGTCAGCATTATGGGAAGGGGGGTCCCCAGACTTGCCTGCCTGCGACCCACGGCGTGGCTCTGCGAGCGGGCCCGTACGGCCCATATTCACCAGCAAGGACTTAAGACCCTCACGAGGGGCCATACCTCGCGAGGCAGGTGACACAAGACCTCCTTGGGAGCGGCCTCACCAGGCTGGCTCGCGAGGGGCGGAGAGATCAAGGCCAGGCAAACCTCACGAGATTCCAATGACGTGAGCCATGAAGATCGAGACCAGGCGGGCGCCAAGCAGGTGCCAGCGCGCACATTGTCCTTGTTTCCTCTTTGGTGCTTTGGAGGCAAGCGCAGACGAAGAGTACCGAGGCGTCAAGCAAAGGTTTCCATATCAGTGCAACGAAACCAAGACCAGCAGGACGGCAGGACGGCGGTCACTGTGGAGCCCAAGGCGGCGTCACCACCAGAGCCTTTCACAGGCGAAGACTACTTTTGTTAGGATAAGATGTACTAGCTGTCCCCTTTCAATTTGGCCGTTGTTGGCTCCCATCCCGCTCAATATTTGGGGAGAGGACCAGGGCCTCTATAAATAGGACTAGCCACCACATTAGAGAGGGGGATCGATCTGAACAACCAAAAGTCCACCAAGCACAAGAAGACCTCTCCTTAGGAGGCTGTTCTTCCCCTTGTACTGTTCATCCTCGGCTCAAGAGGCAATCCACCACCACCACACTGGAGTAGGGTATTACACCACAACGGTGGCCCGAACCATTATAAATCTTGTGTCCCTTGTGTTGCGAGTTCGTTGAGTTAGCCTTAGAGATCGTGACGAGGTTGAGGGCGTGAGTTGGTAGGGGGAGATCTTCGCCCATACCCCAGTGTTCGAACCTTAAGGGTTTTGCCGGAACCTGAAATCCGACATTTGGCGCGCCAGGTAGGGGTGCGCCGAAGCTTTCTTTCTGTCGCTCCGCATTCCACCACCTGGTCGCAACCATGTCGGACGCTCGTCGCGCCCGAGCTGAGCGTCGGGATGCCCTCGCCGCCCGCGTCGCCCAGACGGCTCCTGTCGCGGGCCTCCCCGTCGTTCTTCGTCACCCGCCACTAACGCCGCCACCGGCCCGGTAGGGAATGAGCAGCAAGCATCCTCGTCGCATCCCTCAGTGCTGTGGGACGGCCGCACTGCCACTCCATCGCTGACCCCCGCCGGTTCCTCATCTCACGCTCGTCACGCTCCCACGGACGCGCGAGCCATGCTACTCATGGCGCGCGAGCTCCTGCGTTACCGCCCAGTCGATGACCTCTACGAGGACTGGCTGGACTGCATCACCGAGCACGTCAACACCGCAGGGGGCTCCCCTGCACCGTCCCTCTCGCTGCCTTGTCCACCGCCAGCTATGGGCGACGTAGCTCACGCAGCACCTCCACCACCCCTACACCAAGATGGCGCCCCGGCGCCAAGGCGCGTGGCTTCGCGGCGCGACCCGCCGCGCCAAGCGCCCGTGCGTGAACAAAGAAGTTGTCAAGAAGTTCCTCGACTGCAAGAGAACGCTCCACCGCTCCCCGCGCCGCCACGTCAGGATCGTTTGCCGTGGCAGGGCCATGCGCCGCTTGCCGTGGTGGCGCGCAGGCACCAAGACCAGGCTCCACCTCCAAGGCAGACCCGGATGACCACGGCCCGCTGCCGCGCCTTTACCCCCGAGCTGCGTAGCGTCGCCTGGCCAGGCAAGTTCAAGCCAGCCCTGCCTACATGCTACGACGGCACCCCCGACCCCGATAGCGGTTCCCGCAGCTCTACGAGCTGAGCATCGAGGCGGCCAACAGTGACGAGAAATTCATGGCGAACTGGTTCCCTATGGCTCTCAAGGATGGTGCATGCTCGTGGCTCCTGAACCTGCCTCCAAGCTCCATCTCTTCCTGGAACAAGATGTGTGACCATTTCGGCGCCAACTTCCAGGGCACTCGCGACTGCCCCCGACCGTGGGTGACCTGCGCCGCGTCAAGCAACAACCAGGGGAGACCCTCCATAAGTACATCCAGCGCTTCAACAATGCTCGTCTCAAGATCCCCAAGGTGACAGACGAGGCCATCACCTCTGCATTCTCCGATGGCATTCACGACGTCAAGATGAAGGATAAGCTCGCCATCCACGAGGAGCTGTGCACATCCCTGGAGCTGTTCAACCTGGCGACCAAGTGCTCAAGGGCTGAGGAAGGGCGCCTTTCCCTCCTCGAGCTCCCAGCTGCCGACCCGGAGGAGAAGAAATCCAAGGCCAAGGACAAGAAGCGCAAGGGAGTCGACGTGCTCGCGGTGGAGCCAGACACGAAGCGCTGTAGGGACCAGCTTGAGTCATCCAAGGGCAGCCGACCATTCTGCGCCTTCCACAACGTGCACAGCCACAACACCAACGATTGTCAAGAGCTTAGGGCCATTCGCGATGGTTGCTTCGATCGACGCCCCGAGCACAACGACCGAGGCTATGGCCGAGGAGGAGGACGTGGCAGAGGACGCGGGGACGACCGGGGCCCACACCAGGAGTGGCGCGACCGACCTCGTGAGGACCGCTGGCAAGATCAGACTCACGAGGGTGCCTGGAGGGATTAGCCTCGCAAGGATCGCCCTTAAGGCAACCCCAGTCTTCCTCCGCTGCCGCCACCACCAAGAAGGAACGACGACCACCATCAAGACGAGGGGGATGGGGGCTTCCAAGAGCCGCGTGCTATCACCTACATCTTGGGCGGAGCTCAAGCCCCAGCCTCACAGCGTATCTTCAAGCAGTTTGCTCGCGAGGTGAACGCGGTCCTCCCCAAGCTCGAGGCCACTCGCCCGCTCAGGTGGTCCAAGTGTGCCATCACTTTCAATTCGGCAGATCAGCTCAAGTGCGCGGCTACCGCTGGCGCCCTCCCAATGCTTTGTTCACCCGTCATTAGCAACGTGCAAGTTACCAAGACCCTCATTGACGGCGACGCAGGGCTCAATGTCTTGCCTGTCAAAACGTTTGACAACCTACAAGCGCTCTACGATCAGCTTCAGCCCACTAAGCCATTCTCAGGAGTGACAGACGGCTCCACCATGCCGATAGGTCAGGTCCGCCTCCGAGTCACCTTTGGAGAACGCAACAACTACCGCACTGAGCTCATCGACTTCGACATCGCCCACATCCGTCTGTTGTACAATGCCATCCTCGGGTACCCAGCCCTGGCCAAGTTCATGGAAGTGACGCACCACGGCTACAACGTCTTCAAGATGCCAAGGAGCGGCGGGATCATCACAGTCCCCTGCGAAGAAAGAGATGCAGTGTGCTCCCTTGAGCGCGCCTTCCAAGCAGCGCCAATTGAAGACCCCGACAGCAATGCAGCTCGATACCCTCCTGAGCTCGCCCCCAAGAAGAAGAAGCAGCTACTCCGTGCCGGACCTCGGGAAGGCAGCACCTCAAGTGGTACCACGTCAGGATCAGCGCCCGCACCTGGGGCACCTCCCTCTATCGCATAGGAAGGCATGCCCGGCGCCCTCCTCGGGCAGGGCTCGGGGGCTCTCTTCTGGAGGGCCTCAGACCTTGCCAGCATCGCGAGGGAGGTGCTCGTGCACCACTTAGAGGCGTGCTTCGCGGCACGTCTCCCTCGAGAAGACACTGGGCAAGGAGCGTCCGACGCTCAGGAGTTAATCACCAAGGCATCTCAGGAACTTCAGGAAGCAAGAGCAACACGCGGTGACTGCCGCCCGCCTGGCATTGCTCCCCACCCAGGCAAGGGTGGTGAGCCGCATGTCTGCATCAACATACCAAGGCTCAACCGAGCCGCATCTCAAGAGCGCTTCTGGCCTTCGGGTGTTGGGCGCTGCGAAGGTCCACCTCACAGCTACGTTCACATGTCGTTTGGCCTGCCGAGCGTGGATGCTGCCTTCCAGCGCAACCCGTGGAGCGTCATGGCGGGTCAGGAGGCCAGGTACCATGCAGTCCTAGCAGAGATGGTGAGGGCCCTCAAGGAACCGCCTGGACCCCCAGAGCCTCCCGAGGCTCAGGGCCCCAGTGGCTCATGAGGAGCAACCCCTTCGCCGCGTACCTTCAGCTACCTCAACACCACTTCATCAACGGAACCTGGTGACACTTTCCAAGTTTATTTAGCTGGAAGCGCCCCCAGGGATGCATCATTCCCAGGCCGCGTGGGTCCGTCCATGTGGCATGTATCCCTTCTTTTTTATGTCTTTAGTTTACCTCGCTGGGGGCGCCCCTCGGGCTGCATCATCCCCAAGCAGCTCGGGCCTGACCCAGTGGCACGTATCATTCATGCATTTACCTGAGCTAGTTTGCCTTCCATGCTTAATCTATCTATGACTATCACCTGCTTGATTGTCGCCCACTGCAGGAGCCGCGCGCCGGTCGTCTTTCTTCAAGACCCTTCGCTTGAGAGGCTCAGGCACGGCGTCTGTCCTCGGGCCCGTACCTACAGCGTTGATAAATCTAATGACCGAGCTCTGTCTGCCGGGTCGGCCCCGTTCATGTCACCTCCTGGGGCGTTGGTGTTTGGCTTTTCTCACGCGATAACCTCAGGAGATTCGTTCGGTGCAGGTTGTCTAACCGCCTCGCAGGACCACCACAGCCATCAAGAATCGAGACTAGGCACAACCCACCTTGAGGTAGGGCCTCGTGAGTCCTGCGCTGACTCACGAGTGCCCAGATACACCTCCTCCAGCCCTGATGTTTAAGCCACGTGTCAGGGCAGGGCTGTACACGCCCCGAGGGCTCCCCGCAGTAGGGAGTCCCCTCCCACAAGCCAGCGACGGACCAGCGATCACCATGGCGATTTGTGCCCTTCCTCGCGCTAACTTGCACGAACTTCCTGAGGACTACAGCGGGCAGTACCGTGAACTCTCTCTCTCTCTTCTCCAATGCGAGTCGCTTCCGCGTTAAAAGGGGGGCTCCTGAGCATCGCGACTCAGGAGCTCCCACTGGCTCTCCAGCCCTCACCCCCTGGCCTTGACCATGGCATCGTGACTTGGCATACCAGTGGCGGCTGAGCTCGCTCAAGGGCCGGGACCTGAGGACGCAGAGCACTCAAGAGAGCATGGAGAAGAGAGGGAGGCTCGCACGGGCCTAACCTAGCTACCCAGCAGCGGCCAACACCCAAGTCCGGTGTGGCACCTGAAGCCGGCTCTGGAATGCCAAGATAAGTCTCATACCTGGACCAACCCAGTGCTACGGCATAAGATCCTCGCCTTTTCGCCGCCCTGCTATGACAACGTCGCCTCCCTTTCCCATCCTCAGGCAACTGCTTGCACGCTAAAGCGGACCTCTTGAGCATCGCGCCTCAGGAGCTCTTACTGGACCTTAGGCCGCTCACCTCCTGGCCTTGACCACGGCATCGCGACCTGGCATACCAGCGACGGCTGAAGCTTGCCTGGGGACTGGGACTTGTCGGCGTAGAGCACCAAGTTGCCGCGGGGTTGGAAAGGGGAGACCTAGCCTCGGGAGGATGCGCGTTCGCAAATTTTCATAATAAGGACGATATGAACAAAGGACATTACGGACCCTTTACATGCCCCCATGGGGTACTTCTCGATTCCTCGCTTGGAACAAAAGGAAAGGAATCCCTAGGAACTCTATCTACACGTGTTGGACGTCGCCAATGCCATCATCAATAGTGGGCCACGTGAGGCTGGCGCCAACCCCGTCCAGATCAACAGCGGTGGCGGCCAGACACGGCGATCTTGCTCCAGGCCTGACGAAAGCTCGGGAGCACGTAGTTGTCGTCGCTCGTCTCCGGAGACTCCACGAGCTCGGGAGAATCATTGGACCACCAGGAGTCACCACTGTCGCTGGAGAGGCTGCAGGCGAGGCCTGCGGCAGGCCCAGTGCCCGCTGCTGCGCCGTCCTGGCGACCTCCTCCACAGCAGCACTCCAAGCGGTGGCCTTCCCTGTCAAAGACCTTGAAGAGCAGCATGGAGGCACCGTCGTACTCGAAGTGGATGGCGAGGGCGCCCTCCGCACGGCACACTCGGGCAATCTCGCCCCAGCCTCGAGTCATGAAGATCCTCTCGGAGGCGACGGCTTCAATTTCCGCTCCAGTCAACGGGGCGTCGCAGTCAGCGTCCTGCAGCCAAAGCTCGAGACGGCCCCTCGGCGGCATCTCGGTGATGAAGAACTATGGAAGGCAAATCCAAGAGCTCGGGGGCATCGCCGCCCACAACACGAACTCGCGCGAGGAGTCCACAGCATGGACCCCTGGAGTGACAGCGTGCGCCTCCGTGGCACGGCGGCCACGGCCCTGGCACGGGCAGTGACGCTCATCGCTCCTCCCCCCGGAATCATCGGCGTGAGCATACAAGGGAAACGGGTACCCAGGAGGCGCCCTTTCGTACCACGGCCGTGACACCACCGGCCTAACGACCATCTCGCGACGATGGGACCTCCTCTTCTTCGGCGGGAGCAGCTCGGGCTCGTTGAGGGGAGCCTTGCCCTTCTCCGTGGCCGAGAACCTCTGAATCGGCGCCATGACTGCACCAGCAAGGAGTGGAGCAAGGAAGGAGAAGAATTGGGAGAGGCAGAGGAGAGACGGGTGATGGGGCTCCGCCAAGGGGAGGCCAACCGCCGGCCTCCATGATCTGAGATAATAATGATGGTTTTTCCTTGCATGCAGCAGGGACTCGTCAAGTCGGGCAGTTGCCAAGGCAGCATGGGGAAGCGAAGACGCCCACGTCCAATCAACCGCCATGCGTCGACCGAGGCCGCAGGCTATTGGGACCCGTGGCGCTCCGTACTTGCCCTTTGGCTTCGCCTCGAAGCCAAGCCCGAGCACGCCTTGGGCCCGGGGGCTACTGTCGGCGTTCTAGGAACGAGGGTCCCCAGATGTAGGATCTAGAAGTAGATGTGTCTAGAGGGGGGGTGATTAGACACTTAGTGCTAAAGTTGCAATTTTTAGGCCTCTTTGGTTTGAGTGGAGTTTTAGGCACAATTTCAACATACACAATACATATCAAGCAAGCATGCAAAGAGTATATGAGCAGCGGAATGTAAAGCATGCAACTTGCAAGAATGTAAGGAGAAGGGTTTGGAGAATTCAAACGCAATTGGAGACACGGATGTTTTTCCCGTGGTTCGGATAGGTGGTGCTATCCTACATCCACGTTGATGGAGACTTCAACCCACGAAGGGTAACGGTTGCGCGAGTCCACGGAGGGCTCCACCCACAAAGGGTAACGGTTGCGCGAGTCCACGGAGGGCTCCACCCACGAAGGGTCCACGAAGAAGCAACCACCCACAAAGGGTCCACGAAGTAGCAACCTTGTCTATCCCACCATGGCCATCGCCCACGAAGGACTTGCCTCACTAGTGGTAGATCTTCACGAAGTAGGCGATCTCCTTGCCCTTACAAACTCCTTGGTTCAACTCCACAATCTTGTCGGAGGCTCCCAAGTGACACCTAGCCAATCTAGGAGACACCACTCTCCAAGAAGTAACAAATGGTGTGTAGGTAATGAACTCCTTGCTCTTGTGCTTCAAATGATAGTCTCCCCAACACTCAACTCTCTCTCATAGGATTTGGATTTGGTGGAAAGAAGATTTGAGTGGAAAGCAACTTGGGGAAGGCTAGAGATCAAGATTCATATGGTAGGAATGGAATATCTTGGTCTCAACACATGAGTAGGTGGTTCTCTCTCAGAACATATGAGTTGGAAGTGTAGAAGTGTTCCGATGGCTCTCTCTACGAATGAAGAGGAGGTGGAGGGGTATATATAGCCTCCACACAAAATCCAACCGTTACACATAGTTTTCCAATCTCGGTGGGACCGAATCAACAAACTCGGTCAGACCGAAAAGGTAAACCTAGTGACCGTTAAAGATTTTCGATGGGACTGACATGCAACTCGGTAGGACCGATATGGTTAGGGTTTGGGCATAACGTAATCTCGGTGAGACCGATTACACAAACTCGGTGAGACCGATTTTGGTAATTAGCTAACCAGAGAGTTGGTCAGGCAAACTCGGTGGGACCGATTTGCTCTTTCGGTGAGACCGAAAAGTTACACAAAGGAAACACTGAATTTACATTGCAATCTCGGTGGGACTGATTCACTTTTTCGGTGAGACCGAAAAGTTACGAAAGGGAAACAGAGAGTTTGCAACCCCATCTCGGTGAGACCGAGATCCCTATCGGTAGAACCGAATTGCTAGGGTTTTGGCAGTGGCTTATGACAAGTGAAAACTCGGTGGCGCCAGATAGAAAGAATCGGTAGGTCCGAGTTTGGCTTTGGGTTTAGGTCATATGTGGAAGTGGGAAAGTAGCTGAGGATTTTGGAGCATATCATTAAGCACATGAAGCAAGAGGCTCATTAAGCAACACCTCATCCCTCCTTGATAGTATTGGCTTTTCCTATGGACTCAATGTGATCTTGGATCACTAAAATGTAAAATGAAGAGTCTTGAGCTTGAAGCTTTAGCCAATCCTTTGTCCTTAGCATCTTGAAGGAGTTCCCACAACCTTTAGTCCATGCACTCCATTGTTGAACTTATCTGAAGCATACTAGATAGAAACATTAGTCCAACAAGAGATATGTTGTCATCAATTACCAAAACCACCTAAGCACTTGTGCTTTCACCAGACTTACCTACCTGCGGCCCACGGTGTGGCTCTACGAGCGGGCCCGTACGGCCCATCTTCACCAGTAAGGACTCAAGACCCTCGCAAGGGGCCAAGCGTCGCGAGGCGGGCGACACAAGACCTCCTCGGGAGCAGCCTCACCAAGCTGCCTCGCGAGGGGCGGAGAGATCAAGGCCAGTCAAACCTCGCGAGGTTCCAATGACATGAGCCATGACGATCGAGACCAAGCGAGCGCCAGGCGGGTGGCAGCGCGCAAAGTGTCCTCGTTTCCTCTTTGGTGCTAAGAAGGCAAGCGCAGACGAAGAGTACTGAGGCGTCAAGCAAAGGTTTCCATATCGGTGCAACGAGACCAAGACCAGCAGGACGGCAGGACGGAGGTCACCGTGGAGCCCAAGGTGGCGTCACCACCAAAGCCTTTGGCAGGCGAAGACTACTTTTGTCAGGATAAGCTGTACTAGTTGTCCCATTTCAAATTGGCCGTTGTTGGTTCCCTTCCCGCTCAATATTTGGGGAGAGAACCAGGGCCTCTATAAATAGGACTAGCCACCACATTAGAGAGGGGGATCGATCCGGCTACCACAAGTCCACCACATGAACACTTCTCCTCAGGAGGTTGTTCTTCCCATTGTACTGTTCATCCTCAACCCAAGAGGCAATCCACCACCACCACACTAGATTAGGGTATTACACCACAACGGTGGCCCGAACTAGTATAAATCTTGTGTCCCTTGTGTTGTGAGTTTGCTGAGTTAGCCTTAGAGATCGTGATGAGGTAGAGGGCGTGAGTTGGTAGGGGGAGATCTTCGTGCGCACCCCAGTGTTCGAACCTTAAGGGTTTTGCCGGAACCCGAAATCCGACAGAATTTACTACAGCGCATTTAGAGTTTGTTCAAAGTACAGCCCATTTTCTAGCTAGGACAACGATTAATAATTTCAACCATTCCTCAAAAAAGATTAATAATTTCAACCAACCGCTCAAAACAAAATTCAAAAAAAATTCCCACATTTTATGGGATCTGAAATATTTTTATCCTAAATTTCTATTTATATTAAATATAATTTCAAAATAAAGTTGTATTACGTTAAAATCCAACGAAATATTGCGCGCGCAACAAGTAATGAAATTAAAAAAATTAAATTCCAAAAATAATATATTTTTTAAACTAATTACGCGTTTGGTGCACTTTTTTATAGTTACTACCCAGTTATTATAATTACATCCCATTTATTATTTCTTAAAGTCCATTTTCTTGTTAAACCTAATGCATACCTCATAGGAAAGTTTGCAGCCCAGTGGGGTGGAGAATAACAAGCTGACCCGGATATTGTGTTCAACTGTCAGCCCAGTTGCATTGCTGATGTTGAAAAAAAGGCTTGTGTAGTATAGTACAGCCTAACATGGCCACTCAGCTCTCATTCAGTGACGCCGGAAAGGCCCAAACAAGGCTTCTGTAGAACTTTTTGAAGTCACTGAGCTCAATTAATAACTTAAGAAAAAAGTTAGATTACAGTGGAACCTAACTAAAAGCTGTCACGAGCAAAGAAATAATTCAACGGGTCCCACTTGTGCGTGTGTGCGTGTGTGCATGAGAGAGAGAGAGAGACCCATCGGTCGATGCTCGTAAATACATCTTTTAGCCATATGCATTGCTGATGCTAAGTAAAAACTTATATAGTTGACACAATCATATAGAACATCATAGCACACTGAACTTGCATACAAAAATTTCACGTAGGTGGCACAATCAGGATGGAAGCAGTGGATCGCTACGGGTAGGGCTATGTTGAAACCAACGAACTCGTACATAACGGTTCATCGTCTTTATCAATGACAGGGAAATATCTTGAATGCTGTGCAAAGAAAACAGACAAACAACACAATAAGTTCTGCTAGCACATTAAGTTGACGTACAACCCTTTCTAAAAAAGTTCGGGCACAAAATTAGAATAGGTCACAATCAAATGTACTGGCACATCAGTGCTTCACACCCATAGCTTGGATTTAACTAGTATCTAACAAGATTCAGTTGTTACCTCAAATTAGAGCACATCCAGGCAGCCAGCCCTGCCTCTTCTCCCAAAGAAGTAGTGGCCTCCGCTGCGCGATGGAGTAGGC
The DNA here is from genome assembly GCF_056163025.1 of Triticum urartu. NCBI lineage: Eukaryota > Viridiplantae > Streptophyta > Magnoliopsida > Poales > Poaceae > Triticum > Triticum urartu. The sequence goes on from NC_141874.1 coordinate 430,264,354, forward strand.
CATGTGCCATCCATCGTTCCGAGCAACACAGGGAAAGTCTGACGTTGACTCCTGTAATGGACATCGTCGACGGACCCTGGCACCAGCGGCGGTGGCAGGACTTCGATTGATGGATTGACCACTTCTTCGACATGCACGAACACTCGATACAGGTACATCCCTAACGTGGTCTGCGGCGGCCTTGGTGGCGACGAATAGTACAACCCCGGTTCCTGCACCGGTATCTCAACACCAATCACCTTTGGTATGGTGGATGACTTATTCATCCATGCAATAACCGTCAGAGCCCAGCTGTCTGGAGGAACAAACATACTTACGAGCTCACCTCCGAGGTCGTTGATAAGCTCATTCATGGACTCGATGTTCCAAGGACATCGAGGCATGCCGTGGAAGGTAAGCTTTGTTAAAAACTCAAGATCAGAGGGCACCGAGCCCAGCCTGGGTGCCACCGATCAAAGCTCACCAGCGCGCCATCGCAGAACAAACGCCGGGAAGACTCAAACACACGACTACAGTCGAAAGTTGTCCGGAACCTGACGAAGAAATCAGCCGGTGGCAGACAGACTTCAACGAGCAAGTCACTTATTTGGATGTCGTGGGCAATGCCAAGAGCTTTGACAAGGTCGTCCGGTGAGACGGGAGGCCGGTCGCTGTTGATGGTTACCATCAGCACTTTGCTAGCAAACTGGTCGTCAAGCACCGCCATGCCACTGTTGAGCGACAGCACCCAGCGACCAAACGTAGGACGGACCTCAGGATCTCCGGCTCGGAGATCCGCGTTAACCGGCGACATGATAGTGCGCTTGAGTACAGGGAGTACAGGAGGGGGATTAGGGGGAACTGGAGTAGGAATCAAGATTCTAGAGGTGGGGGGCGGGAGATTGGGGATGGAAAGGTACCATGAATTTCGACCACGTGCCAATATGCTCTCGGCGTGCAAGCGCACGAATACACCGGTGGCGCCCACATGTCGGCCTAACAGTCCTTATTCTTTTTTTTGGAGAGCCCGACCATTTTTTGAGGATCTTTTGAGAGCCCGGCCTAAGAGTCATAATTGACCTGTTTGGCATTGTGTTACTACTTGGCCCATATTCAAAGACACCTCACTGGCCCAAACAAGTGTACATCATCGAAAAGACACTGATCTCAAATTATATAACTTGAAAAAAGGAGATACACTCTGAACACTCGAGAATGGTGATGCCCTCATTTAGCCCACCAGTAGTTCGAGACAATAAACAGTTCGAAACAACGATATATACAACATTCAAACATTGACTAGTGACTACTACTGACATAAACAGCAAGACATGATAGTTCATAAGAAGTCTTGCTACACCACCAAAACGCACCCATCTGCAGCGCTCAGACTCTGATGATCTAGACGAGAATGACATTCTAAACAGAGGCAACTATTACATAGTAAGGGTGACATAGACGAGGATGACCAAATGACAAGGAATATGCATAACAAAAGAAAGAACTACCCATCCAGAACAAGCAGCAAAGAAAACAAAGTCATTCGAAGAGATGATCCAACACCATCATAATTTACAGCCCTGCTTCAGCGACCAATGATCCGGAGACACCAGTACTCCACCCTTTTGACGCAACAGCCCAATTACCTATCAACCTAAAGACTTGAACCACATCACTGCCTGTCATAATTGAGACATCCAAGGGTCAAAGTTAATCTGGATGCCATTGTCATTCTCACCTTCTTTTGGCTGCAGGCTGTATCATTGACAATCAGGGGAGTTTGCTCCCGAAATCCTAGGGCTTGCCGTGTAGACACAGGTTTCCATAGCAAATAGAGCCTCTCTGCCATCAAGGTCCTTGCCAACGGTGATCTCCTGGTTAATCGGATAATTGAGTCCGAGAAACAAAGAGTGTGAACCAAGGCTGTTTACCTACCTCCAACTAAAAAACCCTAAAGGCCCCAACAAGCTGGTATCCTGCTCATAGACGTAATAGCCACTATCCGGATACTCACGTATTTCATGGTGCTTTTATACAATGGGGTTTTTGCAATATAACTTTTCCGGCTCATGTCTCCGAATGGTCATCAGTCTTTTGCCGTCGTCTGATCGAGTGAGGAACCAGTTGTGCTTCCCTGTTTTTTGGCAAAGGAGGTGTGATTACAAAGGGCAGTAACTATAGGGACACTGCATCATATCAGAAAGGACAGGCATTGTTAATGTAATATCAGCATTGTTCAGAGTATGAGTAGGATAATACAAGAAACAGCATTGGTATGTCTCTGTTGGAACTGGGAGGAAAATACAGGGAAGGTATACTGGGTTCGAAAATATAGAAGTGCCATGCATGGTTATACTCATGTTATCTCGCAATCGATTCTTCACAGGAAACTACCATGTCATGCATGTTATGTAATCATGTTCTATCCTCACAAACAAATTCTTAAAGGTAACGAACAGACCATGCATTGTTATATACTCGTGTTCTGTGGGAAATTTTTTTGTGAGGATATTATTCTAGCCATTGATTGCTGAAGGGCGAATACAGGTATGTACACATGGTAAGCATTACAGGATTTCACTAGTTCCAAATATAGACTTCTCCATATGCACATTTACTTCCCTAATGTATGGTTAGATGAAACCAACAGTGTGGTGCATGTTTCTACATCATGAAAATGAGGAAACTAACATGGCCATTGATACACACTCATATTTAGTAGTATTATATAGATTACTGTAAAATAAGGAGAACATCCATATATTCCTAACCGTTTGATTATTCAGGGGTACAAATTGGCTGTAATGACATGGTCACAATCGCATGAATTAACTCATTCCAAATATAGCTGATTTACGGCATCTCTAATACATTGCCATAGTTTTACTCAAATTCTGCTCAAACAGGGATATGCCAATCATCACAAAAAGTTCAAACAGTGTCATGGCGTCATCATTAACATGAGACAGAAACAACTTACATGCGCCGTCCCAGCAATACGTGGTGCCATATGCTTTGTCAATCGCGTAGATGATACCATTGTGTTCAATAGCATCACATAAGTGTGTATTAGCTTTGACGATGATCCACTGCAAGCTGAGTTGTCTTCAGCTAAAGAAGGCACTGGCGTAAAGATAGGCGAGTCCGCGGTCGAACAAGGCAATTAGCTTGAAGTCAGCGTAATTCGCATGTCGTCTGGGCACTTGGCAGATGACAATCTTCTGCAAAAACAAGGTCCGTCCAACTGACGTGGTAATCTAGATGACTTGGACCGCGATGGTAAAACTCTATATAATCCAATGGAGGAAGGATAATCTCATGGGAGGTCTGGAAGTTCACGAGAACCAACTTTTTACCATCTTCCCCTTCTCTGAAGGCAGCCATCCAGTGGGAGTTCATGCCGACCCAGTACATACCTGCCAACTAGTTTCGGGCGATGGTGATTGGATCGAAGTCGAGGGAAATGATGTACGGCGACCCACTACATACCTGCAAAGAAGTTTCGGCTAATGGAGATCGGATTGAAGTTGAAGGGCATCATGTACACCTCTGTATCATGGTGAGGCAATCTCGCAAGACCTGATAGCACCAAGCAGGGTGTCTTGAAAAGCTTAGGGCTCGCTTCGACGATGGTCGTGCGCATGTCCCTCGAGCATGCAGCCAGTCGCAGGGCGCTCAACATATCCATACACGAACAATAGAGGTCGAGGATGTCACTGGGGAGACTGCTCCAATCACGGCTCATATGGATGTTGCGCGGTTCGCGTTCGGACATGGTGGAGTTTGGAAGGTGGAGTTTTTGGGGGGCTTGATTTACGGGGGAGAAGGCTGTCGGTGCGAGCGAGGCGACGGTACACAGGGGCACAGTGAGATGGAGACGGAGATGGAGATGGAGATGGAGTGGTGCTGTAACACCCTCGATGCGACTATATCTCCCACGTGTCGAGGCACGACTTAGAGGCATAATCGCATTGAAGGCATATGTCGCATGTTAGGTAATCTTCACAACATCCCATGTAATACAGATAATAAAAGGGGAGATAACATAGTTGGCTTACACTCACCACGTCAATCAAGTACATAAATAACATTACATCACCCAAACACTCATGGCCCGACTACGGCGCCAAAATAAAAGAGAACCCAACATGCGACACGGTCCCAATCACCCCCAACTAGGCACCACTACTGATCATCAGGAAAGGAAACATAGTAACGTTGAGAGTCTTCGTCGAACTCCCACTTGAGCTCAAGCGCATCTCCTGGAGCGAAATCATCAGGCCCTACATCTGGTGTAATAGTAATCTGTGAGCCACAGGGACATAGCAATCTCGCACCCTCGCGATCAAGACTATTTAAGCTTATAGGTAAGGCAAGGTACAAATATATGTGGAGCTGCAGCAAGCGACTAGCAAAATATGGTGGCTAACTTATTCGCAAAAGAGAGTGAGAAGAGGAGGCAAAGCGCGAGCAAGAAACTAGAGGACAACCTGCGCAAACATTACTCCAACACCGTGTCCACTTCCCGGACTTTGTCGAGAAGAGGCCATCACGGTAACACACTCAGTTGATTCATTTTAGTTAAGTTAAGGTTCAAGTTATCTACAACCGGACATTAACAAATTCCCATCTGCCCATAACCGCGGGCACGGCTTTCGAAAGTTTAAATCCCTGCAGGGGAGTCCCAACTTAGCCCATGACAAGCTCTCACGGTCAACGAAGGAATAGACCTCCTCCCAAGATGTTCCGATCAGACTCGGTATCTCGGTTCTTCAAGACACTTCGACAGGTTAAAACAAAACCAGCAACACCACCCGAATGTGCCGACAAATCCCGATAGGAGCTGCACATATCTCATTCTCAGGGCACACTCAGATGAGCAAGACGTCGGGTAGGCCAGCCCAGAGTTGCCCCTGGTAGCCCCGGACATCGCTAGGTTGGACCAACACTCAGAGGAGCACCGGCCCGGGGGGGCTAAAATAAGATGACCCTCGGGCTTCGGAAACCCAAGGGAAAAAGAGGCTAGGTGGAAAATGGTAAAACGAAGGTTGGGCATTGCTGGTAAAGCTTTAATCAAGGCGAACTATCAAGGGGTTCCCATTATAACCCAACCGCGTAAGGGATGCAAAATCCGGGAACATAACACCGATATGACGGAAACTAGGGCGGCAAGAGTGGAACAAAACACTAGGAGAGAGACCGAGCCTTCCACCCTTTACCAAGTATATACATGTATTAAGATAACATGGCAATATAACGATATCCCAACAAGTAAAATAATGTTCCAACAAGGAACGGCCTCCAATCTTCACCTGCAACTAGCAACGCTATAAGAGGGGCTGAGCAAAGCGGTAACATAGCCAATCAATGGTTTGCTAGGAACATGGTGGGTTAGAGGTTTGGCATGGCAATTTGGGAGGCTTGAAAGCAAGTGGTAGGCATCGTAGCATTGGCATAGCAAAAGAGCGAGCATCTAGCAAAGCAAAGATAGTAGTGATTTCGAGGGTATGATCATCTTGCCTGTACAGTTGTCAGAGTTGACTGGATCCTCGAAAGCAAACTCAACGAGCTCCTCGTTAGCGAACTCGTCTCCCGGCTCTACCCAAAAAAGACAAACAAGCAACAAGGACACAAATCAACCACATGCAACTCAAACAACATGATGCAAAGATGGTATGCTATGCGGGATGCGATGCGGGATGCATATGCAAGATTTGACAAGGGACGCATGAACCTGGATTAAACTTGGAAATCCAAGTGTGCCACTAGAAAGATGAGATGAAATCGCTTGAAAACGATATAAAGAACGCCGGAATCGGAGTTACGGTTTGGAAATGGCAAGCGATTCAAATATGACACCGGTCTGCGATTTACAGCAAGTAGCCATCTAAATGCAACGAGATGAACATGCTACAGCACCAAAACATGACAACAAAATACATGGCAGGGATGCATTCAAGATGCTTAACAAAAACCTAGCACTGAGCTACAGACAATTCATCCATTAACAGGTTCAAACAAGCATGGCAAAAATGCATATGGCAAACATATTTCAGACTTAGTGAAATAAACACTTGTCGGGAATTTCAAATCAGATAGCACTCTACGGAGCAACAAAACTACATGCTACAAGACCTGAACATGGCAAAGTAAAGCATGGCATGGAGTTACTCAAAGAGGTTAACAAAAGTCCCTTAGTGACCTTGAGCAAAAAGGGATCAGAAAATACAATTGCAAGCATGTGAACATGGCAAAAACATAATCAGATCACAGACTTAGTGAAAACTGGAGCATGCTGAAACAGATCTCAAGTAGGCATGTTTATGAGCTCGATGCACTCACTACGGAGCAAGTCATGATAATCTAAGCTTACACCCATCAAGAATACACAAAATGCAAACTAGACATGGCAAGAACAATAGCATAGCATGCACGGGTCAACTACAACATCATCGGCAAAATTGCAAACAAGTTGACAATCTTCCCAGATTCACAAAGTAGCAAAAGTAGAGCTCGATTGACTCAAGCTAGGGTGCTCCATAATTGCAAACAAAGACATGGATGGATAGGTCACTACAAGATTAACAAAACATCCTTACTGATCATCCTCAAAAGAGGCACGGATCACTAGGAAACAACATGAGCATATGGCCATATGAGATAAACAGGTCAAGGACTTAGTGGAAATGCTAAGTCCCTGAAATCAGAATTACCAAGTGCCTCACTTGGCAAGCTTGTGCTAGTCACCACACACATCACAAAAATACATGGGTTGCACCTCTGGAAAGATGACAAAACCCTTAACAAAACATATGTAGAGCTCATGGGCATATCATGCACACATTAATCATGGCAAAAAACACAAATATCTAAATGGAATAGCAGATCTGACAATTATCCCAAGTATCCCTCTACTAACAGCATTTAAGGCATCAAGATGAACTCAAATGAAAATGATGCAATGGAATGAAATGATGTACTCTCTAAGACGAACATTTTGGTATGCTATATGCCAAAAACAGAGTTACGGATGCGGAGATACGACGCGATGAGCAGGAGCATTTGGATCTGAGATTTTGAGGACTTAGTAGAAATTCAACCTCCCAGATCTAGGTTTTGACCCGGGCACGCAAAACGAGGCGGCGGCGCTACTCGCCGGAGTTCGAAGATGGCGGCTGGCGAGGTTGGGGGCGCCGGATCCGGTCGCTCCTCGACCGGATCGGGCCGGAGGAGGGAGCTGGCCGGCCGCGGCGGAGACGGGCGGCGATTGCGGAAGCCGAGGCGGCGGGGCGGAGACGGTGTGACGGCGGAGTGCGGCGGTGGCCGCGGCGGCCCGGTGCGGCGGCGCTTGTCCGCGGGCGCGGAGGAAGACGAAGGCGGGCGGCGGCGCGGAGGACTGGGCCTCGGGGGCCCGACCTGGGCCTCCCGGGCCGGAGCGGCGGCGGCGGTGATGAAGGCCACGTGGCGGCGCGCGATTGGGCGGTGGTGGCGGCGCGGACGTGTCCGGCCGGCGCGAGGTGGATTTTTCTAGGGTTTCGGAGAGGGGATCCGCGAATTTGAAAGAGGGGTCTATATATATAGGCATAGAGGGAGCTAGGAGAGTCCAAATGAGGTGCGGTTTTCGGCCACACGATCGTGATCGAACGATCTAGACGATGGAGCAGGTTTAGGTGGGTTTTGGGCCAAATTGGAAGGGTGTTGGGCTGAAACACACACGAGGCCTTTTCGGTCCCTCGGTTAACCGTTGGAGTATCAAACGAAGTCCAAATGATACGAAACTTGACAGGCGGTCTACCGGTAGTAAACCAAGGCCGCTTGGCAAGTCTCGGTCCAATCCAGAAATGTTTAATTCCCACACACAAAAGAGAGCTAGAAATGACCACCGGAGGAGAACGAAACGCCGGAATGCAAAACGGACAACGGGGAAAATGCTCGCATTCATGAGACGAACACGTATGCAAATGCAATGCACATGATGACATGATATGAGATGCATGACAACGATAACAACACACGGAGCCAAAGACCCGAACCCGAGAAAATAAAATAACTTAACGCCGAAACGGCAAGAGTTGGAGTACAAATTGGGAAGTTACATCCGGGGTGTTACAACACTCCACCACTACAAAAGGATCTCGTCCCGAGATCTACGACTGAAAGAACGCCGGGTACTCAAAACGGAGGTGATCCTCGCGTTCCCAGGTAGCTTCACGGTCGGAATGGTGTGACAACTTGACTTTGAGAAATTTGATTGACTTATTGCGAGTCTTGCGTTCAGTATCTTCAAGAATAGCAACTGGGTGCTCACGATAAGAGAGATCTTCTTGGAGCTCAATGTCCTCGAAGTTGACGGTGCGGTCAGGCGTCTTGAAGCACTTTCGAAGCTGAGAGACATGGAACACGTCATGAACATTTGCAAAGCTTGAAGGAAGCTCGAGTTGATAGGCGAGGTCGCCTCTCTTGCTGACAATCTTGAAAGGTCCCACATATCTGGGGGAAAGCTTCCCTTTGATACCGAAGCGACGAGTACCTTTCATAGGAGAGATGCGGAGGTAAACATGATCTCCGATCTCGAAAGCCAAATCACGGTGCTTACTGTCATAGTAGCTCTTCTGGCGGGATTGGGCTGCTTTGAGATTATCACGAATGACTTTGCACATTTCCTATGCCTCTGAGATTAAGTCATTACCCAAAAGCTGACGTTCACCGGTAGCGGACCAGTTGAGAGGGGTACGGCACTTCCTGCCATACAGAATTTCAAATGGGGCCTTGCCCGAACTTGCGTGAAAACTGTTGTTGTAGGATAATTCAGCATAAGGAAGACAATCCTCCCACTTCATGCCGAAGGAGATCACACAAGCCCTGAGCATATCTTCAAGAATCTGATTGACACGCTCGACTTGACCGCTAGTTTGAGGATGGAAAGCTGTGCTGAAGCGGATGTTGGTGCCCATGGCCTTCTGAAAAGAATCCCAAAACTTTGAGGTAAAGATGCTGCCACGGTCTTAAGAGATCACTTGTGGAATACCGTGCAGAGAGACAATTCGAGAGGTATAGAGTTCCGCCAATTGAGCTGAAGTGATTAACTCTTTGATAGGCAGAAAGTGAGCCACTTTGGTGAGTTTGTCGATGACAACGAATATAGCATCATTGCCATGCCTAGACTTTGGAAACCCAGTCACGAAGTCCATTTCAATGTGGTCAAACTTCCATTCTGGAATGGCAAGAGGTTGGAGGAGACCCGCTGGCCTTTGGTGTTCTGCCTTCACTCTTCTGTAGACATCACATTCATTCACGAATTGAGCAATCTCGCGCTTCATTCGAGTCCACCAATAAGCCTGCTTGAGGTCCTGATACATCTTCGTGCTCCTAGGGTGGATGGAGAGGAGAGAATTGTGAGCCTCGTTCATGATCACTTTACGTAGGTCACCTTTGGGTACAACAATACGATCCTCCAAGAAGAGAGTATCCTTGTCATTAAGGCGGTAACACTTGTACTTGGGTTGATTCTTGGCAATCCCAATCTTCACCTTTTTCACCATAACATCAAGAAGCTGGGCTTGGCGAATCTGGTCTTCCAAGGTAGGAGAGACTTGAAGGTTGGCGAGGAAACCTTGAGGGACAACTTTCAGATTAAGTTTGCGGAAAGCTTCACAAAGCTCGGGTTGATAAGGCTTGAGAATTAGACTGTTGCAATAAGCCTTCCTGCTCAATGCGTCAGCAATCACATTGGCCTTGCCTGGAGTATACTCAATACTCGGATTATACTCTTGAATCATTTCGACCCATCGAGTTTGCTTGAGGTTGAGATTAGGCTGAGTGAAGATGTACTTGAGACTCTTGTGATCAGTGAAAATGTCCAGTTTTCTTCCCAATAAGAGATGTCTCCAAGTCAAAAGAGCATGCACAACTGCCGCCAACTCGAGATCATGAGTGGGGTAGTTCTTCTCATTAGGCTTCAACTAGCGAGAGGTATAAGCAACAACTTTCTTCTCTTGCATCAATACTGCGCCAAGACCTTGGAGACAGGCATCACAAAAGACCTCGTATGGCTTGGATTCATCAGGCGGAGTCAGAACTGGAGCAGTGATCAATTTCTCTTTCAAAGTGTTGAAAGCAATGTCACACTCCGGAGACCAAACGTACTTTATGTGCTTCTGGAGAAGATTAGAGAGAGGCTTCGCGATCTTAGAACAATTTTCAATGAATCTTCGGCAATAGCTTGCGAGACCGAGGAAGCTACGGAGTTGCTTCACGTTCTGAGGAGGTTCCAAATTCACAATTGCAGACACCTTCTCAGGATTCACGGCAATGCCCTTGGCAGAGATGATATGACCAAGATAAAGAACCTCATCGAGCCAAAATTCACACTTGGAGAACTTGGCGTAGAACTGATGTTCCCTGAGCTTATCAAGTGCCAAACACAAGTGCTTGGCATGATCTTCCTTGTTCTTCGAGAAAACCAGAATGTCGTCGAGATAGACCAAAATGAAGTCATTGGTGTAGGCGTTGAAGATGAAGTTCATCATGCGAGAAAACGTCGGAGGAGCGTTGACGAGGCCAAAAGACATGACAGTGTATTCGTATGAACCATAGCTTGTCCTGAAAGCCGTCTTGGGAATATCTTGCTCACGGATTCGAATCTGATGATAACCCATACGGAGGTCAAGCTTGGAGAATACTTGGGCACCTTTGAGTTGTTCGAACAGCTCGTTGATGTTGGGAAGTGGGTATTTGTTCTTGATAGTCTTCTTGTTCAATGGACGGTAATCAACACAAAGTCGGTCCATTCCATCCTTCTTCTTCACAAAAAGAACACCACAACCCCATGGAGAAGAACTAGGCCGGATGAGACCCATTTTCTCTTGAATGTCGAGTTGCTTCTTCAGCTCCTTCAACTCTTCAGGTCCGAGCTTGTAAGGACGTTTCCACACAGGTTCCGTGCCAGGCTCAAGATCAATAACGAATTCAACTGGCCGGTGCGGAGGCATTCCTGGAAGCTCTTCTGGAAAGACGTCTTGATATTCGCAAACGACTGGAATCTGCGAGATAGCATCCAGTTCACCCTTCTCATTGAGAGAAAACAGACGGATTGTATCATCACGAGCGGCAAAGACAATTACATCCTCAGATGAATGAGTCAATTGAATCTGCCTGGCTGCACAATCAAGCTGAGCCTTGTGCTTAGAAAGCCATTCGATCCCGAGAATAAGATCAATATCCGAGTTACCAAGAACCATTGGAGAAGAAAGAAACTTGTAATCGCCCAACGTGATAGTAACATCCGGAGCCATCATTTTGGTGTTCATGAACAAACCCGGAGAAGAAACCGCTATCGGCTTAGGCAAATCAATAGTATGCACATCATGCATAGATGCAAAAGGCTTTGATAAAAATGATAAAGATGCACCAGTGTCAAAAAGAACTCTTGCGGGATTGTCATTAACAGGAAGGTTACCCATGATCACATCTGGTGAGTCCTCTGCCTGAGCTGCATTCAGCAAGTTGACCTTGGCGGACTTGGTGTTATGCTTGACCATAGCTGTACTTGCCGATCTGACAGGAGGAGGAGGAGGAAGACACCTCTGGTTGAAACACTTGTTGGCATAGTGACCCTTCTGTTGGCACTTGTTGCACGTGACCTCTGAAAGTGGACGGTGGAACGGAGCACTCGATCTTGGAGGTTGAGACGAAGTCTTGTTCTGAAAGCCAGGGTTGGGTGGCTGGGAAGATCCACTGCCACCTTTGCTCTTCTGCTGATACGGCTGACGGAACGGAGGAGGAGGAAGCCAATACTTCTGCTGCTTGGCCATTTGAGTAGAGGAAGAAGGAGTAACATCTCTGACTCGCTTCTTGGAAGCATCACACCTCAACTGAGCAGCCTCTTGCTTCAATGCCATGTTGTAGAACTCATCGTACCTCAAAGGCTCAAAGAGAACAAGAGCTAGCTGGATTTCTTCTCTGAGACCACCCCTGAACTGGTATATCATGCTCTTCTCATCAGGGACGTCCTGCTTGGCAAAACGGGCGAGCTTTTGAACAACTTGTTGTAGTCATAGACAGACAAAGAGCCTTGCTTCAGGTTGCGGAATTCCTCACGCTTGCTTTCAACCACGCTCTGAGGGATATGATGAGCTCGGAAATCTCGACGGAATTCATCCCAGGTAATAACACGTCCACCTCTGGAGTCCTTGTACTGCTGGAACCATTCTGCAGCTTGATCTTTGAGTTGGAAAGAAGCGAACTTAACGAAGTCCTCAGGCCTGACGTTACTGCATTCGAAATGCTTGCACAGATCCACAAGCCAATCGTCAGCATCGGTTGCCTCAACACAATTGCTGAAAGTCTTTGGCTCGTTAGCAAGGAACAGGTTGAGTGTAGCATAGTGATACTGATTGTTGCCTTGGTTCCCTTGGTTGCCTTGATTGCACTCTTGAAGAATTTGCAAGATCAACTATGTGTTTGCATTGGTTGCGGCCATCACAGCTTGACATGCCTCCGGAGGAGGTGGAGGTGGTGGCGGATCAGGATTCGGAGTCATGCGCGTTGGAGGAGCCATCCTGAAGAGGTTGACATCCATTAGCACATTGATAGACAAATATTGAAGCTGAATCCAACGGAATGAAAATTGCAACATATAGTCTTCTCATCCGAACAAAATGAACGAATGCATTCCTCTTGAAATGGTCACATATCCATAAATTGAGAAGCCACTTAGAATTAAGGTAGAGAAATAAATCAACAAGGTACGGATCAAGAACGAATAATCGGTAAGAAATCCCAATATCAAACTAATATCCGTGGAAGAAGAACTAGAGCTACTAGAATTCCCACCTATGAAACTCCCGAACCTTTCAGGTTATGCAATCAGGTGTTGGGGATACAGGGGAAGCATAATATCTCACCCAAACTAGCAAATCCTACATCCAGCTGTATCTATCCTTCAACACATAACCAAGAAACCTTCAGAAACCATCTACCTCAACCTTTGAAAAGCATCCGTTATACAAGTTATGGCGATACTCCTGAACTCCCGCCCCAGTACTGGGTGGCGTCGACGTTATCTCACCAACGAACTGCATAAAAGAGATTTTCGATGTCGGCGTACTAAACTCAGGTATTCTAGAACTGCAACGATAAAATTATGATGACAACACCTCAGAGCTCAACTCCCCGGGACACTTCCACAAAACCCCTGACGGGAGGCACCAAGACAATGTTCTCATCATAAAACCATCGGAACGATTCCAAGATACCCGCGTGATCCTAAAAAACATTTTAGTGAAATTTGAGAAGAGAAGAGTCAAAACTCTACGTCAGGATGCCTTACCAGAGCGATGAGGAGACTGGGAAGTAAAAATAATTAATAAACTCTCCGATATATAATTCCTAAATGACTCAAAACATTTTTCTAGACACAACTCGGCTGCTAAAAATGATCAAGCAATGGGGCTCCTAAGGTCAGGGAAGGCTCTGATTACCAACTTGTAACACCCTCGATGCGACTATATCTCCCACGTGTCGAGGCACGACTTAGAGGCATAATCGCATTGGAGGCATAAGTCGCAAATTAGGAAATCTTCACAACATCCCAAGTAATATGATAGTAAAAGGGGAGATAACATATTTGGCTTACACTCGCCACGTCAATCAAGTACATAAATAACATTACATCATCCAAACACTCATGGCCCGACTACGGCGCCAAAATAAAAGAGAACCCAACATGCGACACGGTCCCGATCACCCCCAACTGGGCACCACTACTGATCATCAGGAAAAGAAACATAGTAACGTTGAGAGTCTTCTTCGAACTCCCACTTGAGCTCAAACGCGTCACCTGGAGCGGAATCATCAGGCCCTGCATCTGGTGTAATAGTAATCTGTGAGCCACAGGGACTCAGCAATCTCGCACCCTCGCGATCAAGACTATTTAAGCTTATAGGTAAGGCAAGGTAAAATATGTGGAGCTGCAGCAAGCGACTAGCAAGTATGGTGGCTAACTTATTCGCAAAAGAGAGCGAGAAGAGGAGGCAAAGCGCGAGCGAGAAACTAGAGAACAACCTGCGCAAACATTACTCCAACACCGTGTCCACTTCCCGGACTCCGCCGAGAAGAGTCCATCATGGTAACACACTCAGTTGATTCATTTTAATTAAGTTAAGGTTCAAGTTGTCTACAACCGGACATTAACAAATTCCCATCTGCCCATAACCACGGGCACGGCTTTCGAAAGTTCAAATCCCTGCAGGGGAGTCCCAACTTAGCCCATGACAATCTCTCACCGTCAACAAAGGAATAGACCTCCTCCCAAGACGTTCCGATCAGACTCGGTATCTCGGTTCTTCAAGACACTTCGATAGGTTAAAACAAGACCAGCAACACCGACCGAATGTGCTGACAAATCCCGATAGGAGCTGCACATATCTCTTTCTCAGGGCACACTCAAATGAGCGCTCCATACAACTAAAACCAAACCTCGAGTTTCCCCGAGGGGGCGCTGCACAGTACTCTAGTTTGGACCAACACTCAGAGGAGCACTGGCCTGGGGGGGTTTAAAATAAGATGACCTTCGGGCTCCGGAAACCCAAGGGAAAAAGAGGCTAGGTGGCAAATGGTAAAACCAAGGTTGGGCATTGCTGGAAAAGCTTTAATCAAGGCGAACTATCAAGGGGTTCCCATTATAACCCAACCGCGTAAGGAACGCAAAATCCAGGAACATAACACCGATATGACAGAAACTAGGGCAGCAAGAGTGGAACGAAACACTAGGCGAGAGGGCGAGCCATCCACCCTTTAACAAGTATATAGATGCATTAAGATAACATGGCAATATAATGATATCCTAACAAGTAAATAAAGGTTCCAACAAGGAACGGCCTCCAATCTTCACCTGCAACTAGCAACGCTATAAGAGGGGCTGAGCAAAGCGGTAACATAGCCAATCAATGGTTTGCTAGGACATGGAGGGTTAGAGATTTGAAATGGCAATTTGGGAGGCCTGAAAGCAAATGGTAGGCATAGTAGCATTGGCATAGCAAAAGAGCGAGCAAACTAGCATAGCAAAGATAGTAGTGATTTCGAGGGTATGATCATCTTGCCTGCACAGTTGTCAGAGTTGACTGGATCCTCGAAAGCAAACTCAACGGGGTCCTCGTTAGCGAACTCGTCTCCCGGCTCTACCCAAAAAAGACAAACAAGCAACAAGGACACAATCAACCACGTGCAAGGATCAAACAATATGATGCAATGATGATATGCTATGCGGGAGGCGATGCGGGATGCATATGCAAGATATGACAAGGGATGAATGAACCTGGCCTCAACTTGGAAATCCAAGTATGCCACTGGAAATATGAGATGAAATCGCTTGAAAACGATATAAAGATCATCGGAATCGGAGTTACGGTTTGGAAATGGCAAGCGATTCAAATATGACACCGGTCTGCGATTTACAGCAAGTAGCCATCTAAATGCAATGAGATGAACATGCTACAGCACCCAAACATGACAAAAAAATACATGGCAGGGATGCATACAAGATGCTTAACAAAAGTCTAGCACTGAGCTACGGCCAATTCATCCATTAACAGGTTCAAACAAGCATGGCAAAAATGCATATGGCAAACAGATTTCAGACTTAGTGAAATTAACACTTGTCTAGAATTTCAGATCAGGTAGCCCTCTTCGGAGCAACAAAACTATATGCTACAGGACCTGAACATGGCAAAGTAAAGCATGGCATGGATCTACTCAAAGAGCTTAACAAAAGTCCCTTAGTGACCTTGAGCCAAAAGGGACCAGAAAATACAATTGCAAGCATTTGAACATGGCAAAAACATAATCAGATCACAGACTTAGTGAAAACTGGCACATGCTGAAACATAACTCAAGTAGGCATGTTTACGAGCTCGATGCACTCAAAACGGAGCAAGTCATGATAAGCTAAGCAGAAATCTATCAAGAACACACAAAATGCAAGCTAGACATGGCAAGAACAATAGCATATCATGCACGGATCAACTACAACATCATCGGCAAAATTGCAAACAAGTTGACAATCTGCCAAGATTCACAAAGTAGCAAAAGTAGAGCTCGATTGACTCAAGCTAGGGTGCTCCATAATTGCAAACAAAGACATGGATGCATAGAGCACTACAAGGTTAACGAAACATCCTTACTGATCATCCTCAAAAGAGGCACGAATCACTAGGAAACAACATGAACATAAGGCCATATGAAATAAACAGCTCAGAGCTCAACTCAGGTACTAAACTCAGGTATTTCAGAACTGCAACGATAAAATTATGATGACAACACCTCAGAGCTCAACTCCCCGGGACACTTCCACAAAACCCCTGACAGGAGGCACCAAGACAATGTTCTCATCATAAAACCATCGGAACGATTCCAAGATACCCGCGTGATCCTAAAAAAAATTAGTGAAATTTGAGAAGAGAAGAGTCAAACTCTACGTCAGGATGCCTTACCAGAGCGATGAGGAGACTGGGAAGTAAAAAGAATTCCTAAACTCTCCGATATATAATTCCTAAATGACTAAAAACATTTTTCTAGACACAACTCGTCCGCTAAAAACGATCAAGCAATGCGGCTCCTAAGGTCGGGGAAGGCTCTGATTACCAACTTGTAACACCCTCGATGCGACTATCTCTCCCACGTGTCGAGGCACAACTTAGAGGCATAATCGCATTGAAGGCATATGTCGCACGTTAGGTAATCTTCACAACATCCCATGTAATATAGATAATAAAAGGGGAGATAACATAGTTGGCTTACACTCGCCACGTCAATCAAGTACGTAAATAACATTACATCATCCAAACACTCATGGCCCGACTACGGTGCCAAAATAAAAGAGAACCCAACATGCGACACGGTCCCAATCACCCCCAACTGGGCACCACTACTGATCATCAGGAAAGGAAACATAGTAACGTTGAGAGTCTTCGTCGAACTCCCACTTGAGCTCAAGCGCGTCTCCTGGAGCGGAATCATCAGGCCCTGCATCTGGTGTCATAGTAATCTGTGAGCCACAGGGACTCAGCAATCTCGCACCCTCGCGATCAAGACTATTTAAGCTTATAGGTAAGGCAAGGTACAAATATATGTGGAGCTGCAGCAAGCGACTAGCAAAATATGGTGGCTAACTTATTCGCAAAAGAGAGCGAGAAGAGGAGGCAAAGCGCGAGCAAGAAACTAGAGGACAACCTGCGCAAACATTACTCCAACACCGTGTCCACTTCCCGGACTTTGCCGAGAAGAGGCCATCACGGTAACACACTCAGTTGATTCATTTTAGTTAAGTTAAGGTTCAAGTTATCTACAACCGGACATTAACAAATTCCCATCTGCCCATAACCACGGGCACGGCTTTTGAAAGTTTAAATCCCTGCAAGGGAGTCCCAACTTAGCCCATGACAAGCTCTCACGGTCAACGAAGGAATAGACCTCCTCCCAAGACATTCCGATGAGACACGGTATCTCGGTTCTTCAAGACACTTCGATAGGTTAAAACAAAACCAGCAACACCGCCCGAATGTGCCGACAAATCCCGATAGGAGCTGCACATATCTCGTTCTCAGGGCACACTCAGATGAGCAAGACGTCGGGTAGGCCAGCCCAGAGTTGCCCCTGGTAGCCTCGGACATCGCACGGTTGGACCAACACTCAGAGGAGCACTGGCCCGGGGGGGCTAAAATAAGATGACCCTCGGGCTCCGGAAATCCAAGGGAAAAAGAGGCTAGGTGGCAAATGGTAAAACCAAGGTTGGGCATTGCTGGAAAAGTTTTAATCAAGGCGAACTATCAAGGGGTTCCCATTATAACCCAACCGCGTAAGGAACGCAAAATCCGGGAACATAACACCGATATGACGGAAACTAGGGCGGCAAGAGTGGAACAAAACACTAGGCGAGAGGCTGAGCCTTCCACCCTTTACCAAGTATATAGATACATTAAGATAACATGGCAATATAACGATATCCCAACAAGTAAAATAATGTTCCAACAAGGAACGGCCTCCAATCTTCACCTGCAACTAGCAACGCTATAAGAGGGGCTGAGCAAAGCGGTAACATAGCCAATCAACGGTTTGCTAGGAACATGGTGGGTTAGAGGTTTGACATGGCAATTTGGGAGGCTTGAAAGCAAGTGGTAGGCATCGTAGCATTGGCATAGCAAAAGAGCGAGCATCTAGCAAAGCAAAGATAGTAGTGATTTCGAGGGTATGATCATCTTGCCTGCACAGTTGTCAGTGTTGACTGGATCCTCGAAAGCAAACTCAACGGGCTCCTCGTTAGCGAACTCGTCTCCCGGCTCTACCCAAACAAGACAAACAAGCAACAAGGACAAAAATCAACCACGTGCAACTCAAACAACATGATGCAAAGATGGTATGCTATGCGGGATGCGATGCGGATGCATATGCAAGATTTGACAAGGGATGCATGAACCTGGCCTCAACTTGGAAATCCAAGTGTGTCACTGGAAAGATGAGATGAAATCGCTTGAAAACGATATAAAGAACGCCGGAATCGGAGTTACGGTTTGGAAATGGCAAGCGATTCAAATATGACACCGGTCTGCGATTTACAGCAAGTAGCCATCTAAATGCAACGAGATGAACATGCTACAGCACCCAAACATGACAAAAAAATACATGGCAGGGATGCATTCAAGATGCTTAACAAAAACCTAGCACTGAGCTACGGCCAATTCATCCATTAACAGGTTCAAACAAGTATGGCAAAAATGCAGATGGCAAACAGATTTCAGACTTAGTGAAATCAACACTTGTTTGGAATTTCAGATCAGATAGCACTCTTCGGAGCAACAACACTACATGCTACAGGACCTGAACATGGCAAAGTAAAGCATGGCATGGAGCTACTCAAAGAGCTTAACAAAAGTCCCTTATTGACCTTGAGCCAAAAGGGATCAGAAAATACAATTGCAAGCATGTGAACATGGAAAAAACATAATCAGATCACAGACTTAGTGAAAACTGGAGCATGCTGAAACACATCTCAAGTAGGCATGTTTACGAGCTCGATGCACTCACTACGGAGCAAGTCATGATAATCTAAGCTTACACCCATCCAGAATACACAAAATGAAAGCTAGATATGGCAATAACAATAGCATAGCATGCACGGGTCAACTACAACATCATCGTCAAAATTGCAAACAAGTTGACAATCTGCCCAGATTCACAAAGTAGCAAAAGTAGAGCTCGATTGACTCAAGCTAGGGTGCTCCATAATTGCAAACAAAGACATGGATGGATAGAGCACTACAAGATTAACAAAACATCCTTACTGATCATCCTCAAAAGAGGCACGGATCACTAGGAAACAACATGAACATATGGCCATATGAGATAAACAGGTCAAGGACTTAGTGGAAATGCTAAGGCCCTGAAATCAGAATTACCAAGTGCCTCACTTGGCAAGCTTGTGCTAGTCAGCATACACATCACAAAAATACATGGGTTGCACCTCTGGAAAGATGACAAAACCCTTAACAAAACATATGTAGAGCTCATGGGCATATCATGCACACATTAATCATGGCAAAAAAGACAAATATCTAAATGGAATAGCAGCTCTGACAATTATCCCAAGTAGCCCTCTACTAATAGCATTTCGGGCATCAAGATGAACTCAAATGACAATGATGCAATGGAATGAAATGATGTACTCTCTGAGACGAACATTTTGATATGTTATATGTCAAAAACGGAGTTACGGATGCGGAGATACGACATGATGAACAGGAGCATATGGATCTGAGATTTCGAGGACTTAGTAGAAATTCAACCTCCCAGATCTAGGGTTTGACCCGGGCACGCAAAACGAGGCGGCGGCGCTGCTCGCCGGAGTTCGAAGACGGCGGCCGGCGAGGTTGGGGGCGCCGGATCCGGTCGCTCCTCGACCGGATCGGGCCAGAGGAGGGAGCTGGCCGGCCGCGGCGGAGACGGGCGGCGGCGGCGAAAGCCGAGGCGGCGGGGCGGAGATGGTGTGGCGGCGGAGCGCGGCGGTGGCCGCGGCGGCCCGGTGCGGCGGCGCGCGCTGGCGGGCGCGGGGAAGACGAAGGCGGGCGGCGGCGCGGAGGACTGGGCCTCGGGGGCCCGACCTGGGCCTCCCGGGCCGGAGCGGCGGCGGCGGTGATGAAGGCCACGTGGCGGCGCGCGATTGTGCGGCGGTGGAGGCGCGGACGCGTCCGGCCGGGGACGGACATGTCCGGCCGGCGCGAGGTGGATTTTTCTAGGGTTTCGGAGAGGGGATCCGCTAATTTGAAAGAGGGGTCTATATATATAGGCATAGAGGGAGCTAGGAGAGTCCAAATGAGGTGCGGTTTTCGGCCACGCGATCGTGATCGAACGATCTAGACGATGGAGCAGGTTTAGGTGGGTTTTGGTCCAAATTGGAAGGGTGTTGGGCTGCAACACACACGAGGCCTTTTCGGTCCCTCGGTTAACCGTTGGAGTATCAAACGAAGTCCAAATGATACGAAACTTGACAGGCGGTCTACCGGTAGTAAACCAAGGCCGCTTGGCAAGTCTTGGTTCAATCCGGAAATGTCTAATCTCCACACATGAAAGAGAGATAGAATTGACCACCGGAGGAGAACGAAACGCCGGAATGCAAAACGGACAACGGGGAAAATGCTCGCATGCATGAGACGAACACGTATGCAAATGCAATGCACATGATGACATGATATGAGATGCATGACAACGATAACAACACACGGAGACAAAGACCCGAACCCGAGAAAATAAAATAACTTAACGCCGAAACGACAAGAGTTGGAGTACAAATTGGGAAAGTTACATCCGGGGTGTTATAGGTGCTATGGGAGGGGAGAGGGAGACGAGGCGAGGCATGCTAATGTGATGTACAGCGGTGGTGACACACTGCACAGTGCATAGGGTGAGGCTGACTGACTTTGGTAACCCGAACACGCCGCCTGGACTAGTGTCAGGCGCTGGGTGTTGTCACTTCACTGTGAGGACCAGATGAATAGTATTTTGACCATCAAGTGTACCACAGTTGTACTACTACTACTAGTAGTAGGAACATGAGTACTCCAGTACTATATAGCGGAAATAGGTCTCCCGTGCTAGCATGCCTGTTCACTTCATCCTCCCGGTATCATCCATATTGCGAGCAGAACCAAATTCTCGTGCATGCGGAAGCGCGAAGATGGGCCTTTTCCTTTTTGATGAGGATAACTGTGTATTCCTTAACTAGAGAATGTTGTGTCTCCCACGCACGCGCCAATATCCATCTGAACCAGCTACGACACATTTTTTTATATGTTTGCATAGGTCCCACCTATCAGGAAGGATGGGCACATACACAAACAGGTACGACTCCTCAGTCTACCCGCATAGCCTTTCCGTTTAGTCTACCTAGCCGTCTAATCAACTACCTGCACGCCACTTCTCCCATTTACTTCTCCATCGGGAACCGATTTGCCTCGGCTTCTTCACCTCCCATTCATCTTCATTTGCATCCAAACCCCACTGCGTTCACATTGTTTTAACCAAGGTTGTCAGAATCGCAATTTTGAATCGGATCGGAGCTCTGATGGTAGAATCGTAAATTGTAGAATCTTCACTACCAGTATCGTAGAAACGTAGATTTTATGAACTAAAATCGTAGAATCAGATGGGTAAGTTTGGATCGTAAAGTCGTAGAATCGTATAACAGAATCGCGATTCTAACAACCTTGGTTTTAACCTCTTTAAATAATCATCTACTACTTCAGTTATACTAGCCATCTAATCCTAATTCTCCAAACCATAGCCCTCTGTTCCAGTGGTTCCAAATGGCGAAAGAGATCGAGATGCAGGTTTTTAGCGTCCAACATGTCCTCGTCGAAGGCTCGTTGAGCATAGTTGCCACTGTCACCATCCACCCAAGGGTTGTTCGGAAATGGATCAAGAATGTATCCAACTCCCTCGAAAAGGTAGAGACGAGGGTCATCGGTCTCGACGCAGAGTACACGGAGCGTGCCACTGGGAAGATCCAACACGCCGCCGTCCTTCAGTTGTGCCTCGAAGATGATGTTTTGGTGTACCACATCATACACGCGCCCTCCATACCAGGTGAGCTTCACGATTTCTTGTCTCAGGAGGACATATACTTCTGTGGGGCAGCCATCGAAGGGGACAAACAAAAGCTGGACTTGTACAACCTTGATTTGAAAAGCATCGCTGACCTACAAACCAGAATCAAAATTCCCGTAGAAGATTGTGATAAACAGACACCATCCCTATTCGACGTAGAAAATTTTGTGCTCGGTACAAATCTTCAGAAGGGTGATGAGACGGTGGCATTAAGGTCGTTTGGATGGGAGAATTATCCCTTGACATACGAGCGGATAAAAATATGCTGCCCTCGATGCCCGTGTGAGTTTCCAGATAGCTGCAAGGTCCAAAGAGCTTGTTGCGAAGCCGTCTCCCATAGAAAATGAGAAGAAGAAGAAGAAGAAGAAGAAGAAGAAGAAGAAGAAGAAGATAAGGCTGCACCAGCAGTAGGGCATTATGGATGGATGAACTATTTCCTCTCTTGTACAAAAAAATTATTCCCTCTCGGTGTATATTAATATAGATGGACTATTTCAATGGTGTGCATGTCTTTGGAACAAGTAGTAGCATGGGTCTGCTTGACTATAAGGAACTATTTATCCGCCTAGCTTTTTCTACTACTCCTAGCGACCGGTATGCAATGCATGTGTCCATAGACATGACAGCTTGTTCATGGAAGTTCAACTACGGCAACCATCACGTTTCATCTACTGCCACTCGCGATTCCCACGACGCCGCTCCAACCCACGGCACCACGTCCCCCGACATGCGCCTCACCCCTCTCGGCCGCACCGCCCCTCTACCTTTGTGAGCATGACATGTGGGCCACCTTACATGCGGTGAGCAGCAAGTTTCTACCACAGCCACACGGGATTCCCATGACGCCGCACGAACCCATGACACCACACGTCCCCTGACCTGCGGCTCACCCTTCTCGGTCCCACTGCCCCTCTGCCTTCGGGAGCATTACATGTGGACCAGCCACCTATCAGGTCCAAATGTTATTGACTCAAAGGCAGGTGTAGTAAGGCGCTGAAGCTCAGTCCCGAGGGCCGTGAGAGGGAAATGTAGCTCATGCGCCAGGCTGGTGCTACCGCTGCATGAACTCGTGCCAAACTCGAGATTTGTTTCTTTACTATACATGCACGCGACGATTTAATGGACATTGTAATCTCAACATGTGATGGGGAGCTCTAAATTTGAATTTGAAACTTATAAAACGAAAAGATTCAAAACAAATAAACTGGGAGAGAGGGAGTATATCATAGGATGTGTCCCATACGAAACAAGTCCCCTGGTTTGTAACCAAAAAGATGCGGTTAGAAAGGAGCACAGCGTCTTCGTACTCGTACGGCAACAAATCGGCCGCAGACAGCATGGTCCACCTTTGACCGCCATGTGCAAGGTTCGTGCTATCTTATTCAATCTCACCGTGGTTCCATCATGCCAATTCATGCGGTGGCCCATTGCATGGTTGGTCCCAATGTTGGACAAAGGTTCTACGGGAATGGTGTCACCGTTGTAAATGTTGTGCAAATTGATGTTGGTACCCTCCCGTACATATGCAAGCCAATCTCCACTCGTACCGAGCCCAACCTGTGAAACAGTGGGCAGGGGAGAATTAGGAAATGGACACGGAAGTAGTCTTTAGAATGCATTTACTACGTGATCAAACTCATCTTACCTGCTCATCGGAGGAAATCCGAGTGCCCCTCAATGTCGGCATCTCAAGGGGCGTCAACTTGCAACTACGGCCACGCCGCGCTGGAGAGACCCCCAAGGAAACATCCTCGTGCGTTCCACGGAATATCAAGATGCATTTGTATGAGTAGTTTATCTTGTGAGAGAAAAGGATGAATGAGGGAAGGCCTCTAGAGATAGAGATAGACACTACTACTACCAATGTGCTGGCCCGTGCGTTGCAATGGATCCAAAGTAGTAGAATAATACTTGTTCACGTGCTTGAAATATAAACACTCTAGTTTTGATATACATGTGTCAGCAGACATGACAGCTTGTCCATGGAAGTTGAACCACTGCGACCATCATGTTTCTTGTTTCTACCACTGCCACACCCACACGTGATTCCCACGACGCCGCTCCAACCCTACCTGTAAGCACGACGTCCCCCGACGTGGACATGGATCCTCTAACGTGGCTATCACTGCCTTACCCTGCCTTTCCTTTGCTAATAGGTGGGACCCACACTTGGGGGTCCCACATGTCAGTGAAAGAATGGTAGGATTTTTCACGTCAGGGGATCCTCATCCCCCCGACGTGTGGCTCATCCCTCTCGGCCCCACCGCTCCTCTGCCTTTGTGTGGATGACATGCGGGCCAGCTGAACTGCGGCGACCATCAACTTTGTACCACAGCCACACCCGATTGGACGCTGAGGGAGTCCTGGATTAGGGGGTGTCCGGATAGCCGGACTATACCTTCGGCCGGACTCCTGGACTATGAAGATACAAGATTGAAGACTTCGTCCCGTGTCCGGAAGGGACTTTCCTTGGCGTGGAAGGCAAGCTTGGCAATACGGATATGTAGATCTCCTACCATTGTAACAGACTCTGTGTAACCCTAGCCCTCTCCGATGTCTATATAAACCGGAGGGTTTTGGTCCATAGGACGAACACAATCATACCATAGGCTAGCTTCTAGGGTTTAGCCTCTCTGATCTCGTGGTAGATCTACTCTTGTACTACCCATATCATCAATATTAATCAAGCAGAACGTAGGGTTTTACCTCCATCGAGAGGGCCTGAACCTGGCTAAAACATCATGTCCCCGGTCTCCTGTTACCATCCGCCTAGACGCACAGTTCGGGACCCACTACCCGAGATCCGCCGGTTTTGACACCGACATTGGTGCTTTCATTGAGAGTTCCTCTGTGTCGTCACTTTTAGGCCCGATGGCTCCTCCGATCATCAACGACGATGCGATCCAGGGTGAGGCTTTTCTCCCTGGACAGATCTTCGTGTTTGGTGGCTTTGCACTGCGGGCCAATTCGCTTGGCCATCTGGAGCAGATCGAAAGCTATGCCCCTGGCCGCCAGGTCAGATTTGGAAGTTTAAACTACACAGCGGACGATCGCGGAGACTTGATCTTCGACGGATCTGAGCCGTAGCCGAGCGCGCCGCACTGTCCCGGTGGGCATGATCTAGCTCTGCCGCCGAACAGTGCCCGGGAGGCCGCACCTGTGTCCGCTCCGACCCTTGGCTCGGAGCCGACCACAGCAATCGAGGATGGGTGGTTAGACACCGCCTCGGGGGCTGCAATCTCTACGGCGATCAAGCCGAACACCAGCCTTGTCCTCCGCGAAGCCCGTGACTCCAAGATGCCAGACTCCTTTCCGGACTCCGAGCCCTCCGCGCCCCTACCGATCGAATCCGATTGGGCGCCAATCATGGAGTTCACCGCCGCAGACATCTTTCAGCACTCGCCCTTCGGTGACATTCTGAGTTCACTCAGGTCTCTCTCTTTGTCAGGAGAGTCCTGGTCGGACTATGACCGGCAGGATTGGGATGTGGACGACAAAGAAATTCGATGCCCACCCACCATCCACTTCGTAGCCACTGTCGATAATTTAAACGACGTGCTCGACTTTGACTCCGAAGACATCGACGGTATGGACGACGATGTAGGAGATGAACATGAACCAACGCCTATAAGGCACTGGACAGCCACCTCATCTCATGATGTATACATGGTGGACACACCCAAAGGAAGCGACGACGAGGAACACAGGGACGCAACGAGGGGTCGTTCACTCGAAAAGCAATCAAAGCAACAACGTAAGCGCCGCTCCAAGCCCCGCCTCGACAGAGACAGCAGCCATACAGACCCAGCCATAGAGCAGGACGAGCCGGCGGACGACGAACATGCCTTCGAGCAACCGTCCGAACAGGGCAACTTGGATAAACAAACCGAACACCCCATCCCCGGCAAAAACAACAGTCCGGACGACCTTACGCCGGATAGGCTCATGGAGTAGAAGAACCTCCACGAAAGGATCGTCGCCACTGCGCGTAGCCTGAAAAAGCAGAAGCGGAAGCTCAAAACTGCGGAAGATGCACTCAGAATCAGATGGAGCAAAGTACTCAACACCGCAGACAAATATGGCGGCAGTCGCCGCACAAAAAGCTATCCAAAGCGAAAGCTACTGCCTGAATTTGACGAGGAGGCCTTAGAGCCCCCGCAGTCAAATAATAGGAAAGCCACCCGGTCGGATAGACGACCGCATGGCCAGCATGGAGCGGCAAGCGGCGCCGCACACAAGCCGGCACGCGATCCACTAAAGGATCCGCATCAAAAAGATGGTCTAGCCAGATCTATCTACAGGACAAGAAAGCAAGCTCTAGTAAGCAATGCAACACAACAAATATCCAAACATCACAGCACACCCAAATACAGGGGTGCCGCACACCCCCTATGTTCCACCGATGAGGTGCTGGACCATGAATTTCCAGCGGGATTCAAGCCCGTAAACATAGAGGCGTACGACGGAACAACAGACCCTGGGGTCTGGATCGAGGATTATATCCTCCACATACACATGGCCAGAGGAGATGACCTCCACGCCATAAAATACTTACCCCTTAAGCATAAAGGGCCAGCCCAGCATTGGCTCAAAAGCCTTCCCGAAAACACCATTGGAAGTTGGGAAGAGCTTGAGGATGCGTTCCGGGCAAATTTTCAAGGGACCTATGTCCGCCCTCCGGATGCAGATGATCTCAGTCACATAACTCAACAGCCCGGAGAGTCAGCCTGGAAATTCTGGAACAGATTTCTTAATAAAAAGAATCAGATAGTCGACTGTCCGGACGCCGAAGCCCTAGCAGCTTTTAAGCATAACGTTCGAGATGAATGGCTCGCCAGACACCTCGGCCAAGAAAATCCAAGAACAATGGCCGCATTAACAAGCCTCATGACCCACTTTTGCGCAGGAGAGGACAGCTGGTTGGCAAGATGTAGCACCAGCGACCCAAGTACATCCGAAGTTAGGGATGGAAACGGAAAACCCCGACGCAGCAAGGACCAGCGCTGGAATAAGGGAAACAACCCAAAGAGCACGGCAGTCAACGCAGGATTCAAAAGCTAGCGGCAGAATCAGAGAAAGCCGCCCCTCAAGGATAACAGGGACGAGCTATCCAACTTAAACAAAATCTTGGACAAGATATGTCAAATACATAGTACTCCCGGGAAGCCTGCGAACCATACCCACAGAGATTGTTGGGTTTTCAAGCAATCCGGCAAACTCAACACTGAACACAAGGGGCTCGACACACCAAGTGAGGACGACGACGAACCCCACAAGCAGAGCACCAGGAAACAAAAGGATTTCCCACAAGAAGTCAGAACAGTAAACTTACTTCACATGACGAACAGAATGGCGCCAACAGAGATACGCGCCATACGGCCTATCCCAAAGGAGTCTCGCCAATGGTTGTTAAAACGGATCACATTCAACCATCAGGATTACTCTAGAAGTATCCGGAACGTAGGCTGGACTGCCTTGGTATTAGATCCAATAATCGGCGGACTCCACTTTACAAATGTCCTGATCGACGGCGGCTGTGGTCTAAACCTGTTATACCAGGACACAATCCGCAACATGGGGATAGACCCAACAAAAATTCGCCATAGCAAAACCTCCTTTCAAGGGGTAACGCCAGGCCCGGATGCCCGTCGCATGGGTTCTCTCCGGCTAGAAGTTATGTTCGGCTCCCCCGATAACTTCCGTCGCGAACAGCTAACTTTCCACATCGCCCCATTCTCAAGTAGCTATCAAGCACTGCTGGGACGCGAAGCTTTCGCCCGCTTTAACGCAATACCACATTATGCATCTCTTACGCTTAAGATGCCCGGTCCGTGAGGCATCATCTCATTAAAGGGAAAACATTGAGTGTTCCTCCCGCGCGGAAGACAGTGCGGCTGCCTTGACAGCCCCACAATAAAGCGGCTTCACCAGCCAAAGCACCTAAACAGGTCGTCAAGACCACGGACACGGCTAGACGAGTCTGGCATAAACATACAATTGATAAAGGCTTAATAGCCGTATACCCCTGTACTAGGGGCTCCGCGCATATAAAACAAGAGACAATAAAGCTCAATTTTACCCATTTCGATTTATACTTCATTTATTTAGTATAACTCATGTTCAGCACGATGTTTCCTAAACTAAGTTCCTCTTTTTTACAGATGAACACCGTGCTACGCCCGTCCAGGCTACGGCACAACGGAGACACAGGCGCAGACGTGCAGCAGGGACCCATTCCAAGGATTGTTTTCAGATTAAGACCCTGCGTAAACCTTTTTTTACTGTCTCTTGTTGATACACATCCCCTGGTTTATTGGTATAACCAAGGAGGAGGCTGGCGTTTTGGCATGTGGCCACGTCAGAGTTTTGTGCGTACCTGGACACTAGGGGCTTATTACTAAGGGCGTTATCCCGCCCGCCCTCATAAAGACCGAATACCTTAGGGAGTGTTCGGCGTCGCGAGTTTGGCCTTATATGCATCAGCTCCGAATCATGTCTTTGGTCAAATGTTGGGTTTGCCTGGCTCCTGTGTTTTGCTACCTTACGTTCTGCTCTATCGGCTAAGGCGACACCAGGAGAACTGCTGCAATTGTGCCCCGGTTCGGCCAGGCGAGCACCTCAGTAGAGAAAGCAGAAAACTGACTGTCATGATATAGTGTGACTGGTCAACCACTCGATGACTTATCGGAATCTTTAGGATTCCTCCGCATTAATGAAGGGCCGCTTCCCGGCCAGGCACATACGCGCCCCGAGTTTGGGCGAGCGCAGGCGCCACCAAGGGCTATATAAGTAGCCTCACTGTCAAACTCCTATGGCTAAGTGAAAGTGATAAAGCATCATAGTCCGATTGCCTAGTTCGCTGCGCTATCACCTCCTTTGTAGGACCAAGATGTTGGATCAAGTGTGAAAAATGCGCCTTCTGCGAACACCCCCGCATTATGTGCGTGGGGGCTGAAGCCGACGACTGCCATCTTTCAGATTATATATACATATATGTTAAATGGCCGCACAGTAGGTATTATAATACTTGCAGGCACAAGTATAAAAAGCTTCTACAATTTATCAAAATATTGTTTTACAATAATATATGCTATTCGAATATAGTATCCTTCGAGCACCGCGTCTCTATTAAACGAGCGCCTTGCAGAACTTCCTGAAAATAGTGCTCGGCGGGTACTCGGCTTCCATCCGAGTCTGGGGATGCAACAGCGGTGGCCTCCATTTCCACCCAGTATGTCTTGACACGGGCAAGAGCCATCCGCGCACCCTCTATGCATGCTGACCTCTTCATCGCATTGATATGCGGCGCCGCACCAAGGAACTGCTGCACCAAGTTGAAATAACTTTTCGGCTCTGGCCTCTCTGGCCACAGATGACTCATGACATACTTCATGGCGAGTCCGGACAACCTATTTAGCTCGGCCCATTCGGCCAAACGATCGGCTAATGACAGTGGATGCTCCGGATTGTGGAACTGCGACCAAAAGAGCTTTTCCACTTCGCGATCTTCTTGATCTCGGAAGTGTTCGGCCGCATCTGCGGCACTCGCTGCCAAATCCAGATAGGCGTCCGCCGTACTCCACATCCGGTCTAACAGAGCATGTTTAGGATCACAAAACTTCCTCCACAGCATAAAGGGCTTTCCAGCTGTGATCTCTCCGGCCTGACGCAGCTCCTCCTTCATAGCTCTCATTGCAGAGCGAGCATCCTTGGCATCGGCAACAGCCTTCTCCAGGTCCGTCTGTTCCGCCCGATCTTCTTTTTCAAGAAGCTTGCAACGGTCAGCAGCGTTCTTCAGCTTCACGGCCATCTCGGCCATTTCCTTCTTGCTTCGGCAGTGAGCAGCCTGTTCGGCTTTCAGCTCTTCAATTGCCTTTCCGGCAGCTGCATCACCTTTCCTGGCTTGCTCCTTGGCTCGGGAAAGTTCCGCCCGAAGATTCTCCATGGCAGCAGCACCATCTGCATCAAGGGCACACATTGTAAGATACTGGCATAAAGCTCCTCTTACTAGGTGCCACCGAAGGAATTACATACCTTGTGCCCTGTCTAGCCGCTTGTTGACAAGCGCGATGTCGGCATCTGCCACGTCAAGTTGCCGATTTAGCTCGGCAAATTCATCAGTCCGGCTTGCCACCGGACACTTCGCCACCTACGTATGAAGGCGGCATATTAGACTTGGGATTATGATCCTCTGAGCGCCGTCACTTTTGACAACACACAGAGTCTCAGGGGCGACTATCTACACAGGGCGCATCTTATTTATGTGCAACTGTCCAAAACGGGTACATTATTTCGCGTACCTCAAAACCTGTTAGTAAACTCCTGACGGCCTCGTGCAAACCGCTCTCCGCGGATGAAATCCTCTCAATCACCATACCCATCAATGCACGGTGCTCCTCTGAGATAGATGCTCGCCCTAGCAGATCCTTCAGCTCCTCCGACCGCGCACCAGACGATGCCGGACTCGTCCGATGGCCCTTTTCGAAGGCCGGATGCGGAGGGCCTTGGGGGGCCATATGACTACCTACCGGCCCTGCCGGATTCGGAGAAACCCTCCGCGACGATACCTCAGGGTCGCCCGCCTCGCAAGGTGGTACGGCAGGGGAAGGCGTTCCGCTCTCCATCATCTCCGAAAGAAGATCCCCCGAAGACAAGCTCTGCTGAGAAGGGTTAAGGTCCGAGCTACAAGGTAAATTTTTGATTACTCTTCTTAGATATAACGCAAGGATTTCTCTTATTTCCTAAAAAGAAAAACTCCTCTCTACTTACGGCTCGGTGGAGGGCTGATCCCCTTGAGGGCATAATTCGGCCGAAGTATCCCCCGGCGCAGGACCCTCTGACGAAGATTTCTTCCCCCGCTTTGAGGCCAAGGTCTCCGGGTCGTCAGAGGCGGTCCTCTTCTTCCCCTGAGGAGAGGAATTTTCGATTCCTCCCTTCCGGACAACCTTCTTCGAGGAGGCTGTAGCTTCCTTGTCCCCTCAGTCGCTTTCCTCCGAAGGCACAACCTCCAACATCCTGACTAGCACGGGATCCGGCGTGGTCTCGGGGAGGGGGGCCGGACACTTGATTAGCTTTTCTTTCGCTATCCACTCCTGTTTAAAGGACAGCTCTTTTAGGGGCAATTTTATGATAAATATACGGATAGTGAGTCCGGGCACAAGGCTACTTACTTGAGTATCCGGACGATTGCAGCTCAGACCTGCGTCCTCCGTAGAATCCGGACACACTACCTATGGTCCGAAGAACAATTTGTACATCTCCACGGGCTTCATGCGAAGAAAATGTTGGAGAACTCGTGGTCCCTCCGGGTTGAACTCCCACAGGTGGAGGGGGTGATGTTTGCAGGGCAGAACTCGGCGAATTAACATAACCTGCGTCACCACGACCAGACTGATGTCTCTTCCTAGGAGATCTCGGATGCGGCCCTGCAACAGGGGCACGTCCTTTGCCGACCCCCAGTCCAGCCCCTTATTGACCCATGACGCCAGTCGTGGCGGGGGACCCGAGCGGAAAGCAGGCAGCGCCACCTACTTCGTGCTCCTGGGGGCTGTGATATAAAACCACTCTCGTTGCCATAAGCTGGACTCCCCTTGAAAAGAGCCCTCGGGCCATGGAGCACCAGCATTCTTGCTTATAAAAGCACCTCCGCACTCCGCGTGCCATCCCTCGATCATCTTCGGCTCTAGTTTGAAGGTCTTGAGCCATAGTCCGAAGTGAGGAGTAATACGGAGGAAGGCTTCACACACGATGATGAATGAGGAAATATGGAGGATGGACTCCGGAGCTAAGTCGTGAAATTCCAGCCCATAATAAAACATGAGCCCCCTCACGAAGGGATCCGTCGGGAAGCCTAGCCCCCGAAGGAAGTGAGACATGAACACCACACTCTCACCAGGCTTGGGAGTGGGAATGGCCTGCCCTTGAGCAGGCAGCCTATGCGAGATTTCACCGGTCAAGAACCTGGCCTCTCTCAACTTCAGCATGTCCTCCTCCGTGACGGAGGAGGGCATCCATCGGCCTCGAAGGTCGGAACCGGACATTGTCAAAGGTCCGAAGCGCCTGAAATCTGGAGCCTTGGGTGTTGGAACTCGAGGCGGAGGGCGAACTCGTTTGATATTGAAAGAAAGGAGTAAGGCCTTGGTCTCTTTATAAGAGGTTGAATACCAAGGGCCCTCCCCGTGACCGTTTGGGACTCGCCTTTGATCGAGAAAACATACCAACGGGTACGACTGGGTTACCCACGCCCGTATTGACGAGAATCCCGGAATAAGGGGACACGATCTCTGCTTTAACAAGACGTGCCAAGGAAACCGCCTCTCTAAACGCGCTGAGGTGGGACAGTAAAACGATTCGAATAAAGACTTGGCCGTGGTGTGATGTCACGCTACGGAATACGTCAGCAGATTAGATTTGTGTAAATATTATTCTCTCTATGGCAATATGTGGAAACTTATTTTGCAGAGCCGGACACTACCTTTGTATTCAAAATCTTCTATGAAGTACTTGGAGGAGGAACCCGCCTTGCAATGTCGAAGACAATCTGCGCGCCGGACTCGTCGTCATTGAAGCCTGGTTCAGGGGCTACTGAGGGAGTCCTGGATTAGGGGGTGTCTGGATAGCCAGACTATACCTTCGACCGGACTCCTGGACTATGAAGATACAAGATTGAAGACTTCGTCTCGTGTCCGAAAGGGACTTTCCTTGGCGTGGAAGGCAAGCTTGGCGATACGGATATGTAGATCTCCTACCATTGTAACCAACTCTGTGTAACCCTAGCCCTCTCCGGTGTCTATATAAACCAGAGGGTTTTGGTCCGTAGGACGAACACAATCATACCATAGGCTAGCTTCTAGGGTTTAGCCTCTCTGATCTTGTGGTAGATCTACTCTTGTACTACCCATATCATCAATATTAATCAAGCAGGACGTAGGGTTTTACCTCCATCGAGAGGGCCCGAACCTGGGTAAAACATCGTGTCCCCGGTCTCCTGTTACCATCCGCCTAGACACACAGTTCGGGACCCCCTACCCGAGACCCGCCGGTTTTGACACCGACAGAAGCGGTTTGCCTGCTCCGTGCTACCTCTTGAGCACTGCGTTGGTTTTCCCTTGAAGAGGAAAGGGTGATGCAGCAAAGTACCGTAAGTATTTCCCTCAGTTTTTGAGAACCAAGGTATCAATCCAGTAGGAGGCTACGCGCGAGTCCCTCGTACCTGCACAGAACAAATAAATCCTCGCAACCAACGCGTTAAGGGGTTGTCAATCCCTACACGGTCACTTACGAGAGTGAGATCTGATAGATATGATAAGATAATATTTTTGGTATTTTTATGATAAAGATGCAAAGTAAAATAGAAGGCAATGAAAATAACTAAGTGTTGGAAGATTAATATGATGAAGATAGACCCGGGGGCCATAGGTTTCACTAGTGGCTTCTCTCAAGAGCATAGGTATTTTACGGTGGGTGAACAAATTACTGTTGAGCAATTGACAGAATTGAGCATAGTTATGAGAATATATAGGTATGATCATGTACATAGGCATCACGTCCGAGACAAGTAGACCGACTCCTGCATGCATCTACTACTATTACTCCACACATCGGCCGCTATCCAGCATGCATCTAGAGTATTAAGTTCATAAGAACAGAGTAACGCCTTATGCAAGATGACATGATGTAGAGGGATAAATTCATGCAATATGATTAAAAAAACCATCTTGTTATCCTCGATGGCAACACTACAATACGTGCCTTGCTGCCCCTACTGTCACTGGGAAAGGACACTGCAAGATTGAACCCAAAGCTAAGCACTTCTCCCATTGCAAGAAAGATCAATCTAGTAGGCCAAACCAAACTGATAATTCGAAGAGACTTGCAAAGATAACCAATCATACATAAAAGAATTCAGAGAAGATTCAAATATTGTTCATAGATAAACTTGATCATAAACCCACAATTCATCGGTCTCAACAAAAGAAGATTACATCGAATAGATCTCCACAAGAGAGGGGAGAACTTTGTATTGAGATCCAAAAAGAGAGAAGAAGCCATCTAGCTAATAACTATGGACCCGTAGGTCTGAGGTAAACTACTCACACTTCATCGGAGAGGCTATGATGTTGATGTAGAAGCCCTCTGTGATCGATGCCCCCTCCGGCGGAGCTCCGGAACAGGCCCCAAGATGGGATCTCGTGGATATAGAAAGTTACGGTGGTGGAATTAGGGTTTTGGCTCTGTATCTGATCGTTTGGGGGTACGTAGGTATATATAGGAGGAAGGAGTACGTCGGTGGAGCAACAGGGGGCCCACGAGGGTGGAGGGCGCGCTTGGGGGAGTAGGCGTGCCCCCTACCTCGTGGCCTCCATGTTGGTTGCTTGACGTAGGGTCCAAGTCTCCTGGATCTTGCTCGTTCAGAAAATCACGTTCCCGTAGGTTTCATTCCGTTTGGACCCCGTTTGATATTCCTTTTCTTCGAAACCCTAAAATAGGCAAAAAAAATTAGCAATTCTGGGTTGGGCCTCCAGTTAATAGGTTAGTCCCAAAAATAATATAAAAGTGTACAATAAAGCCCAATACTGTCCAAAACAGTAGATAATATAGCATGGAGCAATCAAAAATTAGAGATACGTTGGAGACGTATCAAGCATCCCCAAGCTTAATTCCTGCTCGTCCTCGAGTAGGTAAATGATAAAAACAGAATTTTTGATGTGGAATGCTACTAGGCATGATTTCAATGTAATTCTTCTTAATTGTGGCATGAATATTCAGATCCGAAAGATTCAAGATAAAAGTTTAATATTGACATAGAAATAACAATACTTCAAGCATACTAACTAAGCAATTATGTCTTCTCAAAATAACATGGCCAAAGAAAGTTCATCCCTACAAAAACATATAGTTTAGTCATGCTCCATTTTCGTCACACAAGAATGCTCTCATCATGCACAACCCCGATGACAAGCCAAGCAATTGTTTCATACTTTAGTAATCTCAAACTTTATAAACCTTCACGCAATACATGAGCGTGAGCCATGGATATAGCACTATGGGTGGAATTGAGTATAATGATGGGGGTCATGTGGAGAAGACAAAAAGGAGAAAGTCTCACATCAACGAGGCTAATCAATGAGCTATGGAGATTCCCATCGATTGATGTTAATGCAAGGAGTAGGGATTGCCATGCAATGGATGCACTAGAGCTATAAATGTATGAAAGCTCAACAAAAGAAACTAGTGGGTGTGCATCCAACTTGCTTGCTCACGAAGACCTAGGGCACTTGAGGAGGCCCATTGTTGGAATATACAAGCCAAGTTCTATAATGAAAAATTCCCACTAGTATATGAAAGTGACAAAATAAGAGACTCTCTATCATGAAGATCATGGTGCTACTTTGAAGCACAAGTGTGGAAAAAATATAGTAGCATTGCCCCTTTTCATTTCTTTTCTTTTTTTCGGGCCTTCTCTTTTTTTGGCCTTTCTTTTTTTATTGGGACAATGCTCTATTAAATGATGATCATCACACTTCTATTTATATACAACTCAATGATTACAACTCGATACTAGAACAAGGTATGACTCTATATGAATGCCTCCGGCGGTGTACCGGGTTATGCAATGAATCAAGTGTGACATGTATGAAAAATTATGAACGGTGGCTTTGCCACAAATACGATGTCAACTACATGATCATGCAAAGCAATATGACAATGATAAACAGGATGGTGGAAAGTTGCATGGCAATATATCTCGGAATGGCAATGGAAATGCCATAATAGGTAGGTATGGTGGTTGTTTTGAGGAAGATATAAGGAGGTTTATGTGTGAAAGAGCGTATCATATCACGGGGTTTGGATGCACCGGCGAAGTTTGCACCAACTCTGAATGTGAGAAAGGGCAATGCACGGTACCGAAGAGGCTAGCAATGATGGAAGGGTGAGAGTGCATATAATCCATGGACTCAACATTAGTCATAAAGAACTCACGTACTTATTGAAAAAATCTACAATTCATCAAAAACCAAGCACTACACGCATGCTCCTAGGGGAATAGATTGGTAGGAAAAGACCATCGCTCGTCCCCGACCGCCACTCATAAGGAGGACAATCAAATAACACCTCATGTTTCAAATTTGTTACATAATGTTTACCATACGTGCATGCTACGGGACTTGCAAACTTCAACACAAGTATTTCTCAATTTCACAACTACTCAACTAGCACAACTTTAATATCACTACCTCCATATCTCAAAACAATCATCAAGCATCGAACTTCTCTTAGTATTCAACACACCCATAAGAGAATTTTATTATTAATCTTATATACCTAGCATATTAGGATTATTTAATCAAATTAACATGCTATTTAAGACTCTCAAAATAATCTAAATGAAGCATGAGAGATCAATAGTTTCTATAAAACAAATCCACCACCGTGCTCTAAAAGATATAAGTGAAGTAGTAGAGCAAAACTATATAATTCAAAAGATATAAGTGAAGCACATAGAGTATTCTAATAATTTTCAAATCATGTGTGTTTCTCTCAAAAGGTGTGTGCAGCAAAGATGATTTTGGTAAACTAAAAAGCAAATACTCAAATCATACAAGACACTCCAAGCAAAACATATATCATGTGGTGAATAAAAAATATAGCTCCAAGTAAAGTTACCGATGGAAGTAGACGAAAGAGGGGATGCCTTCCGGGGCATCCCCAAGCTTTGGATTTTAGGTGTCCTTAGATTATATTGGAGTGCCATGGGCATCCCCAAGCTTAGGCTCTTGCCACTCCTTGTTCCATAATCCATCAAATCTTTACCCAAAACTTGAATACTTCACAACACAAAACTTAAAGTAGAAAATCTCATGAGCTCCCTTAGCGAAAGAAAACAAAAGACCACTTCAAGGTACTGTAATGAACTAATTCTTTATTTATATTGGTGTTAAACCTACTGTATTCCAACTGCTCTATTATTTATAAACTATTTTACTAGCCATAGATTCATCAAAATAAGCAAACAACACACGATGGTGGAAAGTTACTGTTGAGCAATTGACAGAATTGAGCATAGTTATGAGAATATCTAGGTATGATCATGTATATAGGCATCACGTCCGAGACAAGTAGACCGACTCCTGCCTGCATCTACTACTATTACTCCACACATCAACCGCTATCCAGCATGCATCTAGAGTATTAAGTTCATAAGAACAGAGTAACACCTTAAGCAAGATGACATGATGTAGAGGGATAAATTCATGCAATATGATAAAAAAACATCTTGTTATCCTCGATGGAAACAATAAAATACATGCCTTGCTGCCCCTACTGTCACTAGGAAAGGACACCGCAAGATTGTTCCCAAAGCTAAGCACTTCTCCCATTGCAAGAAAGATCAATCTAGTAGGCCAAACCAAACTGATAATTCGAAGAGACTTGCAAAGATAACCAATCATACATAAAAGAATTCAGAGAAGATTCAAATATTGTTCATAGATAAACTTGATCATTGTCGAAGTTCTGGGAACGGGGGTCCCCAGACTTGCCTGCCTACGGCCTGCGGCATGGCTCAAAGGGGGGCCCAGCACGGCCCATCTTCACCAACACAAACCCAAGACCCTCGCGAGGGGCCAAGCCTCGCGGGGCAGACGACGCGGAGCTTCCTCAGGCATGGCCTCGTCAGGCTGGCTCATGAGGAAGCGGAGAGATCAAGGCGGGGTACCTCACGAGGTGCACGTGACGCAAGCCATGACGACCAAGGGCGCCAGGTGGGCGCCAGCCCGCGCAGCGTCCTCCTTTCCTCTTTGGTGCAAAGGGGGGAAGCGCGGCCATGGAGTACCGAGGCATCAGGCAAAGGTTGCCATTTCGGTGCAACGAGACCAAGACCAGGAGGACTACGAGATGGAGGTCACCGTGGAGCCCAAGACGGCGTCATCACCAGAGCTTTGCGCAGGCGAAGACTACTTTTGTCAAGATAGCTGATACTTGCTGTCCCCCTTCAAATTAGCCCGCCATTGTTGGCTCCCTTCCCGCTCGATATTTGGGAAGAGGACCAGGGCCTCTATAAATAGGACCAGCCACCCACAGAGCAAGGGGGCCGGTTGGTTGAGAGGTTGGAAGGAAGAGGCTCGTTAGAGGGGGTCGATCAGTCGGTTGGTGGGAAGCAGAGAGAGGGAGAGAGAGAGAGAGAAAGGAGACTGAACTCCACCCAGCAGTTCATCACCCCAGCCAAGAACAGGCCCTCGCGAGGCCTTTCTTCCTTGTATTGTTCACCATCATCAGCCCAAGAGGCAATCCACACACCACACACTGGAGTAGGGTATTACACCACAACGGTGGCCCGAACCAGTATAAACCCTGTGTCTCTTGTGTTGTTCTTTCGGTAGTTTAGATCCTAGCCGGCGGAGGGGTGCAGGTAGGTAGGAGGCGGAATCTCCGCGCGCACCCCAAAGTTCGAACCTTAAGGGTCTGCCGGAACCCGAAATCCAACATTTGGCGCGCCAGGTAGGGGTGCGCCAGAATTCGTCTTCCACCACCCCGTTCTCCTCCGACCATCACGCTCATGTCTGACGCTCGTCGGGCCCGCGTGGAGCGCCGGGCCGCCCTCGCTTCCCGCGTCACCCAGACGGCCCCTGTCGGCAGGCGTCCTCGCCGTTCCCCGTCACCTGCCGTCAACGCCGCCACCGGCCCGGCGGGGGACGAGCAGCAAGCATCGTCCCAGCATCCATCCATGCGGCAAGACGGCCGCACCGCAACTCCCTCGCTCGCCCCAGCTGGGTCTTCGTCCCGCGCGCTCCGCGCGCCCATGGAGGCTCGGGCCGCGCTCATTGCGGCAAACGAGCTCCTGCGCTACCGTCCCGTCGACAATGTCTACGAAGAATGGCTCGACCGCGTCGCCGAGCTTGTCCGCGCCGTAGGGGGCTCTCCTGCGCTGTCTGTTCCGCTGCACCGCACCCCGCCCCGCGTGGGCAACGAGGCTCCGGCGGCGCCCCGGCCGCCTCCTCCTCAAGAAGACGCCATGGCTCCAAGGCGTGTGGCCCCTGGGCGGAACCCGCTCCGCCAGGTGCCAGCGCGGCAAGAACAGAGCTGCCAAGAAGTCCCTCGCTCGCCAGAAGCTGCCTGGGCGCTCCCTGCTCCAGCACATCGCGACCATCCTCCTGCTCCAGCGCGTGGGGACATGCAAGACCAAGCTCTCCGTCACCCAAGGCCTCCCGTGGCAACAGCAGGCTGCCGCGCCTTCACCACCGAACTACGCAGCGTCGCGTGGCCTGGCAAGTTCAAGCCAGACCCCCCTCCTCGCTACGACGGCATGGCCGACCCTGCGGAGTTCCTCCAGCTCTACGAGCTGGGCATCAAAGCTGCCAACGGAGACGAGAAGGTCATGGCGAACTGGTTTCCCATGGCGCTCAATGACGGGGCCCGCACCTGGCTCCTGAACCTGGCTCCAGGCACAATCTCCTCCTAGGAGGAGATGCGCACCCGCTTCATCACCAACTTCCAAGGCACTCGCGACCGGCCCACCACCATGAGCGACATGCGCCGCATCAAGCAACAACCCGGGGAGACCCTGCAGAAGTACATACAGCGCTTCAACAATGCACGCCTCAAGATTCCCAAGGTGACTGAAGAGACCA
This sequence comes from Triticum urartu, assembly GCF_056163025.1. Taxonomy (NCBI): domain Eukaryota; kingdom Viridiplantae; phylum Streptophyta; class Magnoliopsida; order Poales; family Poaceae; genus Triticum; species Triticum urartu. The sequence goes on from NC_141874.1 coordinate 430,304,118, forward strand.
TCATCTCAGCCTTCTCCGACGGCGTGCGCGATGTCAAGATGAAGGAGGAGCTGGCGATGCATGAAGACCTGTGCACTTCCTTGGAGCTGTTCAACGTGGCAAACAAGTGCGCTAGGGCTGAGGAAGGGCGTCTCTCCCTCCTCGAGCTACCTGCCGCAGACCCAGAAGAGAAGAAGCTCAAGGCCAAGGATGTGAAGCGCAAGGGGGCTGCCGTGCTCGCAGCAGAACCAGACACCAAGCGGGGCAGAGATCAGCCCGAACCTTCCAAGGGCAGTCGGTACTGTGTGTACCACGACCTCCACACCCACAACACCAACGAATGTCAAGAACTTCGAGCCGTGCGTGAAGGAAGGATCGGCCGTCGCCTGAACCGCGGTGACCGGGGCTACGGCCGAGGAGGAGGAAGGAACGCTGGACGCTGGGAAGACTGTGGCCCGCGCCAAGGGTGGCGCGATCAACCTCGCGAGGATCGCTGGCAAGACCCGCCTCGCGAGGGAGGCTGGAGGGATCAGCCTCGCGAGGATCGCCCGCAAGGCAACGCAGGCCTCCCTCCGCTGCCGCCGCAGCCAAGGAGAAACGAGGACCGCCACCAGGACGAGGAGGCTGGGGGCTTCCAGGAGCCGCGCGCGATCGCCTGCATCCTGGGCGGGGCTCAAGCCCCAGCCTCTCAACGCATCTTCAAGCAGTTCGCCCGCGAAGTGAACGCAATCGTCCCTAGGCTCGAAGCCACGCGCCCACTCAGGTGGTCGGCGTGCGCCATCACGTTCAGCTCAGCAGATCGGCTCAAGTGTGCGGCTACAGCTGGAGTCCTCCCGATGCTTTGTTCCCCAATCATCAGCAACGTGGTGGTCACCAAGACCCTCATCGATGGCGGGGCAGGGCTCAACGTCCTGTAAGTGGAGACATTCAACAACCTCCAAGTGCCCTACAGCCAGCTTCAGCCAACCAAGCCTTTCTCCGGTATCACCGATGGCTCCACGGTCCCGATCGGGCAGGTCCGCCTCCCTGTCACCTTCGGGGCACGCGACAACTACCGCACCGAGCTCATCGACTTCGACATCGCTCACATTCGCCTGCCGTACAACGCCATCCTTGGGTACCCAGCGCTGGCCAAGTTCATGGCCTTAACTCACCACGGCTACAACGTCCTCAAGATGCCAGGAAGCGGCGGAGTCATCATGGTGCCCTGTGAAGAGAAGGACGCGATGTGTTCCCTGGAACGAGCCTTTCAGGCCGCATCACTGGAAGACCCGGACCGCGGAAGTAGGAGGCTTCCCGAGGCCGCCCCCAAGAAGAAGAAGACATCATCCGGCCAGGCCCCTCAGGAGGCAGGCCCCTCTGGGCCCGAGCCTACCCAGGGGGAACCTCCTTCCATCGCATAGGAAAGCGCGCCCGGCGCCCTCCTCAGGCAGGGCTCGGGGGCTCTCCCCTGGAGGGCCACCGACCTAGCTAGGGTCACGAGGGAGGCGCTTGGGCACCACCTGGAGGCGTGTTTTGAAGCACGTTTCCCTCGAGAAGGAGCAAGGCAAGGAGATCCAGACCCTCAGGAGTTTGTCAGCAAGGTCATTCAGGAGCTACAGGAGTGAAGAGTCATGAAAGGCGGCCGCCGCCTACCAGCAGTGGCTCGCCATCCAGGCGAGGATGGTGGGATGCGCGTCTGCATCGATGTACCAGGGCTCAACCAACTCGCCTCCCTGGAGCGCCTCTGGCTCTCGCGAGTGGGGCGTTGCGGAGGTCCACCCCACAGCTACGTTCGCATGCCTTACGGCTTGCCGAGCGTGGCTGACGCGTACCAGCGCCTCATGAGGGGCATCACGGAGGCGCAAGAGGCCAGGCGTTCCGCAGCCCTGGCGGAGATGGAGATGGTCCGCGAGGAGCCGCCAGCGCCTCCGGAGCCTCCCGAGGCCCCTGGGCCTGGGGGCTCATGAGGATCAGCTTCCGCGGCCCACCGAGTCTGCTACACCAACACCCCTTCGTCTTCAACATCATCAGGTGACATCCTTCGAGTTTTACTTCCAGCTGGGAGCGCCCCCAGGGCTGCATTATTCCCAGGCCGCGTGGGTCCGTCCCTGCGGCGTGTATCCCTTTTAATTTCACGTCATTAGCTTACCTTGTTGGGGGCGCCCCTCGGGCTGCATGACCCCCCAAGTCGCTCGGGCCAGACCCAGTGATGTCCACATTCCCAGCATCTATTTGAATGAATCCACTCCTTCGCGGCTAATGTGTTTTACCTAGTTGCCTGCTCAGTTGACGCCAATTAACGGAGCTGCTCCCAAACGGCACGACGCTTGCGCCTGGGTCCGTCCCTGCAACGCCGACAAACCTGGATGGCTGAGCTCTGGCCGCGGCAGCCCCGCATAGCGTCACCACGTCAAGCCTTCAGTGCCTCACTACCCCTCGAAAGCAACCAACGGCTGACTGTCAATTGTCATGGCAACCCCTTGTTTTCTCTATGCTGGACCTGCAGGACCTCTTGAAGGAGCTGCGTCAGGCGAGGCTCTTGCGGTGTCTCCTTCGCCCTCGTCCGCGCGAACCGCTTGCACATTAAAGGGGGGGTGCCTGAGCATCGCGACTCAGGGCTCTACTGGCTCTCCAGCCCTCACCCTCTGGCCTTGACCACGGCATCGCGACCTGGCATACCAGCGACGGCTGAGATTCGCTTGAGGGTCGGGACCCGAGGACGTAGAGCAGAAAGGGGAGCAAAGGCGAGAGGGGAAAGACACACGAGGACCTCGCCGAGCAACCTCGCGCCTGCCGAAGCACGGACCCGGCGACACACCAGAGAGCAGCCCCTGGTCCTCGAGATAAGTCATCACCCAAATGCACCAGCTACCGTGGCACCATCCCCGCACCTAATGCTATCCCTTGTTAGTGACGCCGCTCTCCTTTCTCACCAAGCGATGGCTGCTTGGCGCCAAAGGGGACCTCCTTAGCATCGCGACTCAGGGGCTCTTACCGGACTCCGGGTTGCTCACCTCCTAGCCTTGACCACGGCATCGCGACCTGGCATACCAGCGACGGCTGAAGTCGCCTTGGGACTGGGACCTGTCGGCGCAGAGCACCAAGCCCTCGTGAGGTTCGAAAGGGAGGACCGAGCTAAGACGGGATGAGCAACTAGCGCAATTCTACAACAAGGGTTATATTAACAAAACAGGATCACAGGCACCTTACAAGCCCCCACGGGGCGCGTTTTTGGTTCCTCGCAGGGAACAGATCCTGAAGAGACGCAAACTACGCGCATCCTTACAAAAGACGCCATCATCAACAGTGGGCCGTCAAGCATCGACGCCAACCCCATCCAGATCAGAGTTGGCGGCGGCCTGACGAGCCCGCCCTGCTCCAGGAGCGGCGCCGGCTCGGGGGCTCGTAGCTGTCGTCGCTCGTCTCCGGAGTCGCGAAGGGCTCGCCGGAGTCGCTGGAACCTCTGACATCTCCATCGCCTGAGGAGCCACCAAGGGAGCGGTTGGCGAGCCCAGTCCTCGTCGCAGCAGGGCCCTGGCCACCTTCACCGGGGCAGCACTCCAGCCGGCGCCCGCTCGCATCGAAGACCTTGAAGATCATCACCGAAGCACCATCGTAGTCCAAGTGGATCGCGAAGACGCCCCTTGTCCTGCAAACCCGGGCGATCTCTCCAGCCTCGAGTCATGTAGACCTCGCCCGAGGCAACAACCGCGACCTCTGCCTCGGTCGCGAGGGTGCTGCAGCCAGAGCTCCAGGGTCTCCCCCTGCGGGATGATGGAGGCAAAGAAGGGAGGCAGGCGGATCCAAGACTGAAGAGGAATGGCGACGTGGAGCATGAACTCTTGGGAGGAACCCTCGGTGTGGACCCCAGGGGGGACGACCCACACCTTCGTGACCCGTCGGCGCCGACGGCGGCGCCGCCCGTGGCGGTCAGCATCAGCTCCTTCGGGGCCCTTGACGTGGGCGTACAATGGAAGCGGGAACCCCGGCGGCGCCCGCTCGCCCCAAGGCCTTGACACCACCTGAAGGGCCCCCTCATCCGGGCCACGGTGGACAAGCCGTTTCTTCGGCGGGAGTGGGTCTGGTCCCTCTCGAGGAGCCTTTCCCTTCTGTGCCACCGAGAACCGGCGGATCGGAGCCATCGCGGCAAGACGGAGCAAGAATCGGGAAAAAGGGGAAGCAAGGAGGGATGGACTGGAAGGGCGCGCGCCGTTCCGTACTTATAGCCGGCGAAGGCCAACCGCCGACCCCCACGATCACAGGTAATCCTGACCCGTTTTGCATGCAGGGACTTGTCCAATCCATGCAGTTGCCGAGGCGCCATGGGGAAGTGGAGGCGCCCACGTCCAGTCAACTCCCATGCGGCGTCCAAGACCGCAGGCTGTTAGGGCCCGCGGCGCTTCGCTCTTGCCCTTCCGCCTCCCAGCACGGCTAAGTCCGGGCGCGCCTTGGGCCCGGGGGCTACTGTCGGTGTTCTGGGAACGGGGGTCCCCAGACTAGCCTGCCAGCGGCCTATGGCGTGGCTCAAAGGGGGGCCCAGCACGGCCCATCTTCACCAACACAAAGCCAAGACCCTCGCGAGGGGCCAAGCCTCGCGGGGCGGACGACGCGGAGCTTCCTCAGGCATGGCCTCGTTAGGCTGGCTCACGAGGAGGCGGAGAGATCAAGGCGGGGTACCTCATGAGGTGCACGTGATGCAAGCCATGACGACCAAGGGCGCCAGGAGGGCGCCAGCCCGCGCGGCGTCCTCCTTTCCTCTTTGGTGCAAAGGGGGCAAGCGCAGCCGCGGAGTACCGAGGCATCAGGCAAAGGTTGCCATTTCGGCGCAACAAGACCAAGACCAGGAGGACTACGAGATGGAGGTCACCGTGGAGCCCAAGACGGCGTCATCACCAGAGCTTTGCACAGGCGAAGACTACTTTTGTAACGATAGCTAATACTTGTTATCCCCCTTCAAATTATCCTGGCATTGTTGGCTCCCTTCCCGCTCGATATTTGGGAAGAGGACCAGGGCCTCTATAAATAGGACCAGCCACCCACAGAGCAAGGGGGTCGGTTGGTTGAGAGGTTGGAAGGAAGAGGCTCGTTAGAGGGGGTCGATCGGTCGGTTGGTGGGAAGCAGAGAGACAGAGAGAGAAAGGTGACTGAACTCCACCCAGCAGTTCATCACCCCAGCCAAGAACAGGCCCTCGCGAGGCCTTTCTTCCTTGTATTGTTCACCATCATCAGCCTAAGAGGAAATCCACACACCACACACTGGAGTAGGGTATTACACCACAACGGTGGCCCGAACCAGTATAAACCATGTGTCTCTTGTGTTGTTCTTTCAGTAGTTTAGATCCTAGCTAGCGGAGGGGTGCAGGTAGGTAGGAGGCGGAATCTCCGCGCGCACCCCAGAGTTCGAACCTTAAGGGTCTGCCGGAACCCGAAATCCGACAATCATAAACCCACAATTCACCGATCTCAATAAAAGAAGATTACATCGAATAGATCTCCGCAAGAGAGGGGGAGAACTTTGTATTGAGATCCAAAAAGAGAGAAGAAGCCATCTAGCTAATAACTATGGACCCGTAAGTCCGAGGTAAAGTACTCACACTTCATCGGAGAGGCTATGGTGTTGATGTAGAAGCCCTCCGTGATCGATGCCCCCTCCGGTGGAGCTCCGGAACAGGCCTCAAGATGGGATCTCGTGGATACAGAAAGTTACGGCGGTGGAATTAGGGTTTTGGCTCTGTATCTGATCGTTTGGGGGTATGTAGGTATATATAGGAGGAAGGAGTACGTCGGTGGAGCAACAGGGGGCCCACGAGGGTGGAGGGCGCGCTTGGGGGGGTAGGCGTGATCCCTACCTCGTGGCCTCCATGTTGGTTGCGTGACGTAGGGTCTAAGTCTCCTGGATCTTGTTCGTTCCAAAAATCACGTTCCCGAAGGTTTCATTCCGTTTGGACCCCGTTTGATATTCCTTTTCTTCGAAACCCTAAAATAGGCAAAAAAATAGCAATTCTGGGCTGGGGCTCCGGTTAATAGGTTAGTCCCAAAAATAATATAAAAGTGTATAATAAAGCCCAATAATGTCCAAAACGGTAGATAATATAGCATGGAGCAATCAAAAATTATAGATACGTTGGAGACGTATCACTCCGCTGCTGTGCTCCGATCCGTACTCCCGCACCATCGAATTTTCGTCCAGCGGCTGTGACACATTTTGTCCCGGGCATCAATCATCACCTGGAGTGCTTCTGTACTACAGGTAGTACCCGCCGGTGTGGCCATCTACGCCTCGTACGCCCCGATGCCCAGTTGTGGCACCCTCGCCACGACCATGCCACTACCGGCCGGTTCATCTTGAACGAGTGAGTCGCGAACCACACCACCACCATGAGAATGACATGTGGGCCAGCTGCATTTAAGGTTCGCATGTCATTGACTCATAGGCCGGGCACTAAGCCACTGAAGTTCGGTCCCATGGGCCCCGAGAGGGAAATGTAACTCCTGTCGCAGGCCTTGTGGTGCTCCCGCAGTACGAGCTCGTGCCAAACCCGGAATTTGTTTCTTACTACTACTCCCAACTACTAGTAAGGTACACGTGCATTGCACGCAAGAGATTCTGGTGGTTTGTGCATTATGCTTCTACATGTGGAGTCTTCTAGATTCTACATGTGGCAAAATCTGGTGGAATGTAGATGATATCCAACGGCCAGTAGTGCTCGGATTTGCCATCTTTGTACCGTCGGATTGGCTTCATCCAACGGCCAACTTTCAAAGTTATTCACACACTATATAGGGGTATAGATGTTTGGTTTGCAACCTAAGGTTGCCACGCCTAAGCTTAGGCGTGCCACAAGTGTGTTTGGTTGTGTTCTCGTCTCAGCATAGTTATTCCCTCTTCATGCATGATCAACTCAACACCCCTCTTCATGTATGCTCTCTTCATGCATGCTTCTAGTGTATTTGTGATAAGCTAGTGTGGACTCATGCACCCTCCATACACTCAACCAAACACCCAAAAGTGGGTCAAGAAGGGAACTCTTGGGATCATGCACCCTTCATACACCCTACCAAACACACCAGGCATGTTTTTGGTTCATTGCCACACTTGTGGCTTGCCACACTTTTCTAACTACATGGTCCACATGTCATAGACTCAACTTCTTGCCAAATCTTGCCACACTTGTGGTGGCCATTTTGTTAGCCACATTTTTTGTGGCAGACACACTTTGCCTAAGCTTATTAGTGGCAAAGTTAGTCATGAATGAAGTTCAACCATGGAGTCTTCTAGATTCTACATGTGGCAGAATCTGGTGGAATGTAGATGATATCCAACGGCCAATAGTGCTCGGATTTGCCATGTTTGTACCGTAGGATTGGCTTCATCCAATGACCAACTTACAAAGTTATTCACGCAGTATATAGGGGGTATAGATATAGATGTGTCGGCCCGTTGCAATGGATCCAAAGTATATCTATTTAGTGGAGTGCACTCTAAACACATTATCTATTTATTTTCCTCTAACCTTTCGTAGCCATGCAACCAAGCCTCATAAGCTTCATGGGTGCCCCCCACATCATATTATTCATACTACGTTGACTGAAAAAAGATAAGTCACCCAAAACAAGATCTTTCGGTTTTTTGTTCCTACGATGTTGTGCCATGCATGTACATACTAGTTGTATAGTGGTAGTACTAGTTGTATAGTACAAACTTGGTACTAGTAGGAGTAGAGTAGTATGGAATGCTCCTACTCTATCGACGAGCCCCATCTTACACAAAATTTCTTGGCTTCCGTCCTACAGCTAGATCTTCCCCACGTTTCTGTTTTCCAACCCGGCAACGGGCGGGGTGCGGTTTGCCAATAGTCGGTTTTCTCAACAGCGGTCCCACATGAAAGTGAAAATGCTAGGCAACACGCCTTCCCTAAGCTATGTGTCGTGCCGGGCGGGCCGTGGAGTACTCCCGATTCCCGGGCGTGTGGGGGGGGTGCGACACGAATGCGGCAGGCATTTTCCTTTTACTAGCAATGTGCCCGTGCATTGCGACGGATCCAAAGTAGTAGAATAGTAGTACTTGTTCACAAACTTGAAAGAAATCACTCTTGTTTTGATATACTCCTAATATATTACTCCCTCAGTTCCTAAATATTTATCTTTTTAGAGATTTCAAATGGACTATCACATACGAATTATATAGACATATTTTGAAGTGTAGACTCACTCATTTTGCTCCTTATGTAGTCACTTATTGAAATCTCTAGAAAGACAAATATTTAGGAATGGAGGGAGTACTTTTCACTCAAAATATATTTCTCGGGCTGTTTTGATGAGGTGAGGGAGGGATGTGGTTGCTTTCAAGATAATAAGGGGTTTTCTGCAAATTCGAGCAGAGAAGTGGGCTTTTGTTGCAAAAATGCCACAACTTACCTCACAGCCGTTAGATGCAGATCTAATGGTCAGAAACGACGGATGGCAGACACACCACCATCACCAACTGAGTCTTTTATAGGAGTAGGAGTAGTAAAACATGTATAAATTGTAACATTTTGGTTCTGCTCCTTGGCACGATCGATAGATAGAAATAACGATTGGAAACGCTAGGGCGGGGCTATGTCCGCTAGATAAGCAGGGTACATAGTAGCTAGGTTGGCGCATCGTCGATTTGGTCACATGCGGTCCGACATGTTCTAGTGTTTCTAGCAAGATGCCCGCGCGTTGCACGAAGTTGGTGGAAAAGGTAAGCATAACTTATAAATTGACGGATGGAGTACTAGTTACAGTGATGCATATAATTAAGCAAAGGGATCACACATGTCGGTATTGACTGGAATGAGAATGCAATAGCACAATAAGAATTAAGGCCACGATGATGATGTGATCGCAGTGGTGGTTACAGAAGGCAAGAAGAAAGATGCATCCATCAACGTACGACCTCCTCCTCCTCAACTTAGTGCGTCGGGCCACCGCCCGGCGGCTATGGAGCGGCGGCTTTTGTGGCGAGGCCGACGTGCTTCTCAGCAAAGGCATCCAAGGCTTCCAGCCGGTTGAGGAAAGCCAACGTCGTAGTGTCCTCACTGGCCTTGTAGATACCTATGTACAAGATTTGCTCGTACACGTGAATGTGTAGGTTGACGAATTTTTGCAGGGTGAGGCGCCTCGCGGCAAGTGCGACCTCCAGGTGGACATTCTTCATGGCGTCGGTGGGCATTCGCAGGGCCACCAGTGCTTGAAAGAGGTTCCGGCCATGGAGGCCAACTAGGGTGGCAGGCAATGAGGAGCCCGGGCGTGCGGGCTGGAGGAGTACGGCGATGTCGTCCATGAGATTCTTGAGGACGGTGAACTTGTTGGTGGTGGAAATGATCATCTGGTCCAACTAAGAGTCGTAGTTGGCGTCGACAGTGGCCATCCACCAGCCGGTTGCCAACCCCGTCTGGAGACGATCCTTGGCGCCATGCCACAGACCGGCGTCGTGGACCATCTGGCACAGCCGCTGGCTGCTCGCACGCATCGCCGCCATGGGTCTGGAGCGAGGACTTTTGCACGTAGTGTAGGTGCTTAGGCAAATGCTTAGGTGCGTACGATGTGGTAGATGCATTGGAATGGAGGGGCGCCTTTATATGAGGGCAAACTGCGTTGCATTCACATCGTGCAGCCTCTTTCCCTGGTCCTCCTCCCATTACTTCCCTCATGCATTAATTGAAGGAGGATGCATTGGCCGTTCAACATTTCGGGAACCGCTACTCCCTCCCTCATCTGCATTGAAGTCGTATCCGGAACTGCGCCGCCCGCTGTCAAATCGAATAGTACTACGCCTCCCGTTGCACGCCCGGCTGAACACGCCTCCTCGCCTCCATTAAACCCGCATGAAAACCGAGAAACCTGCTCCGGCCACACGTTTGTTCATGAGCGGGCCGGAATTAAACGCAACACCGGCCGAGCTGCTCCCGTCCGCCCTCAGTTTAAGCAAGGCCAGACGCCAGCCAAGCTCCTACCATACGCCCTCCATTTACACGAGGCCAGACAGATAGCGAGCAAGAATCACATCCCTCCGCCGCTCCCCCATCTCCTCCTTCACCATTTTCTCCACTCTTCCGATGGCTTCCGAGGAGCCGTTCTCCGGCATATTACCCGGCTGGGTGACCTGCCGAGCCCTCCGGATACGGGCGAGGCCGCTCGGTGCTTCACCAACCTCGCTTGGCCTGACAAAGCCAGTTGTCGCCCAAAGCAGGCGCGTGGTCCAGCAACTCGCCGCTCCAGTTCAGCTCGATGAGGAGTGGCGAGTTGCTCGACGCCGGCACGGCGGCGAGCACACCGGTACGGGCATCGTCGCTGCCGCGTCGTACCGCACCACAAGTGTCTGTGGGCGCGCCTCCCGTGCCTGCGGTAGCGCCATGCAGGCAGAGACAAAAGCCGGGTGCGTGGAGAGCGACGAGTCGGTGGCCAGGTTCTCCGTGTCTGCCGCCATCATCGAGGAGAAGTAGAACACGGGAGGCCGCCGCCACTTGGGTCCCATGATGGCCACCGCCGAGGCGACGACTGCGCATTCAGGTGGTTTCTTTGCTACTTCGTCTCTTCCGAGGACCTTCGTTGACCCCACAAGTGTCTGCCGGACATGAGGAAGACAAAGGGATCCGCGGGCGGCCATTTAGATTATGTACTACCTCTCCAACTGGCGGGAAATATTTGTTCTAAGAATGGATAATTGTATGTATCTATAACTAAAATAAGTCTAGATACATCCATTTCTAGGACAAGTATTTCCAGACGGAGGGAGTATTAATTATACCAAGAGAGACGGATTGGCACCGCTTAGTTCATGTAAATGTAATGAAATCCATCATGTTTATATGAAGATCCTGCTTTTTTATACGAAATCCTTCATGCTTATATGAAATTAGTCCGTGTTTGCACGAATTTCATCTCGTTGGTTAGAGTTGTAAAAATGTATGCCGCTGACGTTTGATGTCGTCCTCCGCGGAAGGAAGCGGGAGGAACTCTTATGCTGGAAATAATAGAGTGACATCCAATCCATTTGAGTTAATTGCGTGTATGATTGTCCCTCTATAAAAAGTTAATTGCATGTACAGTGTACACGTGACTTGCAGGGTGGCTACAGCTTCGTACAGAAAGTTAAAAAGAAACAAGTACATCCGTAATCTTATATTCTAAGTACTATGTGGATTCCACTGTCAGTATAGTAGCGAAAGAAGTATATATTAAATAAGTAATATATAATATAAAAATCTAAAGTTAAAGACAGAATTCGAACTCATGTCATCGCGTTGCGAGCATCTGGTGCTAACCAGTCCAGCACATTTTTGTTGTAGACCATGCTCGAGATATATATCCATGTCTACTCTTATACTCCATCCGTTCCTAAATACTCCCTCCGTTCCCAAATATAAGACCTTTTAGGGATTCCACTATAGACTATATACGGAGAAAAATGAATGAATCTACACTCTAAAGTATGTCTGTATACATCCGTATGTAGTTTATAGTAGAATCTCTAAAATGTCTTATATTTAGGAACGGAGCGAGTATTTCTCTTTTTCAGATTTCAAATGGACTACCACATACGGATGTGTATGTGGACATATTTTAGAGTGTAGATTCACTCATTTTGCTCCATATGTAGTCACTTGTTGAAATCTCTAAAAAGACAAATATTTAGGAACGGAGGGAGTAGAACACAGAGTTGGTAATGATGGTGTGCATGCCATCCTGCAATATAGGCCGTCGGATTTATATCTAACGGATAGGAAGGAAACTATGGCAATTTTGCAAAAATATACCCACACCCCTCTCCACGTTCGCAAATACGGCCTTCCCTCGTTCATCCTTTTCGCTCACAAGATAAACTAGTCATACAAATGCATCTTGATGTTCCGTGCAACGCACGGGCATCTAGCTAGTTTATTTTAAAATAGTTACTGCGATAATTGGGTTGAAGTGATATATTTTATGTCTGCCCCGAATGATTTCAGATTCACAAGTAGTAACAAAGAAAAGTTTGACTTGTTAATTAACAGAAAATAGGGTGAAAACTATCACATGAGGCCGGTAAAACGAGGCACACTGGGTTCAGCGTCATCGTCACTACAGCTATGCGCGTGCAAGAAGTCAACATATCGAGGGGGCTAATTAGCGAGGCACAGAGACACAATGTTCGAGAGAGAAACCAATTGACAGATTACGATTAGATCAAGTTGTCACCCTTCTGCTGTCATTGTTGGGGTAGGGAAGGGACAGGGAGAGAAAGACAAATCGAGAGTGTGCGCGGTAGGCATAGAGGCACAACTAGCGAGTGTGTGTGTGTGTGTTTGAAAGAGGAGTAGATAGATTACTATCAAGATCGAGGTGCCACCCTACTCCTTCGGTGTTAGCTAGTGTGTGTGTGTGTGTGTGTTTGAGAGAGAAACCAGTCGATAGATTAGTATCAAGATTGAGGTGTCACCCTACTCCTTCGGTGTTGGGAAGTGTGTGTGTGTGGGTGTGTGGGTGTAAGTGTGTGTGTCGGGGGGGCAGTGACACTTACAAATCTCTACTCTTATAAAAAACAAAGTTGGTGATGATGGTGTTCCTGCCATCCTGCAATATAGGCCATCTGATTTATATCCGATGAATAAGAAGGAAACTGTGGCAATTTTGCAAAAAGATACCCACACCTCTCTGCATTTGCAAATAAGGCATTTCCTCGTTCATCCTTTTCTCCTACAAGATAAACTACTCATACAAATGCATATTGATGTTCCGTGCAACGCATGGGAATCTTGCTAGTAGGGAGAAGGAGTTTGTGTGACACATATCTAGCTATATTAAGGGATAGGTAGATAGCATTTGTGTGAGGCATACTTAAAGCATCACGAAGATAAACAAAACGGTGTGCATGCAAATGCAAGCGTGCTGTGTGTGTGTGTGTGAGAGAGAGAGAGAGACAGAGAGCGAAATCTCAAAGCAAAAGGTGCTCTGCTGGAATCCCATTGTATGTATTCATATGGTTCTGGAACTCGAGTTAACCTTAGGGATATGTGTGAGAGACATTATTATACTTTGAGACATTGGTGGTTGTGGGTGGGCGTGTTTGATAGAGAGAGCGTGTGTGTTTTTGTGTGAGATACTTGTAGGACAGGGTAGAAAGACGAATTCTAACCTTAACGGAGGGAGAGAAATACACGAAGTGCGCATGTGTGATTCCGATGCCCACAGGGAAATGAGATATGTATGCGTGTGAGAGAGATTGCACAATTCATTCACGTATCACTATCTAGCGATCGTGGACGTGCATCGCTTGAACATAAACCAATATCTACTTCATACCGTGGCCAAAGGTACAATATCGATTCAATGCTATAAAGATTGGACACTCACGTATCACATTTTTTTTCTATTTAAATAAAACTTTTTAGTTGTGCATGCCAAAGTTACAGTGATGTTTCTTCAAACAACCAATGTAGCTATCATGTACATGCACCATTGTTCCTCTTGCATTCAAAATCATTAGTCTTCGATGATTTAAGGTTCTATTATGAAGTAATATATGTAATATTCATATATGAATTCAACGGGTACACAATTTATGAAATGGAGTCTATGTAATCATATGAGGTAACACTTTTAAGTAGCGGACTACAATTATCCATTTCTTTTTGTGCGCCTCTACACTAACACATCAATGCATTATGTTTAAAGTAAATAACCAATTGCACTAAATTATCTATTTACACAAGAAATACATAGGCTGAGCGTTTGATCCCTTTTTTGTGAACGCGCCGCTACACCCGTATGATTGGTCGTGCCCGTGTGAACGTCCAAGTTATCGGCGCATCATCCCAAGTTATTGTCTTTTTTCTGGGGTGGACTTCACACCAGTTATTAACTGCTGAAGCGTGCCCCGTGTACACAGTCTCACATGACCTTCCCGCCAGCACGGTCCAAAATTAGTTGAAACTGGATACGAACGATCCCGCGGGCGGCAAAATCTCCCGCCTCCATCTAAAATTTCCGCCACCTTAGTCTTTAGCATGCGAAATTCCCCTTTTTTCCTTGGTGCACGGAGACCAACATTACAATACCGCCCTCATCTACATAATAGGTCGGGGCCGCTTTGGTAACTTCTGGTTCCCCCCACTACACGGCACCCCCATTTCCTCTCCCCCTCCCGCAAAAATGACTAACTCCATCGCACCTGAGCATCTTACATCATGTCGTCCGTACTTCATCGGCCTTTCTCCCCTCCCCTCTCGAAACCCTAGACTGCTCATCCACCGGCATACCGGAGCCCATTCACTGCCAGCGGCGTCCACCTCGCTGGATCTGCTTCTACGGCTGCATCTACCCCTCCCACCTCCCCTAGAAACAAGTAGACTGCTCATCCACCACTGTACCATAGCCCATTCAGTGCCGACATTATCCACGGCGCCGGATCTGCTTTGTCGGTACTCTCGTCAACCGCAGCACATCTGCAGTGGCTCATTCGTACTCCCCACCGGAGATGCATCGTCCACCCCCCCCCCCCCCCCGGAGATGCCCCACCGACGCCTCCGTCGACGGCCTCTGATCCTCTTCGCCGACACCTTCCTCAACCCTACCGGAGCCGCTTCGCCGAGACCATCGTCAACCCCACCGGAGTAGCTTCTCCTATACCATTCTCAACCCTACCGGGGCCGCTTTGCCAACTCATAAGTCCACGGCCTCAGATCCGCTTCCTCGCACCCTCTTCCAACCTACCGGAGCAGCTTCTGACGCCCCGTCCATGGCCTCAGATCCGCATCGTCGACACCATCCTTAACACAACCATCGAAGCAGCTTCACCTACGCCCTCATCCACGGCCACAGATCTGCTTCGCCCACACCATAGTCCAACCTACCGGAGCCGCTCCACAAACACCCTACTCAACGGTTCTAGATCTCCTTACCGGACCCCGACAGCCAGTGCAGCGTCATCACCCTTGACGTTTCTAACCTGATTCCCACCGTCTGGAAATTGCCAAGCACCCGCCACGGCCTACGTACTTGTCACCTTTAAACCCGTCCAGCATCACCTGCCCGATGTACTTCAAATATACTAACAGGTCGTTGTTACCTGTTATGCAGTTGGCAAAAACTACAAGGACGATGTTTCTTCTGGATCTAACAGCTTGGCCAACCAAGATCCTGGATTGAGGCATTGCTATGATCTTGTAAGTGCGTCTCTCTCTCTTGTATTGTTCTGTGCCTGCCAGCATGCTTTGCTAGGATTTTCAACCAGTAATCCCTTTGTGTAGATAATGATTTCTACTACTGGCTGCTAAATTAGATATGTAGATGTCATACATGATACTACCTCGTACCTCCATTCCTAAATATAAGTCTTTCTAGAGATTCCACTATAGGCTACATACAGAGCAAATGAGTGAATCTACACTCAAAAATGCATCTATATACATCTGTATGTGGTCCATACTGGAATCTCTACAAAGACATATATTTAGGAACAGAGGCAGTACATTACACAAAATCGTAGGTGGCATATAGGAATTCCAGTGCACTACATTAGGCTCCCTTAGAGTGCCTGCTAGTCCAGCACATAGAGTCATGGCTAGTTTATGCTACGGACACAATCATTAATTGGTGGTTTAAATATGTGCAAGGGATATGCAATGTATTATCATGTAGAGATGTCTGAAATTAGCTGTGTCAACTTGCAGATAGGGTTACACAATGAGAAAGTACAAGATGTATGTGGAAATTTCATGGAACATCGCAAAAAAGGAGAGGCAGCGGTGACCCTATACAGTGTGCTATGGTATGTCACTCCTCCATTACAATCATCGTGACATGTTATTTGTATGTCAGTTCTATTGGCCAAGTTTCTTAGGGACAGTTATTACGAGTTATCTTAAGAAAATAAGCACCTGTGAATATAAGCTCCATGTAATAAGCCAACCAGTTCTTTTCATTGCGTTTTCAGCTTATCTTTGGTATAATCAGTGAAAAGTCTAGATTGCATTATATTTTTCATTTTGCTGCCCATATGAAAATTAATTTGACTTGCAAACATCACAAATTGAACCTAGTGCGGTAATTAATATGATAGGAAAACAAACCATCACTATTTGCTCAAAATGCAAATACAAAGATACCATCTACTTGGCACAATCTACTTTGGTCAATGTTTTCCATAGAGATCCCATTGCCTAATTTAAACGAAGAATGCATGACCCACATTTAAATGAAGAACAATTATTTATCGGAATTCAATGGTCCAAGTGGCTGGTTATTATCATATAGCAGCACCACCTGAAACCATCATATAGAAGCAGCAGCAACTCATCATACAGCAACAGCAGCAACAGCAGTGTACAATTCATCATATACCAGCAGCAGCTCATAGCAATTCATCATATAGCAGTAGCAGGAGCAGCTCATAGCAATTCATCATATAGCAGCAGTAGGAGCAGCTCATAGCAATTCATCATATAGTAGCAGCAGGAGCAGCTCATAGCAATTCATCATATAGCATCAGCAGGAGAAGCTCATAGCAATTCATCATACAGCAGCAGCAGGAGCAGCTTATAGCAACTCATCATATAGCAGCAGCAGCTCATAGCAATTCATCATATAGCAGCAGCAGCTCATAGCAATTCATCATATAGAAGTAGCAGCTCATAATAATTCATCATATAGCAGCAGCAGGAGCAGCTCATAGCAATGCATCATATAGCAGCAGTAGAAGCAGCTCATAGCAATTCATCGTATAGTGGATCAGAATGAAAAATTGGCAAAAAATCAGAGGAGATCCTCACCTTGTTGGATGAGCTCATCCTTCAACAGCACCTCAAGGCCACGGCCTGGGAGGTGGGGAGGGGGAATAAGGTGCCTTCTGCCACAGTGTGGCATCAGCCGTAGTTGTGCAGTGCCTGCCCGAGTAGTGCGTTGGATGAACCACAGTGGAGTAGCTGCTGGAGACCATGAGAATGAGGGGCGGCGCCAGAGGGAGGAGCATCCAGGGAGATTTTCCCCTACCCGTCGGCCATGTAGCCTAGCTGGACAAAGCATCATCGAGGACCAGGAAAGATGGGACCAGTGGCGACGGCTCGCTGGAGGAACCCTACTGCTGCAGGCAGGGGGTCGAGGTAGAGAGAAAAGGGGAGAGGAGATGCAAGCGGGCATGGCAATGAACGCTTGCGTGTTTTTTTACTTGAGGGTGAGGTGTGACACGGGCGTCAGCAGTTGCATTTTCAGTGTAATATAGGCAGACAACAGAGTCATTTCACTATTCCCCTTCCCTTCAATTTTTAGTGAGGTTCTACCCGAAACACCCCCCCCCCCTCCAAAGAGAAATTAGTTAAGCCCAAGACCATAACTCAAAAATGACTTCTTTACATCTTTTATGGCTTATTTTGACAATAAGCCCTGAAAAGGCGGAATAGAACTGGCCCTTAACCTGCAATTCAAGTGTGCGTGCAATGATGAATCACTCCTACCTGCTATAGTGTACATTTAGGCATCATCATACATGGCATAACCTAATACATGTGCATTCCATTGTAGAATCTGGAATATGCAATGTTTATGTTAGTTCATACATTGCACATGATGTTTAAATGCCCCTTAAATCTGGTCAGTCAAGTGATGGTCTTTAAGCCTCCTTCTTTGCTTCTTTTCTTGATATGTAAGATTTGCTCACACATCTGTTCAATTTCTTGTTTGCATCAGCCAACCATACTAGGACTGTTTGCTTTGATTACTTGTTGTTCTTGACCTAACACTCTAACAGAGCTTGTCAACGATTTAAACACTAAGGGCTGCTGTAGTGGGGCCTTTTCTAACTCATAGGTGACATAAATGTTTGGTTGTACACTAAAGTAGGATCTCCAAGAGTACCTGGAGATCCAGTTCGAAGGTATGCCTAGTTTTTACATAGTGCAGACATAGTGAATGCTCATTTCACTGTGTGCAAGTGCAAGAGATGCGACATGTTTCATTATGTGGTGTTGTTTTGTTATAATCTCATCCTTTTGTGTTCACAGACTGGAAAGTATGCATATTTATCTTCCAAGGAGACGAGTAACTAGTTTGTGTCACCTTGCAGAGGGGGTGCAATGAAGATAAGATGGAGGATTTCCAAGTACAAGATGTTAGGAAGGATCCTTGCAAGAGAAGTAGGAGCTGCGTTGAGCCTCTTCAAGCTGTTAAGGTAAGTCACTGTATCCAACTCAACAGTTCAATTCCTTGTTTGTTTCAGGCATAGTTATTTGCTCTTTTCAATTGCTTTATTTGTCCTCAGTTAATGAGATGCCCAAAGAATGATGCGTGATGTTGGGTACTTGTATAACTATTAGTTGACATAATTAAAGGCCTTATCATTTAATTACTCTACTGAAGTGTGCCTGAAGCTTTGAAGTCTATTAACCAACTATTATTACATGAGGCTCACAATCTTGTTTATACTTGGCTAATTATTGCATAGTTTTGCTTGTTGTAGTATGTTTGTATGAAACCCTATGTTGTTCATTATGCTCCCTAAGACTTTAATTGAGCTACAGAATGGCCAACTGCTTGCTTACTTCTACGCAATGTGTTGTCTAAATTTGTAACTTGTCTGTGTTTTAGATTGGGCCCAACATCATGCTCCCCTGGTGAGCTAAGAGAGATTTCTGTATGCAGGCTGCACAGACTACCTTTTTTATAATTTTTAAAATATCACCTGCTTATGCTTCATAACGTGTAACATTATTGTTAGTCCTGTTTTGCCATGTACAAAATAGTCTGTCTTGCTCGCTTCACTGTTCTAACTATATTTTTGCCCTAGTCATGTGTCCTTACAAAAACATTTCAG
Organism: Triticum urartu; assembly: GCF_056163025.1. Lineage (NCBI taxonomy): Eukaryota > Viridiplantae > Streptophyta > Magnoliopsida > Poales > Poaceae > Triticum > Triticum urartu. Next base: position 430,322,893 of record NC_141874.1, read on the forward strand.
GATGAAGTGACATCAACACAAAGATCTGCGAGCAGTGTGGCATGGCTGTTACTGAATGATTATGGATTGGAATTGGAATGTGCTGACGTTCTCGAGCATCAACTAGAGGTGGCAAGACAACGTGTACATGATTCTCAATGTACAATCAACAAGTTGAGACTGGACATGCAGGTATTAGATGCAGGAGTCAAAAAATGAAACAAGACACTGAGGTAACAACGAAGGAATTGGAGATTTTGCATACTGAAAGTTGTGCTATCTAAATCCGGCCAATCCTATTTTCTGAACAGATTATAGTTCAAATGGTAAGTTATGTTGATGCGCGTCCATGATGCAGGAGCTATATTTGCCCAGTGTATGTAATTTGTTGTTTGTGTATGCTTTATTATCACTAGTGCCGAACCATAATGCCTAGTGGGTATAATTGGCTATAATTTCTTTATTGTATAGTATAGGATTATTCTACATTTCTATGCCTTAGTCTCTTTATTGAATAGTGTATGTTTTTAGAGGTGATAGTATAGAGTAGGATACTTCTTTGAATATGCTATATCGTTCAAACGGGGGCCAACTCGCCCAAACATTGTAGTGACCATGGCCCTCCACAGGCCGTACGATCCATGGGCCATCTACGGGACAGACGATCCATGGCCTTCTATGGCCGTCGGATCCGTGGGCCTTCTATGGGCTGTCGGGTCCATGGGCCTTCTATCGGCTGTCGGATCCATGGGCCTTCTATGGGCCGTCGGATCCATGGGCCTTCTATGGGACGTCGGATCAATGGGCCTTCTACGGGCCGTCTCATCTATGGGCCTTGCACAGGCCGTATAAGGGGCCGTAAACAGGCTAGAGTGGAAATCGTACATTTTATGGGCTGACCATAACGGGCCGTTAATAGGCTGTATTTGATGATGCTATGAAAATGGGCCAACAGATTAACGGGCCACAAACGGGCCGACTATATCCACGGGCTGAATTTAGCCCACAAGCAGAAAAGGCCAGTAACGGGCTGTAAGTAACCGAATGCTGGAAATGAGCCCAAGAATAAATGGGCCCTGAGAAGGCCGAAAGGTAACACGGGCTGGAACACCCAATGGAATAATGTGCCGCTAATGGGTATAAAGCGATACACTGTACATTATGGGCCGGTTTCACCACGGGCCATTAATGGGCCAAGTGTTACAAAGGGACTCATATGGGCCGAAATACGTCATGGGCCGTACATGGGCCAGAACTTACAATGGGCTGGAATCATATTGGACGGCCCAGATGACGCTACTAGGCCTAATTCCGGTAGGCCGTAACGGGCCGTGAGTTAGCGGCCTGTAAATGGGCTATATGCGAACATGGCGTTAACAGGCTTTTCGTGGGCCGGCCTTTTCACAGGAATGGGCCTCTGTTGAGCCGTGCCACGTGTCGACGTATCATAGGCGCCTTGGGTCCAATGAGTGGATGACATCTGTCCCAACGGTGAGCCGACACGTGTTTCCTCTAGCCAATGATGATTTTACACGTGGAAAATCCCCATTGGTCGGGGTTGTTAACGGGTTATCGGATCCAAAACCGGGCCCGACAGCTTAACGGCATTCCGTTATGGTGGATGCCACGTGTCGGTCACCCTTGATGAAAGCACTTCTGTGACGCGCGATTTATCGTCATGGAAGTGGACACTTTCGTGATGATAATTTTGGTAATGTCATGGAACACTTCTACGACAGCACAGGTATGACTATCTTGATTCTGTCATAAAATCGTCATGGATGTACATGCATGACAAAAAAACGTGACCTACTGTGACAAACACGTATCATCACGGAAGTGTATTTTTTTGTAGTGTGTACTGATTGTTTGAATGGTACAAGTGATAAGTGTTAGTTGTTTTATCTGTGCAAATGATTTCTACTAGTAATCCGACTAGGGTTAGTGTCCCTGCTAATAATTCCTATCCAGGACTTGACAATTGATTTTGAATGACCTACATATATGTTTGTGCCATTATTTTCTTCAAGATTGGTCTGTACATAGACGATTGTGCTTAAAAATCGAACCATAATCTCTGGATATGTATAAAAAATAGACATAAATTCCAAATCCTACTTCATGGCATGTAAACATTGATTTGATGCCAAAGTTTGGCAACTGCCAAATGTTCGCTAGAGATTAGTTTGTAAACATTAATTTGACGCCACATGTTTTCTACTATTTGTATAGGTGATGTCTGATGATGTGGACAACAAGGATGAAGATGGCCAGAGGAGGTACAGGAGGAAGATCCTGAGGGAGCTTTATGCGGGAATGCATAACAGGCGTATTAGGACCTGGGATGGCGGCTATCGATGCCCATTTTGCAACCACAAGCTTCATGACACGTATCAAAGTGTTCTGGCGCATGCAAGAGGACGGGCCGTTGGCTCCTTCAAGTAGAAGTATTCACACAGGGTGGCGCATGACACATATGCCGAGTACCTGGAGAAGCTTCAGGATCGTGCCGACAGATGAGATGAGATGTGGGATCGAACTATGTATGGCTATGTAGTGTCTTAATGACGGTTGAACTATGTACTTATGGTTGAACTATGCTTGTGTACGCTTATTATCTATGTCTGAGTATGTTTAATCTATGTTTACTTATGTCTAAATGTGGGATATGGATGCAATCAGTTGGTTGATGGAATCTACCTCCCTCCTAGTTTATTGGTTCCCTTTGTAATTTGTGTAAAGTTTTGACCAAAGATTTAACTGACAAAATGTTAGTGCAGGTCAGCAAAAATTATATCGTTGGATGCGTATTTGAACATAGTGTTCAGTGATATAATTTTTGGTGACATGCAAAAACATTCGTTAGTTAAATATTTGGTCAAAATTTGGTACAATTACAAAGGCGGCAATAAACCAGGACGGAGGTAGTAGGTCAATCACACACGGTTCCCAAAATTGGAATCGTGTGCAATGAGTTTCATTTTGCCTATTGCATCAATAACACACGGTTGGCTCTAGCAAACCGTTGCCTCTGAAACTCTTTGTGGGACAAAAAACCTCACCACCCAATTCAAAAAATCAAAAATAAAACCCTCGCCATCCACATGTCACAAAAACCCTCACCTCGCCCGCCACCCCATCCGGTCCCCATTCACACATGCACAAGCTCCTCCGCGTCTATGCTGAATTTCATTTCTAATATCAGTTTGAACCTTGTAATCTTCGAATTTGAGCCATATAACTTTGGAATTTGAACCTTGTAATATTTCGAGCTTTTGTGGTACAATCGTAGAAATGGCATCGTATGAGACTCGTATATTGGTAGCATAGATACGTCTCCAACGTATATATAATTTTTGATTGTTCCATGCTATTATATTATCTGTTTTGGATGTTTTATATGCATTAATATGTAATTTCATATTATTTTTGGGACTAACCTATTAACCTAGAGCCCAGTGCCAGTTTCTATTTTTTTTCCTTGTTTTTGAGCTTCACAGAAAAGGAATACCAAACGGAGTCAAAACGGAATAAAACCTTCGTGATGATTTTTCTTGGACCAAAAGAACCCAGGAGACTTGGAGGGTGTAACACCCCGGTAGTTCAACTACAGTAATCTCTCCATAATGGTGGCCATGTCATCAAGATTACTTAGCAAGTTGCCACTTGTCAAAAATCAAATTCAAAATTCACTTTGTAATGCAAGTCAAATTTTACATTTTCAAAAGTGTAAACAAAATAGTTCATAATTTTGTGAATAATCCCTCAGTACCTATCATCTAGAAGCCAACCTCATTTGGATTCCCCAAAATGCCCCTGAGATTTATTTAAGTGGTTCAACAGCAAATCACTTGAACTTTTCATTTTCTAAAAATGTTTAAAGTTTTCCAAATGTCCCAAACTATGCGAGCCACTGCAGAATATTGTCGTTGAATTATTTTCCAAATATCATGGGCAAAAGAAATGTTTTTCTATCTAATTTAAAATGCAAACAAGGAGAAAAACAAAAGCAGAAAAGACAAATGGAAAAATACTACTAAAAAGAAAAGGAACCTAATCTACCGGGCTTTGGCCCAAGTGGCTGGGGAGGCCCAGCCCACCCCCTGCCATCCCTTTCCTCTTGCTACAGGAACAGGAGGGGGCCGTGGAAGCCATCCACGGTGCCATGGTCGCAGTGGCAGCCATCCCCGCCTCCCCCTCCCCTACAAGTCCCCGGCGCCCCTCCCCCTTGAACCCTACGGCGCCATAACCTTATCACTTCTTCCCCACCCGCTTGCCCTCGTCATTTTCCCCATCGCCCGAGAGTGTTGCCGCCGCCATGCCCTCGTCGTCACCGAGGCCACCTTATCCCCGCGCCGCGCGAAGATGTCCTGGAGGGCCGTCACAGTCGACCTCGTCTTCCTCCTGCAGTAAATCAAGCTGGGGAGCCGTCAAGCTTCGGGATCGAGCCTCCTTCCCCGCCGGCCACCGCGCGCCTCTCGCCATCGTGCTGCCGCTCCGGCACCGCCCTGTCCTCCCCGAGTCGCCCCCGACCTCCACTGTGAACCTCCATCCTTTTCCCTCTGCTACCGAGCTCGATTACGAGCTTTAGCTAGCCGGCGTAGCTGCGATGCCCCGACCGAAGCTCGCCGCCGCCGACCTTCGTCGTTGCCGCGGCCTAGTGCTCCGCCTGCACGCCCCCTGTTCGCTTGCGCCGCCAGCGTCCGCCGTGCCTCGGCTCCGCTCCGGTGCGCCCGCGCCCGGAGCCCCCTACCCCCGCGCGTGCAGTCCCGCCAGCGAGCCGCCGCGGCCGCTGATGTTGTTCAGTGCCGCTCGCGAACACTACATGGCTGCTGCTTCCTGATGCTCTTGCGCGGCTGTCACTGCTCGCCTCCGGCAGCCCTGCTCGCCCTCTCCTTCGGGCGTGGCCGCCCGCCGTTGCCTCTGCTGGCCAGCCGTGCCGCGCCCGACTCCCAGCCGTGGCTGCGTGCGTGCGCAACGGCCTCCCCTGTTGACTTAGTGGGATAACCCCAATTAGAGTAGGCCTAATCCACCACTAACACTCGCTGACTGGTGCCCCCCCCCCCCACTATAGCAATTAATTAAACCATTGGATCGCTGACAGTAGGCCCCACTGCTTAATTAGGTTATTTAAAAACATCTAAAATCTCGGTTAATTACTTCGAGTCTATGACACCTGGGGCCCGCGTGTCAGTTTGACCAATCAACAGTTGACTGTGGACTGGGCTGCTAACCAGCCCCATGGACCCCACCTGTCATTCTAATAGGCTAGCTCCATGTGTGTATAAAAGTAATACACTGTTTAAATTCGAATTTAAGTATAATCCAGAATTCCAAAAAATCATTAAAACTTTGAAAATTCATAGAAAATAATCGTAGCTCGGATTGAAAAGTTTTCTACATGAAAGTTGCTCGGAACGACGAGACGAATCCGGATATGTAGCTCGTTCGTCCACCATACACCCCTAGCATAGCGAACATGCAACTTTCCCCTTTCGGTTTATCTGTCCGAAAACGCGAAATACCAGGGACACTTTCCCGAATGTGGTAGCACCTAGTACTGCGTTAGGTCACCCCAATCTAATGCCCCGAGACCGTTGCGCCAGGTGTCTGCTAGTTATTCGCTGTTGTTGCCTTGTCTTTTGTTTGCGTGTCATGCATTTCATATCATGTCATCATGTGCATCGCATTTGCATACATGTTCGTCTCATGCATCCGAGCATTTTTCCCGTTGTCCGTTTTGTAATCCGGCGCTCCTATGTCCTCCGGTGTCTCCTTTTACCTCTTTTCGTGTGCGCATGCTAAACGTTCTCGGATTGGACCGAGACTTACCAAGCGGCCTTGGTATACCACCGGTAGACCTCCTGTCAAGTTTCATGCCATTTAGACTTCGTTTGATACTCCAACGGTAAACCGAGGAACCATAAAGGCCTCGTGTGTGTTGCAGCCCAACACCTCTCCAAAATGGCCCAAAACCCACATAAACCCCCTCCATCCTCTCGGTCGTTCAATCACGATCGCATGGCCGAAAACCGCACCTCATTTGGATTCTCCTAGCTCCCTCTACGTATATATATGTCATCTCCCCCGAAAATTCGCGGTTGAACCCTAACCTTCGTCCACCTCGCTCCGCCGGACAAACTCGTCCGCGCCGGACATGTCCAGCTTCCACGTCGCCCTGGCCAATGGCGCGCTGCCACGTCATCCCGCCGACGCTCCTATCCACTCCACCGCCGCCACGTGGGCGCCCCACCGCCGCGCGCCTCCCACCGGCCCGCGAGGCCCGTGCCTGGCCTGCGGGGCCCGTTCCCTCGCCGCCGCCCGAGCGTCCGCGCGCCCCGCTGCCGTCCATTGTCGTCGCGCCGCCCGCCGCCCTCGGCCACCGCGCCTCTCCGTCGGTGCGCCTCCCCGCCGACCTCGCTGGCGCGCCCTGCTCCGCCCCCGCGCCTTCCGCCACCGCCGTTCAACCACCACCGCGCCGCCCCGGCCAGATCCGGCCGCAGGAAGACCGGATCCGGCGCCCCCCTCGCCGGCAACCCCATTCTCTCTGGCCATCTTCTTCCCTGGCTCCAGCGAGATCCGCCGCCACCTCGCCCGTTGACTTTTCCCGTGAGGTCCAAATTTCCACTAAGTCCTTTAAATCTTACATTCTGATGCATACTTCATCATGTCATAACTTCATCACCGTGGCTCCGATTCGTGCGTGTGGCATATCAAATTGTTCGCCTCGATGTCCTCTTCGTTTCAATCCATTGCACCATATTCATTTGAGTTCATCTTGATGCCCTGAATGTTGATGCAAGAGTGCTATGTAATGTTAGTGTCTGTTTCTTAACAGATTATGGACATTTGTCATTTTTGTCATGATTATTGTGTGCCTCCTATGAGCATGAGCTCTACATGTGTTTTGTTATATGCCATGCCATCTTTACAGGGGTGTATGCCATGTATTTTTTTGATCTATGTGGTGACTAGCACAAGCATGCAAAGTAGCTCTCGTGTTGCTGATTTCAGAGACTTAGAATTTCACTTAGTCCTTTTCCTGCTGTTATTTTTATGCCATGTATTCTTGTTGCTACAGAGTGATCCATGCCTCTTTTGAGCATGTTCAGTAAGGATGATTTTGAGATATTGTTATGGTCTATCCATACATGTCTTTGTTTGCAATTATGGAGCACCCTAGCATGACTCATTCTTGCTCTACTTTTGCTATAAAATGTTCCTGGCAGATTGTTTACATGTTATTCAATTTTGCTGAGGTTGTTGTAGTTGATCCATGCATGCTCTGAGGTTGTTCTTGCCATGGTTAGCTACTTTAACATGTCTTCTTGCTGGGTGTATGCTTAGTTTGTCATGAAATGCCTTGTGGTGAGTGCATCGAGCTCGCAAACATGCCTTCGTAATTCTGTTTATGACATGTCCAGTCTTTTGCTAAGTCTGAATCTGTTAATGAAACTTGCTATGTTTACATGGGTGCCATCATATCTTTTGATCCCTTTTAGCTTATGGTCAGTAATGGACTTTTGTTATATGCTTTGAGTAGTTTCATTCCATGCCTTGCTTTGCCATGATATGTTCCTGTAGCATGTTGTTATCTTGCTCTAAACATTGCTTCCGGATGTTAAATCCTGACATGTTATTTTCACTAAGTCTGTGAACCTGATATCGTTTACACTTTTGCCATGCTTCTTTGAATCTGCTATTGTGTGATTTAGCCGTAGCTCAGTGTTCATCTTTTGTCAAGCATCTTGAGTGGATCACTGCTATATGCTTTGTTGCTATGTTAGAGTGCAGTAGATTATTTTTCTTGATGCATTTAGATGGCATCATGTTGTTAATCGCAGCCTTGTGCCATTATTGTTTTGCTTGCCATTTGCAAACCGTGCATCCGATTCCGGTCATCTTTATATCGATTTCGACCGAAATCAACTCATCTTTCCAGCGGCACACTTGGTTTGCCAAGTTGAGGCATGGTTCAATCTTTTCCTTCCAGAGCTCGCATATGCATTGCATATCACATTCCGCATATCATGCCATGTTTTGCATCATGTTGCTTGCGCATTGCATTGTGGTTGATTGTTGTTTCCTTTGCTTGTGTTCTTGCCTTGGGTAGAGCTGGGAGACGAGTACGTGTTCGAGGAACCCGTTGAGTACGTTTACGAGGATCAAGCTTTCGTCTTCTCGGAGAACTTTGCAGGCAAGATGATCATACCCTCGAAATCACTTCTATCTTTGCTTGCTAGTTGCTCGCTCTGTTGCTATGCCTATGTTGCGATACCTACCACATGCTTTATCATGCCTCCCATACTGCCATGTCAAGCCTCTAACCCACCTTTCCATAGCAAACCGTTGTTTGGCTATGTTACCGCTTTGCTCAGCCCCTCTTATAGCGTTCTTAGTTGCAGGTGAAGATGGAGTCTGTTCCTTGTTGGAACATGATTATTGTTGGGATATCACAATATATCTTATTTAATTAATGCATCTATATACTTGGTAAAGGGTGGAAGGCTCGGCCTTATGCCTGGTGTTTCGTTCCACTCTTGCCGCCCTACTTTCCGTCATACCGGTGTTATGTTCCTTGATTTTGCGTTCCTTACACGGTTGGATGTTATGGGGACCCCTTGACAGTTTGCTTTGAATAAAACTCCTCCAACAAGGCCCAACCTTGGATTTACCATTTGCCTCACCACCACCTACTTTTCCCTTGGGAGTCGCTCTCTCGAGGGTCATCTTTATTTTAACCCCCCTGGGCCAGTGCTTCTCTAAGTGTTGGTCCGAACTAGAGTCCTTTGCAGCGCCACCTCGGGGAAACTTGAGGGCTAGTTTTAGTTTTACGGAGTGCTCATTCGGTGTTGCAAGGTTTCACCTTGTGTTTTCAACTTCTCTTTCTTTCTATCATTCTTTGTTACCGGAGTTCTTCATGGAGGCTCTACATGTTGGTTCATCAAGGACGTAATTCCTTCTCGAAGTGTTCATCGAGATTCTTTTCAGAGGAGCTCAAGCATTCTTCATCTTGCATTCCAAAGTGCAATTCGTTCTATCTTATCTTTTGAGGTGGTGTTATGTCATCGTTGATAATTTTCCCTTCGTGCTTCATGATTCACATGTTTTCAAGAGTGACATATCTAAATCCATCATTTTTTTCTCTTCGCTCAAGACTTCTTCTCAACCAATCAATATCTTCTTTGGGATTATCTTGGGTTATATTTCACCTATAGCCTTCCCTAAGGATTGTTGCTATTTGTGGTGCTTATAAATTACCCAAGTTCTTCATTTATCCTCCCGTGAAATAGTTTCTTGTCTCCTTGTTCTTATCAACCCAATCTTTTTCCGTGAGTGGCAGGTTGTCACCTCATAATTTTGAGATGTATTCCATAAGACCATATCAAGTTTATGCTTTTTGTCATGGAGTTGACACGGCAGATGTCCTAGAGCAAGCACTTAGTCGTAGGGCCATCGCACTAGGAAGCTTAAAGGAGTTAATCGAGACAAAGGACACGAGAGAGTTTTATACTAGTTCGGCCCCTTACGATGAAGGTAAAAGCCTACGTCTAGTTGTGATTGGTATTGCTGAGGTTTCGATCTCCAAGAGGCTCAACTCGCCGGCTTGGTTATCGACTTCCTTGTTTCTTTTTCTAAACCGCCACCGGGTCGTCCCCTTATATACACGGGTTGACACCAGGTGGCCTACAGAGTCTCGACCGGCTCATAATCGTGTCCGGCTCGGTGACTTTCTTTACATGCCTTTCTGTACAAGTATTTGCCGTCCATATGGTGGTTTACAATAACGGGCCTTAAGCCGGCCCGAGGCCCTTGGGCTTTTTATATGTTTAATAAACTATCATCTTGACTGCATATCGGGCTACTTAGGTAACCTGCCATTAGGGCTGACCCGGCCCCTCCTGGGCGGGTCATACTGGTAGTAATATCCCCAACATTAGGCCCCAGGTTGACTTTGAACCTTGTTCTTTGTCAATCTTCAATACTTAGAAGAAATCCCTCTGTAACCCACCGTGACGTCATCTTTTGAAAACACAAAAACTTTCATGACGTCATCTTCCAATGGATCTTTGATTTTTAATGCTTCCCGAGAATCGAGGCGTCTATATAGCTGGATAACCATTATTTGGTTCTCCCTTGATTTTCACACCCGTCTATTCGCATCTGCCCTTATAAATAGGCACGCGGCCGGTCCTTCTCATTCTCCTTTCTTCCTCATCTTCTTCCTCTCGCAATCTCCATCGCTGCTCGAGCTCCGCCGCCGCCGCAACTCTCATCATCGTCGTCAAGCTTGGCCGCTGCATCACCCTGAGTCCGTCTAGAGAACGCGACGACTCTTCGTGGCAGGTCTGCATCTTGTAAGTTTTCTTCTCTCTCACGCACCTAGATCTGTTCTAGGTTTGCGAGTTCTTCAGTGTTCTTCACTTGTTCGCCATGGATCATCTTGTAGATCTTCTCCGCAACTTCTTTTGATCCAAAGAAGAGATATAACTCGCGTGGTAGCTGTTTGGCATTCATTTTTGATATTAGTAGATCCCTTTTACCTGTATAGATGCTTCTTTATAGTCGACGAACTCATCTGTACTAGGTTTTTAGGTCTAGAATATTTTCCTTTTTGAAACAGCCTTTTGATCCAAAATGATAATGATAGCTTGGTGAAACTTGTTTATGCCAACACTTAACTGAATCTGCTTTCCGAAAAAATCTGTAGTCATGGTGGCTTACCACTCCGGCTTTCTTTTCCCTATATGTCATTAGCCCTTAGTTAAGCCGCCGTTACTTGTTTTATAATTTCAACCTTTAATTGTTAATTGACCTGGCACTTTATTTTTCCTTTTCCAGTGCCTTGTTCATCATGCCGTCAAAGACACCCACCATCTGCAATTGGGTCCCCTCAACCATTACTGAGGAGCGTCTGAAAGAGTTCTTCCTCATTGGATTTCTGCCTTCAAGAAACATCATGTCTTATCGTGCTCCTGACCCGGAAGAAGAACGACCCAATCCAAAAGACGGTGAAGTGATCGTCATTATTGATCACATGAACCGGGGCTTCTCATCGCCCGGCTCAAAAAATTTCAGAGAAGTTCTTCACTTTTTCAAACTCCATCCTCAGGATATTGGGCCCAATTCCATATCCAATATTTGTAACTTCCAAGTGCTCTGTGAGGTATATCTTCAGCAAGAGCCGACTGTGGAACTATTTAGAGGGTACTTCTATCTAAAGCGGCAAAACGAGTGCACCAATGGCCTCAGTTTAGAACTTGGAGGCATCTCGATTCAGCGCCGGCAGGGTGCAGTTTTCCCTCCCATAGTTTTACCAAGTCACCCAAAGGACTGGAACCAAACTTGGTTTTACTCTCAGGACGTCTCGCCCGCTAATGAGAAGCCACTGCAGGGTTACCGCCCCGATCGTCTTGACACCAAGTTCACCCTGCCAGATAACTTATCGTTGCTGAATGCAAAAAACTGATTCCATCTATCAGAAGAATCAATGGTTTGTTGGGGAACAGTTTAACCGGAGTCGATCTAACCCGCTGTTGGATCTCATGGCAGATTATTCCATTAAGCCATCGTTCCAAGTTGATGTATGAATATGGTGGAGACCCGGATGACTCTCTCTGTCGGTGTCAAAACCGGCGGATCTCAGGTAGGGGGTCCCGAACTGTGCGTCTAGGACGGATGGTAACAGGAGACAGGGAACACTTTGTTTTACCCAGGTTCGGGCCCTCTCGAGGGAGGTAATACCCTACTCCTGCTTGATTAATATTGATGATATGGGTAGTACAAGAGTAGATCTACCACGAGATCAAGGAGGCTAAACCCTAGAAGCTAGCCTATGGTATGATTGTTGTGTATGGAGTTGATTGCCTACGGACTACAACCCTCCGGTTTATATAGACACCGGATAGGGTTAGGGTTACACAGAGTCGGTTACAATGGTAGGAGATCTTGAATATCCGCATCGCCAAGCTTGCCTTCCACGCCAAGGAAAGTCCCATCCGGACACGGGACGAAGTCTTCAATCTTGTATCTTCATAGTCCAGGAGTCCGGCCGAAGGTATAGTCCGGCTACCCGAACACCCCCTAATCTAGGACTCCCTCGGTAGCCCCTAAACCAGGCTTCAATGACGACGAGTCCGGTGCGCCAATTGTCTTCGGCATTGCAAGGCGGGTTCCTCCTCCAAGTCCTTCATAGAAGATTTGTAAACAGCAAGAGTAGTGTCCGGTTCTGCAAAATAAGCTTCCACATATTGCCATAGAGAGAATAATATTAACACAAACCAAATCTGCTGACGTATTCCGCAGTGCGCTATCACACTACGGCCAAGTCCTTTACTCGAATTCCACCTCAGCATGTTTTGCGAGGCGGTTTCCTTGGCACGTCTTGTCAAAGCAGAGATCGTGTGCCCTTTTTACGGGATTCTCATCAAATACGGACGTGGGTAACCCTAACCGCGCCATTTACCACGGCGCTTGGGAGGCAAGCGAGTTTTATTAGGCAGGTGGGGACGCACAACCGCATCCGCCCATATAAGGGGATAAGGATCCACCTTTTTACCTACGCCTTCTTCCTCCTTTGCCTATCCATCTCCTGCGCACTCGAGCTCCAGCGCCCAAGCCCGCACTTCCCACCTCGACCTTCTCCAGCGATGTCCGGAGCGGGAGGCAAATGGAAGGTCTCCTCCGTCACGGAGGGCGACGTAAAAAAGCTAAGGAAGGCCGGATACTTGTCCAAAGACATTGCGCACCGGCTTCCCGAGGAGGGGCTGCTTCTCCCCACCCCAAGGCCCCATGAGAGGGTAGTATTCCTTCCCCACTTCCTCCGCGGACTGGGTTTTCCACTTCACCCATTCGTCCGGGGGCTCATGTTCTACTATGGCCTGGATTTTCACGATCTGGCCCCGAACTTCATCCTCAACATCTCGGCGTTTATCGTGGTGTGCGAGGCTTTCCTCCGCGTCCGCCCCCATTTCGGCCTTTGGCTCAAGACTTTCAACGTCAAGCCCAAGTGGTGCGCGGTAACCAGGCGGAGTGTGGAGGTGCCATGGCGGGCAAGATTGCCAACGTCCTGTGGTTCGAGGGATCCTTCATAGAGACCCTAAAGGGGTGGCAAGCCGGGTGGTTTTACATCACCGAGCCATGCGATCCGAAATGGATCGCAGCCCCCGAGTTCCGATCCGGACCCCCCACGTGGCTCATGTCCTAGAAAGAGACGGGCCTATCATGGGGTAACGAGAAAGAGGTGACCGAACTGAAGACATGCATCCAGTCCCTGGTAAACAAGTTGATCAGGCTTGTAAATGTAGTCCAGGTCATGCTCGTTCGCCGAATCCTCCTGTGTCAACAACGGGACTTTACTTTGTGGGAGTTCGACCCGGCACGGCACCGAACCCTTAACAGGCTCTTCGACACAACGTATGAAGATGTCTGGAAGGCGCTAATCAAAGGTGCCGAGGCTCCCGCATCCGCTTCCGAGGACCGCGGATACAGCTCGCAGCGTCACGCTAGCGAGGTAAGCTATTTTCACCTTTTACAGGATGTTCAGCTTTTTTCATAGTTTAACTCTATGCGGGATCTAAACTCCCTTACCTTTGACAGGCTTGGCGGGCGGTATCCGTACCGATTAACTGTCCGGCTCCGCTGCCCAAAGACCCGGCCCCAGCTCTACTAGTGAAGCTGCTGGCTCCGGTGCCTTATGTGGTGCCGGAAAAGAAGGCCAAGAAGAAGAAGACCACGGGGACTCGAAGGAGTACCCGCAACGTGGTGTTGTCGGACTCGTCATCCGACGAGTCTGAGACGCCCTCCTCCCGTGAAAACGAGGAGGAGGAAGAAAAAAACTCTCCCCTCCCAGCGGAGGGAGGAAAGAAAAGGAAGGCCGCCCCAAGGGGGAAGGCCGAAGGGTCCAAGAAGAGGAAAACCCCTCCGCCGGACTACGTCCGCAACGCCGACGAGGACGAAGAGGAGTGGCCGGACAGGGCCAGGCGTCCGGCGAAATCGTAAGTGTTCGGATACCAGCGTAACTCATGATATTCCTTTTGTTGCACAGCTTTCCCTAATGTCGAATATAATCATGCAGCCCGCCCTGGGCCGAACTCAACGAGTCGTCGAGCGGCTCCCTGGATTCGTCGGACGTGAACTCAGTTCCGCTCGCTATCTCCCCCCGCACCGCGGACGACGCTGAAGTGGCGTCGCAACGAGCTCCGGGCAGGAGGAGATGGTCCTGGAGGAGCCGCAAGGCGACCTCCCGGACTCCAGGAGTAAAGGGGACAAGACCCCCCAGGGCTCCAAGTCCGGCTTTGAGCCGAACACCGTGCCGGAATCTTCAACGATTCCGGACCGCGGCAGGCGAACTCCTTCCAAGAGGAGCAAGCCTTCTGAGCCGGCAGCCTCGGTCCAACCGGAGGTGCCGGACAATCTGTTGAGGTGCTTGAAGGCGCCTCCATCGACGAGGAGCACCGTACTATTATGAGTACGGTGATCCAGAAGGTTCAGTCCGCCAAGAGCGGACTGAGTGAAGCTTGCGCTAGCCTCCTAACAGGCTTCGAGGTAAGTAAGAAATATGTAAAAATATTACCGCATAGACAGTAGCCCCTGATGCTCTGTTTGGCGTTCGGAAAGAAAAGCCGAATAGAGGATCTATTAAATTTCGCAGGAGTCTAACAATAAAGAGTCAATATGCGTATGCAGGCTTTGCTGCTATCCACCGCCGCACTGACTGCGGAGGTGGGTGTCCTGAAACAGGATCTCGGGCGGACCGAGCAAGAGCTCGGCCTTGCCAAGCGGCAGCTCGAGGAGAAAGAAGGTAAGAAATACCTTACCGAAAAGGGTGCCTATAGAGAGGCGTGATTGCAAAAAAAAACAGGATTGTACTGCTTATTGTAGGGGCCACAACTAAGGTGGCGACCCTCAAGCAGGCGCTATCTGAGGCCGAAAAGAAAACGGCCGCGGAGCGCACCGAGCGAGAGAAACTTGGGGCTCAGGTCGGCGAGGTGCAGCAAGAGCTTCAGGCTCTCATGAAAAAACATGAGAGTTTGGAGCTTGAGTCAAAGACCCAAGCGTCCGAGCTCGCGACGGCCCTTGAGACTGCCAAGTCTGCCAAGGCCGAAGCCCAAAAGGCCCTCCAAGAGTTGGAGGAGGTGAAAAAGATAGCAGCGGGTAAGGCATTCTTTATGCAAAGCAGAAATATAAAAGTAAACTACTTGTTACTTACCCGAATCCGGAGCTCTCCAGGGGCATTCACAGATCTTCCCCGCAGCGTATCCGCCGCCGCCGCATTCTACCGAGCTGAAGAGGGCAGCTCGACGGAGAAGGTGTTCTGGTCTCAGTATGCTGAGGCCGGACACCCTATGCCCTTGAGCGACCAGCTGAAACAGTTGGTCGAGCTCCACAAGGCGGCCGAATAGGCCATGAAGGGCTTCATAGTTTGGCTGTGGCCCAGAGAGGCCCTGCCTGGGAGCTACTTCGGGCTGGTGCGGCGGTTGGTGGAGGCCTGTCCAAGGCTCGAGGTCATCAAGCGCTCCGTCTGCATCGAAGGTGCCCGTAGGGCCCTTGCCCGTGCAAAGGTGCACTGGGGTAAGCTGGACGGTGAGAAGCTTGTTAGGGATGGGCCGCCGCCGGGGAAGGAGCATCGCAAGCCCGAGAACTACTATAAGGATGTTCTTGCAGGTGCCCGCCTTATAGCGGATGAGTGTACCAAGGATGTAATTTTTGAATGAACTCGCTCGTGTTTATCCTGTGTGCTGAAAACTTGTTCATATGCGCTAAGCAATGCTTATTGAATTTAAAATATTATTTTCTGTGCGGCCGTTTATCAAAAATTGAGAGATGGCCAGTCGTCGGCTTCTGCCCCCATGCCACTAGTGCTGGGGTGTTCGGTGATAAACCTGAGCGCTCTTTTTCCCATGGTTGGGTCCTTCGAGGGAGGCGCTCAGCACGACGAACCAGGCAATCAGACTATAATGCTTGAACAATCTCACTTAGCCATAGAACTTTATAATTTTAAATTTCGGCGAAGCCCCTAGTTCGGAAGACCGAGTTCGGGGCGCTATCCACGCCTTGGCTGGGGTTATCCAGCTCCTCGCTCGAAGCGGCATAAGTCTTTAGGGACTCGAAAAACCTCTCGAACAGCGACCGGTCTCTCGCCTCATCATGACAGTCAGTTTTAGCTTTCTACACTGAGGTGCTTAACCCAGCTCAACCGGGGCACAATCGCAGTGGTTCTCCTAGTGCTACCTTAGCCGATATAGCGGAACGTAAGGCACCAAAACATAGGAGCCGGGCAAACCCAACTATTGACCCAAATCATGATTCGGAGCCGATGCCTATAGTGCTATAAGTTCGGGGTGCCGCACTTGTGAAAGTGTACGGACTTCTCACACCATATTAAAGGGTACTGAAGCCCCTAGTGTACTTGCCGTACCACAGTGTACGGGTGCAACATGTTATTAATGAACATATATAAAAAAGAGTAATGCAGAAAATAGACAAAAGCTATGCATTGTTTATAGAGAGGATATTTATCAAAGCCAAACGATACAGGTAGTGCGATAAGCAAAAAGATATTGGACTATTCAGTATGTCCTGACCAGGGGCAGGCCGCGGAATTGTATTTAAAACAGGTATACCGCTCGTAACAGAGACCACCTGGGAGTTCCATAATGCGGCATGGCTTGTCTGCCTCCCTGGATCTTGCATCGTTTGTGCGGTAGTTGAATTGCCGAGAAGGTCGTCCGAAGTATGGAGTCCTGAAAGTAAGAAAAAATTAAAAAAAGAATCTGGCAGCCCCTAGTACGTTTTAAGCCGTATTTTGGGCGTGCCGTTATTGTGCCCCTTCCCCTGTGCCCATGGTATTTCAAGGGCGTAGTTATGTACGCGAGGTATTGGTTTCGCTATGTCGCGAAAGCTGGGGTTGGGGCCGCATTGCTACGCTTGCTCAGAGTGTGCCAGGCGGTCCTGCTGTGGATTACTCCGGGCGCGCTTGGCAGTGTCTGGCTTTTTAATGGCTGGACTAGAGAATTGCCTGAGAAGGCTACTTTGTACCTCCGCTGCGAGAGCCGCCGTATGCTCCTCCGTACGGAGGGAGCGTTCGGTGTTTCCGTTGACCGTAATTACTCCTCGAGGGCCTGGCATCTTGAGCTTGAGATATGCGTAGTGCGGCACCGCATTGAACTTTGCGAATGCGGTTCGTCCGAGCAGGGCGTGATAGCCACTGCGAAACGGGACTATATCGAAGATTAACTCTTCGCTTTGGAAATTGTCCAGGGATCCGAAGACCACATCAAGTGTTACTGAGCCTGTACAGTTGGCTTCTACACCTGGTATAATGCCTTTAAAGGTCGTTCTTGTGGGCTTAATCCTTGAGGGATCTATGCCCATTTTCCGCACTGTATCCTGATAAAGCAGGTTCAGGCTACTGCCGCCGTCCATGAGGACTCTTGTGAGATGAAATCCGTCGATGATTGGGTCGAGAACCAATGCGGCGAAGCCGCCATGACAGATGCTAGTGTGATGGTCCCTTCGATCAAAAGTGATCGGACAGGAGGACCATGGGTTGAACTTTGGGGCGACTGGCTCTATCGCATATACGTCCCATCGCGCACGCTTCCGCTCCCGCTTGGGAATGTGGGTGGCGTATATCATGTTCACCGTCCGCACTTGTGGGGGAAAGCCCTTCTGTCCATTGTTGTTCGGCGGCTTGGGCTCCTCGTCGTTGCTGTTCAGCCCCTTGTTTCTGTTTTCGGCCCTTAACTTGCCTGCCTGCGTGAACACCCAAGAATCCCTGTTAGTGTGATTGGCTGGACTTTCGGGGGTGCCATGAACTGGACGGGCCCTGAGTGTTCTTTTTGAATGGCTTTTTCCGCTGACCTGATTTATAGCATTTGAATCCGGCATTGACTGCCGTGTCTTCATTGCTGTCGCTGTTAACGCGGCGTTTTTGCCTATTCTGACGTGTCCTGCCACTTTTGTCCTTGGTATCGGAATTACCAGGGTTCTTCGATAAGTTGTTACTGCGAGCTAGCCAGCTGTCTTCTCCCGCGCAAAAGCGGGTCATGAGTGTCGTGAGGGCTGCCATGGATTTCGGCTTTTCCTGTCCCAGGTTCCGGGCAAGCCACTCATCGCGGATGTTATGCTTGAAGGCTGCTAGGGCCTCTGTGTCCGGACAGTCGACTATCTGGTTTTTTCTTTGTTAGGAACCGTGTCCAGAATTGTCTGGCCGATTCTTCTGGCTACTGAATTATGTGGCTTAAGTCGTCGGCATCCGGCGGTCGCACGTAAGTGCCCTAGAAGTTGTCGAGGAATGCGGCTTCCAGGTCCTCCCAAGAACCGATTGAGTCTGCTGGCAAGCTGTTAAGCCAATGCCGGGCCGGTCCTTTAAGTTTGAGCGGGACGTATTTGATGGCATGTAGATCATCGACGCGTGCCATGTGGATGTGAAGGAGATAATCTTCGATCCATACCGCCGGGTCTGTTGTGCCATCGTATGATTCGATGTTTACAGGTTTGAAACCCTCTGGGATTTTATGATCCATTACTTCATTCGTGAAGCATAGCGGGTGTGCGGCGCCTCTGTACTGGGCTATATCGCGACGCAGCTCGGAAGAGCTATGTCTGCTGTGTTTGGCCCGGCCGGATTCGTTGTATCCGGCGTGAAGATCATTGTCACATGTCATAGGGCGCCTGCGCGATCCGTAGATCGATCTTGTTTGTCTTGCCTTATCCTCCAGTATGTCTCGCAGGTCGGGCGCATTTTCCCGTGCCTTAGTTGAGCGGCGTCGGGGCATGGCTTGGGTGGAGGGCCGAGAGGCCTCTCTGTCGCGGCCGCGAGGTGGCCGATCTGCCATGTCATGCGCTGGTGATGTAGGTGCTTCCTCCTCTGATTGGGGTAGCGGCCTGCGCTTCGGGTAACTCTTGGAGGGGCGTTCGAGTCCATACTGTAGGATCGAAAGTATGTCTAGAGGGGGGGTGATTAGACTACTTGACCAAATAAAAGCTTAACCTTTTCCCAATTTTAGTTCTTGGCAGATTTTAGCTAATTTAGGACAAGTCAAGCAATCATCACATGATTCAAGCAAGCATGCAAAGAGTATATAGGCAGCGGAAAGTAAAGCATGCAAATTGCAAGAATGTAAAGGGAAGGGTTTGGAGAATTCAAACGCAATTGGAGACACGGATGTTTTTCCCGTGGTTCGGATAGGTGGTGCTATCCTACATCCACGTTGATGGAGACTTCAAACCACGAAGGGTAACGGTTCCGCGAGTCCACACAGGGCTCCACCCAAGGGTAACGGTTGCGCGAGTCCACACAGGGCTCCACCCACGAAGGGTCCACGAAGAAGCAACCACCCACAAAGGGTCCACGAAGAAGCAACCTAGTCTGTCCCACCATGGCCATCGCCCACACAGGACTTGCCTCACTAGCGGTAGATCTTCACGAAGTAGGCGATCTCCTTGCCCTTACAAACTCCTTGGTTCAACTCCACAATCTTGTCGGAGGCTCCCAAGTGACACCTAGCCAATCTAGGAGACACCACTCTCCAAGAAGTAACAAATGGTGTGTAGGTAATGAACTCCTTGCTCTTGTGCTTCAAATGATAGTCTCCCCAACACTCAACTCTCTCTCATAGGATTTGGATTTAGTGGAAAGAAGATTTGAGTGGAAAGCAACTTGGGAAGGCTAGAGATCAAGATTCATATGGTAGGAATGGAATATCTTGGTCTCAACACATGAGTAGGTGGTTCTCTCTCAGAACATATGAGTTGGAATGGTGTGTGTGTTCTGATGGCTCTCTCATCTAATGAAGAGGAGGTGGAGGAGTATATATAGCCTCCACACAAAATCCAACCGTTACACACAGTTTTCCAATCTCGGTGGGACCGAATCAACAAACTCGGTCGGACCGAAAATGTAAACCTAGTGACCGTTAGAGATTTTCGGTGGGACTGACATGCAACTCGGTGGAACCGATATGGTTAGGGTTTGGGCATAACGTAATCTCGGTGAGACCGATTACACAAACTCGGTGAGACCGAATTTGGTAATTAGCTAACCAGAGAGTTGGTCAGGCAAACTCGGTGGGACCGACTTGCTCTTTCGGTGAGACCGAGTGGAACTTGGTGAGACCAAAAAGTTACAAAGGGGAAACACTGAGTTTACATTGCAATCTCGGTGGGACCGATTCGCTCTTTCGGTGAGACCGAAAAGTTACAAAAGGGAAACAGAGAGTTTGCAATCCCATCTCGGTGAGACCGAGATCCTTATCGGTAGAACCGAATTGCTAGGGTTTGGCAGTGGCTAATGACAAGTGAAACTCGGTGGCGCCGGATAGGAAGAATCGGTAGGACCGAGTTTGGCTTAGGGTTTAGGTCATATGTGGATATGGGAAAGTAGTTGAGGGTTTTGGAGCATATCACTAAGCACATGAAGCAAGAGGCTCATTAAGCAACACCTCATCCCTCCTTGATAGTATTGGCTTTTCCTAAAGACTCAATGTGATCTTGGATCACTAAAATATAAAATGAAGAGTCTTGAGCTTTTGAGCTTGAGCCAATCCTTTGTCCTTAGCATTTTGAGGGTTCCACTTTCACATCCATGCCATGCCAATCATTGAGCTTTCCTGAAAAATCATCTTGGAATAGCATTAGCTCAATGAGCTATATGTTGTTATGAATTACCAAAACCACCCAGGGATAGTTGCACTTTCAATCTCCCCCTTTTTGGTAATTGATGACAACATATAGATCAAAGCTTCGACAAATGATAATAAGCATGAAATATATCGTCGCTTTGAGAAGTATGTGATAAGTAAGAGCTCCCCCTAAATTTGTGCATATTTAAAATTTGCTTTGGACTGCAAATGCACAAGGAGTTAGAGTCATGGGTTACTCTTCCATGTCACATACATCTTGGTGGAGCGCTTAAAATGATAAAAATGAAATACATGCACTCATCACCAAGAATAGTGAATGATCACATAAGATAGATAAGATAATAGCATTAAGCAAGCATTAAGTGTAGCTTATGATCAAACACATGATCATCAATGTCTCACAAGCATAGTATCTCAAGCACTCAAAAGCAAACAAGTTCGAAAAACCACCAAATAAAGCAAGAGAGAAAAGCAACACTCTCTCTCTCTCGAAGCCTATGATCTATACATCTTCTCCCCCTTTGGCAACAAGTTACCAAAAAGTTCCTAGAAAATGCATAGCACTAGATCGACACTCAGGCTTGATCTTCTGTTGGTGGTGGAGTCCGGATCACTCCAAGGACGAAGGCTTCGGTAGATGCTGAAGTTGACGATGGAGTTGGAGCTGAGGTGGATGCTGGAGCTGGTGGAACTGAGGCTGTGGCTGGTGCTGAGGTGGTGGCTCTTGTGTCAGCAACTGGCACGGCAGATGACCTCGGGCCTCGTGGTACTCTGGCAAAGGCATGAGTGGTAGTCCTGCCTCTCCTCTCCTGCATGTCCTCCTGGAGCTGCTCCACTGTAGACTGAACTTCCGTTACTTTGACATCCAAGTCATAGAACTTCTGTTCCATGATTCTCTCTAGGCTCTGCTGATTTTGCGTGAGGGTGGCCAGACTTTGCTCAATCCTCAGCGTGGATGCAATCAAGTAACCAAGCTGCTCTTGTTTAGTCTTCAAGAAATACTCAGATGCCTCCTCTTGAGTTGGCATCTTGGCAGCTTTCTCCTTCCTTGCCTTCTCCTCCTTCGCGTAAGCTTGTGCAGACGATGGCTCGTTCTCAGTCATGACAACTTGATTGTCCTCAAAATCTGGAAGGATGGGCAAATGTTCCTTGTCCAATAAATATATGCCCGTGCCCATCTTGGAGTTGATGAGCTCCTGAATTTGAGGGGCATATCCGCAACTCCTCTTCTGATCTGCTGCAGTCCTCTTGATTGTTTCCACTATGAGGCTCATCACCTTGAACTTCTGAGGCACATCAAACACATGTAGAAAGTTGATAGCATGGCCTCTGATCATCTTGTGATCTCCAGACTTGGGCAGTAAGGTGTGCCTTAGTATCCAATTGATCGTAGGCAGACCTGACAGAAGATAATGCACTGAGCCAAACTTGAAAGTATCAAGTGCTTCATTTGGGATCTCCTTGTACATATTGGACATTGAGTTGTGGTCCATCTTCTTCTTGGCATATATGTCCATGTCATCATCATGCTCCTCTGGGGAATTAATCAACTTTGCCCATTCCTCAACAGTGGATTGGTACCTCGTACCCTCAGACATCCATGTGATCCTCCCATCTGGATAAAAATGTGCTGTGGAGTAGAATTGCATGATCAGCTCCTCGTTCCACTTTGTGAGCTTCTGCCCAACAAAGTCAGCAACTCCACAAGCACTAAAGCTGTCAAATACTCCAGGGTAGTGCTCCTCATTCTCCTTCATGTAGGTCCAGTCGACCCATCTCATATCACAAACTATGGGCTTCTTATCAAGCAAAACTGTCTCATAAAAATCTTGCTGCTCCTTGGTGTGGAACCTGTAATCCATGACAGTCCTCCTCCTAGAAGCATATGGGTCTGCTTCTCTCCACTTCCTCAGCCCTGAATCTCTCCTGAGCTTCATGTCCTCAGCCACAGGATGAGCATCGTTGTGGTCTGGGATCTTGGGCTTGAGCTTTCTCAGGACATTCTCTTCCTCTTCTTCAGCAACAGTCTCAGGCACTGGGCCTTGTTCTTCTCAGCTGTAGGAATGCTCCTTGTATTCCTCTTTGGTTTTGGCTTGGAGGCAACTTTGGGCTTAGATGCAGTAGCCCCTGACCTTATGGCATCACCCATCAGCTTGGGTGCCTTGGGTGCTGGTGCAGCTACCTCTTCTTCCTCTTCCTCTTCCATGATGGAAGCTTTTCCTAGTACTCTGGCCACGGTCTTCTTGACCCTTTTCTTTCTTTTCTTTACCTCAGCAGCAATTGGCTCTTTGGGAGTGGGCTTCTCAGTTGAAGCTCTTACCTTTGACATGGGCTGCCTGCCTGCTGGCTTTTGATCTTCAGCCCTGGCTTTGTGCCTTGAGCTGGCTCAACTCTCTTGGAAGTGGCCTCTTCCTCTGCCACATAGTCTTCATCTTTAGAGTCTGAAGTCCTCTTCTTCCTCTGTCTGGTGGTAGCCTTTGGCAAGTTGCTAGGGGTGCTCCTGCTGCCTTCATCTGAAGAACTTGAGGGACTAGTGCCCTCACTCATGTGCACCTGCTGCTCTGACATGTTTTGGCTATCACTTTGATCAGACATGCTGCAAACTGACTGCTGACCCTATGAATAGATTATGGATGAGATAGAGTGGATGAGCATCACAAAATGCAAAGATTTTTGCAAAAGAATGATCCAAAAACTTAGTTTTAGTTTCCCACTGAAATCATCTTGAATCTACCGATTTTCAAACTCGGTGATACCGAAGCAGTTTTGGAACCTAAACTAGTGAACTCGGTTGGACCGAGTCACAGTTCGGTGGCACCGAGACTGCTAGGGTTTCACTGAGTTCCAAAATCGGTCACACCGATAAGTAATTCTCGGTCAGACCGAGTCTCACTTGAGCAATGGCATAAGCCAAATCGGTGGGACCGAGTTTTTCAACTCGGTGGGTCCGAGATGGTTTCGGCGGAAACCTAGCCCTAAATTTTTTGAATCAAACCTAATCTATAAGCGTTTTGACTGGATAGAAGTGTTTCAATCGTGGCAAGAAACATGAAGAACACAATGTGCTAGGAATTGGACGGGGAATAGCACTGTGATCGAGTCCATACCCTAGTTCGGCGGAGACTCGCTACGGCGGCAACGGCGGGGGCAGAATTCCCGTTGACGGCGACGGAGACCAGCTACTGGAGGCGGCTGGCGGCAAGAAGACGATCCGGAGACCACGAAGGCAGAGCAGGCTATCGCGCGGGCGAAGTGGTTCGGAGAAATTTCCAAAATTTTGCCCGTGACTATATATAGCCCGACCCTGTCGGTGTGACCGAGTGGAACAACTCGGTGGCACCGAGATTCATAACTGCGTGCAGTTACTGAAACTCGGTGTGACCGAAATGTTCAAATCGGTTGCACCGAGATTGAAAACCTAGATCAACTTAATGATCTCGGTAGGACCGAAAGTAGGGTATCGGTCAGACCGAGAATCATAAAGAGGTTTTGGAAGTTTAAGTCTATGACGAATCGGGGACTCCGAGCGCTCCTCACACAGAGTGGTTCGAATCTGACTTGATCAAATTTTGTGATGCAGCATGAATAGAATTTGAGATGAGAAAAGCATAGATAGCTAGAGGAGGTTCTTAGGCATTCTTGTCCATCCACTTGGCAAAAAGAAATAAAACCGAACAATCAAAACAACAAGTGGATGTCCTTGAATGAGTAAAATATGCAACCAGCATGCTCACACAATAAGATGGCAAATGAAATATGTGGCAAGGCATGCACAACCAATTCTAACATCTATCAAGCAATTTGCGATGACTAGGTCATCTATATATGAGTATATTGACTTAGGAGTCAAGTGAGAACACTTGATCATAGGTCATACTCATCGTTTAAGCTCAAGTGGGGTTACCACTTTTACCTAAAGCATTGTTGTGTTCACATCTTTAGAGTTGCTTTAGCTCAAGTCTTAGAGTAAAGCTCCCCCTAGATGTGATATCCCCCCTAAGAGGGATGAACTAACCTTGGGTTTTGTCGATGATGACTTCATGTAGATATTGAAGATGTGGATGCTCAATGTTGATGTAGATCTCTTGGAGCTATCCATTTGAGTGAATTGCACTTTCAATACCTACATGGGTTAGTCCCACAAGGAACAAACAAGGATATCCATAGACATAGAGTGATGCACACACAGATGATGTCCATGAAAACTTTAGGTTACCTTGTCCCTTGTCTTACCAACAAGAGGGTTTGTGACTCCTTGAACTAGTGCAAGATGTGGAAGTTGATTGCACTTGTTATTGCCAAAATGATAAGAGTGAAGTATGTTGGCGGAGTCACCCTCGAGAACTCTCTAGTTCTTCTTCTTTTGGATCCACACCATCTTGATGGGAATCCTTGGAGTTGTAGTCGTACTTGATGAAGTGGAACTTGAAGTAGTCTTGGGAATCCACTTGACTAAGGTCTTTGGAGCTTCTTCAAATGCATCAATTTCCTCTTGAAGCTTGTCCTTGCCTTTTTGCTTGTAGTCTTGTGGTGGAAGATCATCTTGAGCTTGTGTCCCCTTGAAAGAAGTAGCATACTTCTCTTGTTGAGGAATAAACTTTGTCTTGGGGTATTGATCTTCTTCCCACTCAACTCCATTGGCATTGAACTTTCGTTCAAAACCAACACCTTGATTCTTCCGGTGCATTCCTTGCTTACGCATAATTTCCTCGAATTGCTTACTCCCGGCAAGGCTTTTGTACACTCCTTTCTCTATAATTCCCTTCAATAAGCTATTTTCTTGCTCAAGTGTAACTTGGCTAAGAGAATCATTAGTGGAATCAAGAGAACTACTAGAAGCAATAATATTGGATTTAACATGATCATTGTTACTGCTAGAGGAAGAATCTTTCTTGTTACTAGACTTGACTTGAGGCATGTAAGTGGATAAGAGTAAACGCTTGGCAATGTAAGAAGAACTTTTCTTGCGGAGATCATCATTGATTGCTTTTAAGAACTCATGCTCTTGCTCAAGATTGAGCTTCTCAAAGCGTAATTTCTCATGAGCTCTTAAAAGTTCTTGATGATCTTCGAAGATGGTTTCATGAGCTAACTTAAGAGTGTTTAGTTCTTTAGTTAGGGCCTCAATCTTCTCCTTATCATTGTCATTCGTTTTATCTTGATTAGCATGTTTAATTGACATTTCATCATAGTATTCATCACTAGAGTTGACAATAAGCAAATCATCACCTAACAAGTCATCTTCATCACTATTGAAATCAACATACTCGGGGTGTGTTACCTTAGGACCTTTGGCCATGAAGCATCTTCCAATTCCTTCATTTGGTGAGTCAAATATGTCGTAGGAGTTGGTTGACACAAGTGCTAGACCGGCAACACCTTCATCTTGAGTATCTTCGGAGTCGGAGTGATAACTTCTTTCGGAGTGGCTGTCGGAGTCGGAGCCGGATACCCATTCACCAACATGAGCTTGATGTCTTCGTCTTGTATAGCTCCTTGATGATTTTTCCTTCCTTTCCGAATCCTTGCTTCTCCGTGAGTATCTTCGTTCATAACGATCATCTCTACTCCTTCTCTCTCTTGGTGATGTTTCTTTGCTTCTTCTTTTTGGAGAATCTTCTCTTCTCTTGTAGGGAGCCGTACACTCATTGGAGAAGTGTCCGGGTCTTCCACAGTTGTAGCAGTTTCGCTCTCGACTAGAAGATCTTTTGTCATTGTAGGACCTTGACTTGAAGCTTCTATCTTTGCTTCTACTCTTGTAGAACTTGTTGAAGTTCTTCACCATTAAGCTCAATTCTTCATTGAAGTCTTGTTTCTCACTCGAGGATGTAGGGGCTTCACATGAGGCTTTATAGGCACCACTTGATTTGTTGTGAAGTTCCACTTTATCCTTAAGTGACATCTCATGAGCAACAATTCTTCCAATCACCTCCGTTGGCTTGAGATCTTTGTAGTTGGGCATCATTTGGATCAATGTGCACACGATATCATATTTTCCATCCAAGGCTCTTAGAATCTTCTTGATGATGAATCTATCGGTCATCTCTTCACTTCCTAAGCCGGCAATCTCATTTGTGATGAGAGCAAGCCTAGAGTACATTTCAGCGACACCTTCACCATCCTTCATCTTGAACTTGTCAAGTTGGCTTTGGAGCACATCCAACTTGGATTCCTTGACGAAGTCGGTACCTTCGTGCATATCAATCAAAGTGTCCCAAATTTCCTTTGCATTCTCAAGACGGCTGATTTTGTTGAATTCTTCGGGGCACAATCCGTTGAAGAGAATATCACAAGCTTGAGCATTGTATTGCAACATCTTCAACTCATCCGCGATAGCTTCACGGTTTGGTTCTCTCCCATCAAAGAAGTCACCTTGCAAACCAACACACACAATAGCCCAAACGGCGGGGTTATGTCCAAGAATATGCATTTTCATTTTATGCTTCCAACTAGCAAAATTAGTACCATCAAAGTAAGGACCTCTACGGTGATAATTTCCCTCGCTAGACGCCATACTCTCCTAGGTTGCGAAACCAAGGCTATGACCACCAAAAGCTATGGAGATCAAAGCAAATGGAGACCAAAGCTCTGATACCACTTGTAGGATCGAAAGTATGTCTAGAGGGGGGTGATTAGACTACTTGACCAAATAAAAGCTTAACCTTTTCCCAATTTTAGTTCTTGGCAGATTTTAGCTAATTTAGGACAAGTCAAGCAATCATCACATGATTCAAGCAAGCATGCAAAGAGTATATAGGCAGCGGAAAGTAAAGCATGCAAATTGCAAGAATGTAAAGGGAAGGGTTTGGAGAATTCAAACGCAATTGGAGACACGGATGTTTTTCCCGTGGTTCGGATAGGTGGTGCTATCCTACATCCACGTTGATGGAGACTTCAAACCACGAAGGGTAACGGTTCCGCGAGTCCACACAGGGCTCCACCCAAGGGTAACGGTTGCGCGAGTCCACACAGGGCTCCACCCACGAAGGGTCCACGAAGAAGCAACCACCCACAAAGGGTCCACGAAGAAGCAACCTAGTCTGTCCCACCATGGCCATCGCCCACACAGGACTTGCCTCACTAGCGGTAGATCTTCACGAAGTAGGCGATCTCCTTGCCCTTACAAACTCCTTGGTTCAACTCCACAATCTTGTCGGAGGCTCCCAAGTGACACCTAGCCAATCTAGGAGACACCACTCTCCAAGAAGTAACAAATGGTGTGTAGGTAATGAACTCCTTGCTCTTGTGCTTCAAATGATAGTCTCCCCAACACTCAACTCTCTCTCATAGGATTTGGATTTAGTGGAAAGAAGATTTGAGTGGAAAGCAACTTGGGAAGGCTAGAGATCAAGATTCATATGGTAGGAATGGAATATCTTGGTCTCAACACATGAGTAGGTGGTTCTCTCTCAGAACATATGAGTTGGAATGGTGTGTGTGTTCTGATGGCTCTCTCATCTAATGAAGAGGAGGTGGAGGAGTATATATAGCCTCCACACAAAATCCAACCGTTACACACAGTTTTCCAATCTCGGTGGGACCGAATCAACAAACTCGGTCGGACCGAAAATGTAAACCTAGTGACCATTAGAGATTTTCGGTGGGACTGACATGCAACTCGGTGGAACCGATATGGTTAGGGTTTGGGCATAACGTAATCTCGGTGAGACCGATTACACAAACTCGGTGAGACCGAATTTGGTAATTAGCGAACCAGAGAGTTGGTCAGGCAAACTCGGTGGGACCGATTTGCTCTTTCGATGAGACCGAGTGGAACTCGGTGAGACCGAAAGTTACAAAGGGGAAACATTGAGTTTACATTGCAATCTCGGTGGGACCGATTCGCTCTTTCGGTGAGACCGAAAAGTTACGAAAGGGAAACAGAGAGTTTGCAATCCCATCTCGGTGAGACCGAGATCCTTATCGGTAGAACCGAATTGCTAGGGTTTGGCAGTGGCTAATGACAAGTGAAACTCAGTGGCGCCGGATAGGAAGAATCGGTAGGACCGAGTTTGGCTTAGGGTTTAGGTCATATGTGGATATGGGAAAGTAGTTGAGGGTTTTGGAGCATATCACTAAGCACATGAAGCAAGAGGCTCATTAAGCAACACCTCATCCCTCCTTGATAGTATTGGCTTTTCCTAAAGACTCAATGTGATCTTGGATCACTAAAATATAAAATGAAGAGTCTTGAGCTTTTGAGCTTGAGCCAATCCTTTGTCCTTAGCATTTTGAGGGTTCCACTTTCACATCCATGCCATGCCAATCATTGAGCTTTCCTGAAATAATCATCTTGGAATAGCATTAGCTCAATGAGCTATATGTTGTTATGAATTACCAAAACCACCTAGGGATAGTTGCACTTTCACATACTCTTTGGCCGCAAGGACTTCAGTCCATCTGTCGGCTAGCAAATCTTGGGCAGCTCTAAGCTGTTGCTGCTTTTTCTTGAGGCTGCTTGCCGTGGCTAAAAGCCTGCGTTTAAAACGCTCTTGTTCGGCGGGGTCTGATGGTATGACGAATTCGTCGTCATCGAGGCTTGCCTCGTCTTCAGAGGGAGGCGTATAGTTATCATCCTCGACCTCTAGGTCTGCCGCTCTCTCATGAGGTCTGGCTTCTCCATCTTCCTGTGCCAAATCTTGCTGAGGTGGGTGTTCTTTGGCGCTATCCGGGGTAGTATTATCTCCCGTGCCGGAATCACCGTTTTTGCTTTGGCGGGATTTAGAGCGGCGCCACTAACGCCGGTGCTTTGGCTGTTTCTTGGGGGCGTCATCCCCCACTGTTCCATCGCCATCTCCATCTTTTGGAGTATCCACCATATATATGTCATATGACGAGGTGGCCTTCCAGCGCCCTCCAGGTGCTGGTTCCTGCTCGTCTCCTACATCGTCGTCCATGCCGTCGATGTCTTCGGAGCTGAAGTCAAGCATGTCGGTTAGATCGTCGACAGTGGCTACAAAGTGGGTGGTGGGTGGGCTTTGAATTTCTTCATCGTCTGTATCCCAACCTTGCGGACCGTAGTCCGGCCAGGGCTCTCCTGATAAAGAGAGAGACTCAAGAGAATTCAGGATGTCGCCGAAGGGCGAGTGCTGAAAGATGTCCGCGGCGGTGAACTCCGTTATCGGCGCCCAATCGGATTCGATCGGCAGGGGCGCGGGGGGCTCGGAGTTCGGAGAGGAATCCGGCTCCTCGGAGTCACGGGCCATGCGGAGTGCGGGGCTGGAGTTCGGCTCGATCGCCTCTGAGATCGCAGCCCCTGAGGCAGCGTCCAACCGCTGATCCTCGATCGACGCAGTAGGCTCCGAATCAATGGTCGGAACCGATGCGTGTGCGGCCTCCAAGGCGCTGCTCGGCGGCAGAGCTATATCATGCCCATCGAGACAGTGCGGCGTGCATGGCTGTGGCTCGAATCCGTCGAAGATCAAGTCCCCGCGGATGTCAGCCGTGTAGTTTAGGCTTCCAAACCTGACCTGATGGCCAGGGGCGCAACTTTCGATCTGCTCAAGGTGGCCAAACGAATTGACCCGCAGTGCAAAGCCGCCGAAGACGAAGATCTGTCGGGGAGAAAAGTCTCACCCTGGACTGCATCGTTGTTGATGATCAAAGGAGCCATCGGGCCTAAAGGCGACGACACAGAGGAACTCTCAATGAAACCACCAATGTCGGTGTCAACACCGGCGGATCTCGGGTAGGGGGTCCCGAACTGTGCGTCTAGGCCGGATGGTAACAGGAGACAGGGAACACTTTGTTTTACCCAGGTTCGGGCCCTCTCGAGGGAGGTAATACCCTACTCCTGCTTAATTAATATTGATGATATGGGTAGTACAAGAGTAGATCTACCACGAGATCAAGGAGGCTAAACCCTAGAAGCTAGCCTATGGTATTATTGTTGTGTATGGAGTTGATTGCCTACGGACTACAACCCTCCGGTTTATATAGACACCGGATAGGGTTAGGGTTACACAGAGTCGGTTACAATGGTAGAAGATCTTGAATATCCGCATCGCCAAGCTTGCCTTCCACGCCAAGGAAAGTCCCATCCGGACACGGGACGAAGTCTTCAATCTTGTATCTTCATAGTCCAGGAGTCCGGCCGAAGGTATAGTCCGGCTACCTGAACACCCCCTAATCCAGGACTCCCTCACTCTCCGTCATACCCCGGTTCTGCTAACTGAAGAAGATGTTGTCGCAATGTCAAATGTTCTGGTGAATGCGAAGTACAAAGATTGCAGTGTTGTTGGGTTAAATCCTTTCTGTAAATTTAACCCGGTACCAGAAGTAAGGGCATTCATATCTTTTTCCTTTATATTTTGCCCAGCCGTATTGTTTATCACTGATCCTTCCTCTTGTCTTTGTAGGCCAACTCTGACTTTTGGAAAGTAAAATATGATCACGAAGCTGCCAAGAAGGCGAAGCTTGCCGCCATAAACGCCAAGAAATCTACCCGGAGAACATAGAAGAAAAAGAAAACCACCGTTGAAGATGTGATGAAGCTTGATGACTCGTCTGACTCGGAGGTAGCCCTTCATTCACTTGGCCAACTTTTTAACAATCTTATTGACACTGATCCTTACCAGGATGACATTGGGGCTAGTCAAGCCGGGGAAGCAGAGGTAACTATCATTTCCTCCGACTCAGAGCCCTTACCAAGACACAAAGTTCGACGAGTGATCCATAAAGTAAGGTTTTCTAACCCCTTAGCTCACTTGGATCCCAACTTTCATTTGAAAAAGCAGCAGCATGAAAGCCACCGTGAAGTTGAGGTTGAAGATGAGCCGGCTGTCGTTCTTGAACAGACCCCTCGGAAACGTCTGAACGAGGTTTACTTATTACTGTCCTTAACTTGTTTTAATGAATCCTGCTCCTTCCATTTCCTTTAAATCCTTTCTTTTGCCTTTTCAGGAGGTGTCTCGTTCCTCAGGCGACTCATCACAAACACAATTTCCAGCTTTCAAGACTGCTCCTGGGTAATTAAAAATCCTCTTTTCTTCCGAGTTTGATCAATTGTTATCTTAATGCTGACTGTCCTGCAATATTTTTCTTTAGCGGTCAGGCTATGTCCAAGAAGGCGAAGGCAACAAAACCAGCGGAAGACCCGCCAGTACTGGCATCTGAGCCGGCTAGGCCACCTTCTCCACTAATGGTTGCCCCAGAAGACCCGCCTATTGTCCATGAAGCAAATCCTCCGGAGCCATCCCTTGTCAAAACCACTATTAACCCTTCTGCGGCTGGTCCATCAAGCTCAACCGACCTACCGTCTCCTCGTGTTCAAGATGTTCAAATTACTGGGAGCCGCTTTGTTGAGCCGGGGAACCCGACGGTATTGGCACGGTGCACAGCTAAGCAAGAAGCTTTGGAGAGGTGGAAGGTTCGTCTTGATGTTGCCAACTATGACCGCCTTAACACCAGTGATATCTTATCCGGCTATCTCAGTCATGTACACTCCAGTCGTGATTCTAAGATTGAGATGGTCAAGCAGCTTCAATTGAAGTATGAGGTACATAGTTTCCGGTTTACCAATATTCCTTCAGCCCCCAAGTCTGTAGATTATGAGAGAAATGGAACAACCTATAGACTTAAAATATAGGTCGAGACCTTTACTTCTGAATCTTTGCCTGATATTGATAGAACAAGACTTCACCCATAGTCCCCAAGGACCGGTTTAGTTTGATCATTAATGAATCGGTACTTTAGAATTTAAAACCATCTGTAAAGTACTTAACATTCCGGTTTATCCTTGATAAACTTACTGAACTGCGTACATTAGCCCCCAAGTGCCAAGTGTTGTTACTTTGTAAAGGACTTGGGACTTAAAATATGCTGGTAGAGTCGTAAAAAATTGGATTTGGCATACATTAGCCCCCAAGTGCCAAGTGGTTTATTCATAAAATACTTGGGACTTGAATCTTGAATTTGGATACTGGATTTTAAAACCAAGTCTTTGACTTATCTGAATGTTTCACAGAATGCATTGTCTGAACTAAACTCTCAACTGACTGACGCAAAGACCCGGCTAGCGAGTCAGGAGTCAGAAATCAAGTCTTCCACCTCCAAGCTGCAAATAAGCCTTTCTGAAATGGAGAAGTTGAAGACCAGCTTTGTTGTCAAAGAGAAAACTTGGGAAGATGAGAAAACACTTCTGACCCGGCGAGCTGAGACAGCCGAAACAGCTCTAAAAGAAATATCAACCGAGCTGAACAGTTTAAAGGGCCGGGTGTCTCAGATGGTCGCTGCTATCTTTGGTAAGCTGCCTTGTTTTGACCTTTTTGTGTACTTTATGCCAAACCGGAGTTCAATCCGCCCACTGACTCTGTTAAATATATGCAGGTCCGCGAAGCAAAAAATCTGAGCCAAGACCCGTTGATTAAACTGAAGGCCGTATACACCTTGGTTGAACAACTGTACATTGGTACACAACGGGCTCTGGCCGCTATCTCTCCTGCAAACCAAGGACCCAACCGGCTTAGCGATGTCCTGAAGAAGCTGTCCATCCTTCCGGCGAGATTCCAAGAAGTAAAACGCTCCTGCGCACGAGCCGGAGCTTTGACTGCCCTAAGCCGCTCCAAGGCTTGGGTGCCAGACCTAGACCCGGCGGACGTGGCAAGAGGTTACCCTACTATGAAGGAGGACGGGTCTCCGTTTGATCAGGATGATTTCATAGCGTGTGTATGCGAAGTCCGGCCTCAAGCAACTAGTCTTGGAGAGGACACCAATGTGGACAAGTACCAGCCGGGGTTTGATAGTGAAAATAAGAAGATGGCCACTCCTTCATATAAAGTAGCAGATCTGATCCCACCTGTGAGAGAAGATACCTTTGCTCCGGAGATTGACCCGGTCGGCCTGATTGACCACGAAGCCGAATTTGTCGCCATGAACGGCTTTGATTGGTCAAAATCTAACTTCCAGCAAACAAACGGTGGTGAACCGACGAGGGAGGGACAGTGATCATCTTTCTAGGCTTATAAAGCCTTGTAATAACTTAAGTTAAAACACTGCATGTTTGCTTATGCCATCGTGCATAAAGTACCTCTTTATGTGAATCTATGCTTCAGATGTCAATGTACGCATTATTTAATGTTTGTCTTCTGCAATGGTTGAACTCTGTTCCTGTGAATACAAGGAAAAACTGGCAAGGCGGTTTAGAACCAACTAGGCTTAAACACCTAATGTACCACCCATAAATTTACCTCAATAAGGAAAACAGAGACAAATGTAAATAAAGGATAAGGTTTAATACTAACTCTTGAGTTAACGCAGCAGGGAAGCGCGTATAAGTAAAAAAACCATACCTTATCCTTGTTGATCCTTAGATCGCCGGTTTAAATAACCTGGGTGATGAATTGATAATTCAATATGTATGAGAAGTTAATACTCCTTGAATACTTAATGATCATTATATCTCAGTAGCTCGTACCCTTGAACCATCGGTTTGAATAACCCGAGCAGCTGTGTTGTCCAATAATTGAGCCGGCGAAGAAAACCAGGCTATCTTATTTGTAATACTGAAACAACAAAAACTCAAAGACAAGCAACAGATAATAAACTTAATTTTAACTCTGTATTCAAAAAGTTGGGGGTTTCTGATTCGAATACAATCAGTAAACCGGACCAAAGGGGTTAAGCTAAGGTTCGAATACGACCATATAGCCCCCAGTGGCTTTGGCGTTGCGCCGATCAAGAGGGTACCGACATCTATGTTCTCTTTGGTTCGAATATGACCTATGTTTGAACAGGAAGCCCCCAAATGACCTTGAGAGCTTTTTAACGACCCTGATTTGAATACGATCCAAGTCGGACTCAAAAGGGGTTAAGCTATGATTCAGATACGATCAAGAAGCCCCCAAGTGAGCTTGGCCTTGAGCCGGTCAAGAGGGTTACGACAGCTATGTTCTCTTTGGTTCGAATACGACCTATGTTTGAACAGGAAGCCCCCAAGTGACCATATGATTTACAACTAGATTCGGATACGATCGTGAGCCGGACTAAAAAGGCTAAACTTGATTCAAATATGATCAGCTTCTTAATAGTCATTTGTGAATAAAAAATAATAAAGATGCATAGTCTTTGAAAGGAAAAGAGACTGATGGTCTTACTTTATTGCTTATCATTGTATATACAATGTGAACGTATGTACGTGATGAGAGCCGGTAGCTCAGGTGTAGTATGGCCGAAGTTGAGCGATGTTCCACGGCCGGCGCGTCTCTTCCTCCGACTTACGTGAGTCCTTGTGCTCTCGAACATCAATGAGGTAATATGACCCACTGTTTAAGTTCTTACTGACCACAAAGGGCCCTTCCAAAGGCGGGGATAGCTTGTGTGCGTCTGACAGATCCTGGACGAGCCGGAGCACCAAGTCGCCTTCCTGAAAAGTCCTGGACTTAACCCGGCAGCTGTGATAATGACATAGGTCCTGTTGATAAATTGCTGACCGCGCCGCCGCTAAGTCTCTTTCTTCGTCTAACAAGTTAAGTGCATCCTGTCTGGCTTTTTCATTGTTAGCTTCAACGTAAGCCGCCACACGGGGCGAGTCATGACGGATGTCACTCGGCAACACTGCTTCTGCTCCATAAACCATGAAGAAAGGTGTGTAACCCGTAGACCTGTTGGGAGTGGTGTTGATGCTCCATAGCACTGAGGGTAACTCCTCTACCCAACAACCCGTCGTTCGCTGTAAAGGAACCATAAGCCGGGGTTTTAGCCCTTTCAGAATTTCCTGATTGGCTCTCTTCGCTTGACCATTGGATTGAGGATGAGCTACAGAAGAAACATCAAGCCGGATGTGCTCTCGCTGACAAAATTCTTCCATAGACCCTTGGGATAGATTTGTTCCATTCTCTGCGATAATACTGTGTGGATAACCGAAACGGAAGATTGCTTTTTTCATGAACTGAACCGCCGTGGCTGCATCACACTTACTCACAGGCTCCGCCTCAACCCATTTGGTGGACTTATCAACAGCCACCAAGAGATGCGTCTTTTTATCCTTAGACCTTTTGAAAGGTCCCACCATGTCGAGCCCCCAGACTGCAAACGGCCAAGTGATTGGAATCATCCGGAGCTCTTGAGCCGGCACATGCGCTCGTCGTGCAAATTTCTGACATCCATCACATCTACTGACCAGATCTTCTGCATCAGCGTGAGCCGTCAACCAGTAAAAACCGTGACGAAACGCCTTGGCCACTAAAGATTTTGACCCGGCGTGATGACCACAATCACCTTCAAGGATTTCATGAAGGATTTCTTGACCTTCTTCGGGGGAAACACACCGCTGAAACGCTCCGGAAACACTGCGATAAAATAACTCTCCATCCGAATTCGTCATGGACTTAGACCGCCAGGTTATCTGTTGAGCCAGGGTCTCATCCGCTGGCAATTCTCCCCGGGTCATGTAAGCCAAGAACGGCACCGTCTAATCTGGGATGACGTGAAGAGTCGCCACCAACTGGGCCTCCGGGTCAGGAACAGCTAAATCTTCTTCTGTGGGAAACTTGACAGAGGGGTTATGCAAAACATCTAAAAAGGTGTTGGGTGGTACCGGCTTACGTTGAGACCCCAGCCGGCTCAAAGCATCAGCTGCTTCATTTTTTTGACGGTCAATGTGTTCCACCTGATAACCTTTAAAGTATCCTGCAACAGCATCGACCTCTCGGCGATAAGCCGCCATGAGAGGGTCTTTGGAATCCCACTTGCCGGACACCTACTGAGCCACTAGATCTGAATCACCAAGACATCTGACCCGGCTCAAGCTCATCTCCTTTGCCACTCGAAGACCATGGAGCAATGCTTCATACTTTGCTGCGTTCTTAGTGCATGGAAACATCAATCGTAACACATAACAAAATTTATCACCTCGTGGGGAAGTTAATACAACTTCAGCCCCCGAGCCTTCCAATTGCCTGGACCCATCAAAATGAATAGTCCAATATGTGTTGTTCGAATTTTCTTCTGGCATCTGCATCTCTGTCCAGTCATTGATGAAGTCAACCAGGGCTTGAGACTTAATCGCAGTGCGTGGAACATATTTTAGCCCATGAGACCCAAGCTCAATTGCCCACTTGGCAACTCGCCCTGTAGCTTCTCTGTTTTGAATAATGTCTCCCAAAGGAGCAGAGCTAACCACAATGATTGGATGTCCCTGAAAGTAATGCTTAAGCTTCCGGCTTGCCATGAACACCCCATAAACAAGCTTCTGCCAATGTGGATATCATTGCTTAGACTCAATTAGCACTTCACTGACATAATAAACCGGCCGTTGAACCAGATGCTCTCTGCCAGCCTCCTTGCGTTCTACCACCATAGCCACACTAACAGCCCCTGAGTTGGCAGCCACGTATAACAATAGCGGCTCTTTCTCAATTGGAGCAGCTAGGACCGGCGGCTCAGCCAGTTGTGCCTTCAGATCCTCAAAAGCGGCGTTCGCAGCATCACTCCAAACAAAAACATTCGTTTTCTTCATCAATTGATACAGAGGCATAGCCTTTTCCCCTAACCGGCTTATGAACCGGCTCAAAGCAACCACACGACCCGCCAGTCGTTGAACATCATTGACGCAGGTTGGTTTGGGTAGAGATGTGATTGCCTTGATTTTCTCTGGGTTAGCTTCAATACCTCGGTTAGACACTAGAAAACCCAAGAGCTTGCCGGCTGGTACTCCAAAAACACACTTGGCCGGGTTAAGCATCATCTTGTAAACCCGAAGATTATCAAAAGTCTCTTTTAGGTCTGTGACCAAGGTTTCCTCTTCCCTAGATTTCACCAATATATCATCCACATAGGCATGAACATTGCGCCCAATTTGATTGTGAAGATAATTCTGCACACATCGTTGGTAAGTCGCCTGGGCACTCTTAAGCCCAAAAGGCATAGACACATAGCAAAAAGCCCCAAAAGGAGTTATAAATGATGTCTTCTCTTGATCCTTGACTGCCATCTTAATCTGATGATAACCGGAGTAAGCATCTAAGAAACTCAATCATGCGCAACCCGCCATAGCATCAATGATCTGATCAATACGGGGAAGAGCAAAAGGATCAGCCGGGCAAGCCTTGTTCAAATCCATGTAATCCACACACATGCGCCAGGTGCCATTCTTTTTTAGTAAAAGCACTGGGTTAGCTAACCATTCTGGGTGAAAGACCTCCACAATGAACCCGGCCGCCAAGAGCCGGGCCACCTCTTCTCCGATGGCCTTGCGCCTTTCTTCATTGAACCGTCGAAGAAACTTTCTGACAAGTTTGAAATTTGGATCGATATTAAGAGTGTGCTCAGCGAGTTCCCTCGGGACACCCGGCATGTCTGAAGGTTTCCATGCAAAGATGTCCCGGTTCTCACGAATGAACTCGATGAGCGTGCTTTCCTATTTCGGATCCAAGTTTGCGCTGATGATGAACTGTTTGGATGAATCGCTAGGCACAAAGTCAACCATCTTAGTGTCATCAGCTGATTTGAACTTTAACTCCGTCTCATGCTTTGTTGTTGGTTTCTTTAATGACGTCATGTCCGCCGGGTCAACATGATCCTTGTAGAATTTCAACTCCTCTGTTGCACAAACAGATTCAGCATAGGCAGCATCCCCCTCTTCACATTCCAAGGCTATCTTCCGGCTCCCATGGACTGTAATGGTGCTCTTGTGACCCGACATCTTGAGCTACAAATACACGTTAACACAGCCGAGCCATGAACTTTGCATAAGCGGCCGCCCAAACAGAGCATGATATGGGCTTTTGATCTTAACCACTTCAAAGGTTAATTTTTCTGCCCTGGAGTCATACTCATCCCCAAAGGCTACCTCCAGCTCGATCTTACCAACTGGGTATGCCGACTTACCGGGTACCACACCATGAAAAACAGTGTTGGATTGTTTAACATTTTCATCCGTCAATCCCATCCGGCGAAACATCTCATAGTAAAGGATGTTGATGCTGCTGCCTCCATCCATGAGTACCTTAGTAAACTTGTACCCACCAACCTGAGGTGCCACTACCAAAGCCAAGTGACCCGGATTATCAACCCGGGGCGGGTGATCCTCTCTGCTCCACACAATAGGCTGCTCCGACCAACGTAGATAACGTGGAATCATCGGTTCAACGGCATTGACAGCCCTCTTGTGGAGTTTCTGGTCTCTCTTACATAAACTGGTAGTAAAGACATGATACTGTCCGCTACTCAACTACTTCGGGTTGCTCTGATAGCCTGATTGTTGCTGCTGTTGATTCCCTTGGCTGTGTTGCTGATTATATCCTCCCTGGTGACCAGGATGACCCTGACCATGAAAATCTCCTCTGCTTGAACCGGCGCCCGGGCCCTGAAAGCCGCCTCCACCTGAGCCGCCACCCGAGACGTGACCCTTGTTTGAATTTTTAAATGCCTTCATGATCGTGCAATCCTTCCACAAGTGGGTGGCTGGCTTCTCCCGGGTGTCGTGTCTTGGACAAGGTTCATTCAACAACTGTTCAATGGTGGGGCCTGACCCGCCCGATCGAGGGGGTTGTCTGCCCTTGCGCCACTGATTACCACCCTGCGCATTAGTATTAGCAACAAACTCATCAGCCTTACGCTTATTAC
This sequence comes from Triticum urartu, assembly GCF_056163025.1. Classification (NCBI taxonomy): domain Eukaryota; kingdom Viridiplantae; phylum Streptophyta; class Magnoliopsida; order Poales; family Poaceae; genus Triticum; species Triticum urartu. Next base: position 430,362,084 of record NC_141874.1, read on the forward strand.
CTCCTTGATTCCCCGGGTTATGCTGGTGGCCCTTGCCTATGCCGTTCTTCTTTCCCTTTGTTGTTTTTTCTTCATCAGATGTCGGGTCTTTGGTGGTATCAGAATCGGCATATTTGACAAGAGCCGCCATTAACGTTCCCATGTCATTACAGTCACGTTTAAGCCGCCCCAACTTCTGCTTCAGAGGTTCAAAACGGCAATTTTTCTCCAACATCAAAACTACTGAGCCGGCGTCCATTTTATCAGACGAATGTATTATCTCCTTGCCCGGCGCACCCAATGGGTTGTAGATTCTCCGTCCTCTTGCTTGCAATTGGTCAGGTCCACAATCGACATTGTCTGCTTACACGTGTCTTTAAAGTTCTAGATGAACCGTGCCTTCAACTCTGCCCATGAGCCGATGGAATTAGGTGGTAATCCTTTCAACCATGTCCGAGCCGTTCCATCCAACATCATGGTAAAGTACTTGGCCATTGCTGCATCGCTAACCTCCAACAGCTCCATAGCCATCTCATAACTCTCAATCCAAGCCCCCGGCTGTAGGTCAGCCGTGTAGTTAGGTACCTTACGAGGTCCCTTGAAATCCTTTGCAACCGCTCATTGCGTATGGCTGGGACTAGGCAAGGTATGCCTCCAGTTCTTGTAGCCACTCCTGCCTCAACCGAGGTTGCTGGATAAGCCGGAAAGGTTTGGTGAGCCGCCTGCTCTGCTGCTATCTGAGCCGCCCGTTCCGCCTCTTGACAAATCCTCTCCTGATCGGCCAAGTTAAGGGCTCCAGCCCGCACTGGCTCATGCCTATATGGCCGGTTGTGGCTTTGAGCATTACTTGACATCTCTACAGATTCCATGTGCCTATTGTAACTCGGGCTCCGGCTTGGGCGAGGAGTTGAATGAATCATGTCTCGACTGTAGGAGTATGCATCCAACTGGGCCAAGGCTGTCTGAAGTAATTCTCTTACCCTCCGGGTTTCAATTACTGCTGGCGAGTCACCTTCCATTGGGAGAGCTGCCAAACGAGCCGACGCCGCAATGAGATTTTCCATGGGGTTGGAGAAGTGACCCGGGGGTGTTGATATATAACGAGGAGGAGTTGTATTCATGCGCGGCGGCTCCATGGTGTGTGGCTGAACTGGTGCGCCGAGCGTTGTGACCCGGTTTGCCTCTGGCGGGTTGCTCCCTCCAGCTCCGGGTGTATGGAACAGATTCCTCGGATCTAGCGTTAGAGGCAAACGCGACTGAGTTTTCTGACGCCTCCTCCTCATGACTTCGTTTGATGCATTAAGATCCACCGAGAGCCGGAAGGTTTCTGCTTGAAGCTGCTGAGCACGAGCATCCAAAGCTGCTCATTCTGCTGCCATCCGGGTTTCCTCCGCGGCTAGATTTTCCTTCGCTTGCACCATCTCCTCCCGCACGCGTGCCACTTCTGCGTCATGATGGGCTTTATCCACCGGCTCTACCGCAGCGGTTAACAGAGTCGTCAGCTTATCCATGAGTTCCATGAGAACCTGAGCCAGGGGGCGCGGGGGGTCTCCTGACCCGGCAGCCGCCAACCCGGTGGCCGCCGCTGTCGCTGCGGTGGAGTTCTGCCCGGGCTGTGTCCCTGCCATAAAGACTCCGGCCCAATTCGGCGGCTCAAGGGGGTCCAGAATACTGCTGCCATCGGAATAGCCCCCGAGCATGTCGTCTTGCAGTTGGTACAACGAGTCTGTCTCACCTGTTGATGATGTAGTATCAGAGAAGATAGCCGTCTCCCCGCCTTCCATCGATCCTTCGGAGTATTCACCGCCATGGACGCAGCCTACGAAAGCATGCTTCACAACAGATTGAACACGGGCTGACCCAGTGCGCTGAGCCATTTCGATGAGGTTGGTGTGGAAGTCCGGCTCAGGGCCTGACTCGCCGATCCGGCCGATGAAGACGTGAATTCCGCCGAAGGGGACCCGGTACCCGTACTCGATCGAGCCGGCCTCGGGGCCCCAGCCTTCGTCGTCGATGTAGAGTTTTCCGCGACGTCTCTTGGTCATCCGGCCCACAACGTATCCCTTGAGCCCTTCGAAGTTGCCCTTCAAGAACTCAAATCCACCGTGCGTTGGCCCCATGGTGGGCGCCAACTGTCGTGGAGTTGACACGGAGGATGTCCTAGGGCAAGGACTTAGTCGTAGGGCCATCGCACTAGGAAGCTTAAAGGGGTTAATCGGGACAAAGGACACAAGAGAGTTTTATACTAGTTCGGCCCCTTACAATGAAGGTAAAAGCCTACGTCTAGTTGTGATTGGTATTGCTGAGGTTTCGATCTCCAAGAGGCTCAACTCCCCGGCTTGGTTATTGATACGTCCATTTTGCATCATGCTTTTATATCGATATTTATCGCATTATGGACTGTTATTTCACTTTATGTCACAATACTTATGGCTATTCTCTCTTATTTTACAAGGTTTACATAAGGAGGGAGAATCCCGGCAGCTGGAATTCTGGTCTGGAAAAGGAGCAAATATTAGAGACCTATTCTGCGTAACTCCAAAAGTCCTGAAACTCCACGGAACGTCTTAAAAGAAATAAAGAAAAATCCACGCCAAAGATGAAGGCCAGGGGGCCCACACCCTGCTCACGAGGGTGGGGGGCGCCCCCCCCCCTAGGGCGCGCCCCCTACCTCGTGGGCCTCCTCGTGGCTCTCCGACGTCACGAGGCGGAACCTTGGCGGATCCAATCTAGAGCTCCGGCAGAGTTGTTCTGCCGGGGAAACTTCCCTCCGGGAGGGGGAAATCATCACCAACGCTCCTCTCATCGGCAGAGGGCAATCTCCATCAACATCTTCACCAGCACCATCTCATCTCCAAACCCTAGTTCATCTCTTGTATCCAATTCTTGTCTCAAAGTCCGGGATTGGTGCTAGTAGGTTGCTAGTAGTGTTGATTACTCCTTGTAGTTGATGCTAGTTGGTTTATTTGGTGGAAGATCATATGTTCAGATCCTATATGCATATTATTACCCCTCTAATTATGAACATGAATATGCTTTGTGAGTAATTACGTTCGTTCCTGAGGACAAGGGAGAAGTCTTGCTATGAGTAGTCATGTGAATTTGGTATTCGTTTGATATTTTGATAAGATGTATGTTGTCTAGCCTCTAGTGGTGTTATGTGAACGTCGACTACATAACACTTCACCATTATTTGGGCCTAGAGGAAGGCATTGGGAAGTAATAAGTAGATGATGGGTTGCTAGAGTGACAGAAGCTTAAACCCTAGTTTATGCGTTGCTTCGTAAGGGGCTGATTTGGATCCATATGTTTCATGCTATGGTTAGGTTTACCTTAATACTTTTGTTGTAGTTGCGGATGCTTGCAATAGAGGTTAATCATAAGTGGGATGCTTGTTCAAGTAAGAATAGCACCCAAGCACCGGTCCACCCACATATCAAATTATCAAAGTATCGAATGTGAATCATATGAACGTGATGAAAACTAGCTTGACGATATTCCCATGTGTCCTCGGGAGCGCTTTTCCTATTATAAGAGTTTGTTCCGGCTTGTCCTTTGCTACAAAAGGATTGGGCCATCTTGCTGCACTTTATTTACTTTTGTTACTTGTTGCTCGTAACAATTTATCCTATCACAAAACTATCCGTTACCACTTATTTCAGTACTTGCAGAGATTACCTTGCTGAAAACCGCTTATCATTTCCTTCTGCTCCTCGTTGGGTTCGACACTCTTACTTATCGAAAGGACTACGATAGATCCCCTATACTTGTGGGTCATCAAGACTCTTTTCTGGCGCCGTTGTCAGGGAGTGTAGCGCCTTTGGTAGGTGGAATTTGGTAAGGAAAAATTTATATAGTGTGCTGAAATTTACTGTCACTTGTTACTATGGAAAGTAATTCTCTGAGGGGCTTGTTCGGGGTATCTTCACCCCGTCCAGTAGAGCAAAGAGTTGCTCCTCAACCTACTGAACCTATTGAAAATGAAACTCCTTTTAAATCTCCTTCGGGTATGATGGAAAAACTGCTAGCTAACCCTTTTACAGGAGATGGAACAAAGCATCCGGATGAGCACTTAATATATGTGGATGAAGTTTGTGTATTATTTAAGCTTGCAGGTATACCCAATGATGTTGCTAAGAAGAAGGTCTTCCCTTTATCTTTGAAGGGAAACGCATTGATATGGTATAGGCTATGTGATGATATGAGATCATGGGACTATAAAAGATTGAAGTTGGAATTCCATCAAAAGTATTACCCTATGCATCTTGTTCATCATGATCGCAATTATATATATAATTTCTGGCCTCGCGAAGGAGAAAGCATCGCTCAAGCTTGGGGGAGGCTTAAATCAATGTTATATTCATGCCCCAATCATGAGCTCTCAAGAGAAATAATTATGCAAAGTTTTTATGCTCGGCTTTCTGAAAACAATCGCACCATGCTCGATACTTCTTGTGTTGGCTCTTTTATGATGAAGACTATTGAATTCAGATGGAATTTATTGGATAGAATTAAACGCAACTCTGAAGATTGGGACCTCGACGAAGGTAAGGAGTCAGGTATGACACCTAAGTTTGATTGTGTCAAATCTTTTATGGATACCGATATTTTCCGTAAGTTTAGCACTAAATATGGACTTGACTCTGAGATAGTAGCTTCTTTCTGTGAATCTTTTGCTACTTATGTTGATCTCCCTAAGGAGAAGTGGTTTAAATATCATCCTCCCATAGAAGTAAAAGTAGCTGCACCTATTAAAGTTGAAGAAAAGACGGTCACTTATAATGATCCTATTGTTCCTACTTCTTATATTGAGAAACCACCTTTCCCTATTAGAATAAAGGATCATGCTAAAGCTTCAACTGTTGTTCGTAAAAGCAATATTAGAACTTATACACCTCCTGAGCAAGTTAAAGTAGAACCTAATATTGCTATTGTTAAAGATCTCTTGTCTGATAATATTGATGGGCATGTTATTCCGTTCGAAGGTGAAACTGCTAGAATTGCTAAACCTTGTGCTAAAGATAAACATAGACTTGTGGTAGGCGTGCCTGTTATTTCTGTTAAAATAGGAGATCATTGTTGTCATGGCTTATGTGATATGGGTGCTAGTACTAGTGTTATACCTCATGATTTATACAAAGAAATTAAGAATGAAATTGCACCTGTTGAGTTAGAAGATATTGATGTTACTATTAAACTTGCCAATAGAGATACTATTTCACCAATTGGAATTGTTAGAGATGTTGAAGTCTTGTGTGGGAAAACTAAATATCCTGCTGATTTTCTTGTTCTTACTTCTCCGCAAGATAGCTTTTGTCCCATTATATTTGGTACACCCTTCTTAAATACTGGCAATGCTACCATATATTGCACTAAGAATGTTGTTACTGTTGGCTTGGATGATATGATTCATGAGTTTAATTTCTCTAAATTTAGTAAACAACATCGTGAGGAAGAATTACCTAGTAAGGATGAAATTATTGGTCTTGCTTCTATTGCCGTACCTCCTAGTGATCCTTTAGAACACTATTTGCTAGACCATGAAAATGATATGTTCATGAATGAAAGAAGGGAAAGATGAAGTATTCTTTAAACAGGAACCTATTCTGCATCATAGTTTGCCTGTTGAAATTTTAGGGGATCCTCCTCCACCCAAGGGTGATCCCGTGTTTGAGCTTAAACCGTTGCCTGATAATCTTAAATATGCTTATCTTGATGAAAAGAAGATATATCCTGTTATTATCAGTGCTAACCTTTCAGAGCATGAAGAAGAAAGATTATTGAAAACTCTGAAGAAGCATCATGCTGCTATTGGATATACTCTTGATGATCTTAAGGGCATTAGTCCCACTCTATGTCAACATAAAATAAATTTGGAAGCACATGCCAAACCAGTTCGTGATCCTCAACGACGTCTGAATCCTAAAATGAAAGAAGTGGTAAGAAAAGAAATACTAAAACTTCTGGAGGCAGGTATAATCTATCCCGTTGCTGATAGTGAGTGGGTAAGTCCTGTCCATTATGTCCCTAAGAAGGGAGGTATTACTGTTGTTCCCAATGATAAAGATGAATTGATTCCACAAAGAATTATCACACGTTATAGGATGGTAATTGATTTCTGCAAATTAAATAAAGCTACTAAGAGAGATCATTACCCCTTAACTTTTATTGATCAAATGCTAGAAAGATTATGCAAACATACACACTATTGCTTTCTAGATGGTTATTCCGGTTTCTCTCAAATACATGTGTCGGCTAGAGATCAATCAAAGACTACTTTTACATGCCCTTTTGGTACTTTTGCTTATATACGTATGCCTTTTGGTTTATGTAATGCACCTGCTACCTTTCAACGATGCATGATGGCTATATTCTCTGACTTTTGTGAAAAGATTTGTGAGGTTTTCATGGACGACTTTTCCGTCTATGGTTCCTCTTTTGATGATTGCTTGAGCAATCTTGATCGAGTTTTGCAGAGATGTGAAGAAACTAATCTTGTCTTGAATTGGGAAAAGTGCCACTTTATGGTTAATGAAGGTATTGTCTTGGGGCATAAAGTTTCTGAAAGAGTTATTGAAGTTGATAAAGCCAAGGTTGATGCTATTGAAAATATGCCATGTCCCAAGGACATCAAAGGTATAAGAAGTTTCCTCGGTCACGCCGGATTTTACAGGAGGTTCATTAAGTACTTCTCAAATATTTCTCGGCCTCTGACTAATTTATTGCAAAAAGATATACCATTTGTCTTTGATGATGATTGTGTAGAAGCATTTGAAATACTTAAGAAAGCATTAGTCACTGCACCTGTTGTTCAGCCACTTGATTGGAACTTACCCTTTGAAATTATGTGTGATGCTAGTGATTATGATGTAGGTGCTGTTCTAGGGCAAAGAGTTGATAAGAAATTAAATGTTATTCATTATGCTAGTAAGACTCTAGACAATGCTCAAAGAAATTATGCTACTACTGAAAAAGAGCTTTTAGGAGTTGTATTTGCTTGTGATAAGTTCAAATCTTATATTGTTGATTCTAAAGTAACTATTCAAACAGATCATGCTGCTAATAAATATCTTATGGAAAAGAAAGATGCTAAACCTAGACTTATTAGATGGGTTCTCTTGCTACAAGAATTTGATTTGCATATTGTTGATAGAAAGGGAGCTGAGAACGCCGTTGCAGACAACTTGTCTAGGTTAGAAAATATTCTTGATGACCCACTACCTATTAATGATAGCTTTCCTGATGAACAATTAAATGTTATAAGTACTTGTCGTGGTACTCCATGGTATGCTGATTATGCTAATTATATTGTTGCTAAGTTTGTACCACCTAGCTTCACATACCAACAAAACAAAAAGTTCTTCTATGATTTGAGACATTACTTTTGGGATAACCCACATCTTTATAAAGAAGGACTAGATGGTGTTATTAGACGTTGTGTACCTGAGCATGAACAGGAACAGATCCTACGCAAGTGTCACTCTGAGTCTTATGGAGGACACCACGCTGGAGATAGAACTGCACATAAGGTATTTCAATCTAGTTTTTATTGGCCTACTCTCTTCAAGGATGCCCATAAGTTTGCCTTGTCTTGTGATGAATGTCAAAGAATTGGTAATATTAGTAGACGTCAAGAAATGCCTATGAATTATTCTCTTGTAATAGAACCATTTGATGTTTGGGGCTTTGATTATATGGGACCTTTTCCTACCTCTAATGGATACACACATATTCTAGTTGCTGTTGATTACGTTACTAAGTGGGTAGAAGCTATTCCAACTAGTAGTGTTGATCATAACACTTCTATTAAAATGCTTAAAGAAGTTATTTTCCCGAGGTTTGGAGTCCCTAGATACTTAATTACTGATGGTGGTTCACACTTTATTCATGGTGCTTTCCGTAAAATGCTTGCTAAATATGATGTTAATCATAGAATTGCATCTCCTTATCACCCACAGTCTAGTGGTCAAGTAGAGTTGAGCAATAGAGAGCTCAAATTAATTTTGCAAAAGACTGTTAATAGGTCTAGAAAGAATTGGTCCAAGAAACTTGATGATGCGTTATGGGCTTATAGAACTGCATACAAAAATCCTATGGGTATGTCTCCGTATAAAATGGTCTATGGAAAAGCATGTCACTTACCTCTCGAACTAGAACATAAGGCATATTGGGGTATTAAAGAGCTTAACTATGATTTTAAACTTGCCGGTGAAAAGAGGTTATTTTATATTAGCTCACTTGATGAATGGAGAACCCAAGCTTATGAAAATGCCAAGTTGTTTAAAGAAAAAGTTAAAAGATGGCATGACAAAAGGATACAAAAGCGTGAGTTTAATGTAGGTGATTATGTATTGCTATACAACTCTCGTTTAAGATTTTTTTTGCAGGAAAACTTCTCTCTAAATGGGAAGGCCCCTATGTTATCGCAGAGGTCTATCGTTCCGGTGCCATAAAAATCAACAACTTCGAGGGCACAAATCCGAAGGTGGTAAACGGTCAAAGAATCAAACATTATATCTCAGGTAATCCCATAAATGTTGAAACCAATATTATTGAAACCATAACCCCGGAGGAATACATAAGGGACACTTTCCGGAATGTTTCAGACTCTGAAAAGGAATAGGTATGTGGTACGGTAAGTAAACTGACTCCAAAACAATTTTTAAGGCAATATTTCTCTGTTTTGGAATATTTAGAAAAATAGAAAAATTAGTAGCAGTCCGGGAAGGACACGAGGGCCTCACGAGGGTGGTGGGCGCGCCCTACCCCCCTGGGCGCGCCCCCTACCTCGTGAGCACCTCGTGTGCCTTCTGGACTCCGTTTTCTTGCACGTTACATATTTTGGTCGGTAAAAATTCATTATATAATCTCCCGAGGGTTTTGACTCCCGTATCACGCAAACCTCCTCTGTTTTCGTTTCGAGTTGTTTTCTGTTAGGGTTTTCCAGGCTAGGCATCATGTCGTCTCCCTCCTCCAACAATGGTGACAACGATGCTTGGCTAATGAAGATAGATCTGAAGAGGGAAGAACCCACGAAGCTCAACAAGGATGAAAGGATCAAGAAGGCCACGGAGGATCAAGCTCCAGCAGCAGAAGACACCCTTCAAATTGATCATAATCTTCTCACCCCAACTGAGATCGAAGCTTTCAAGATGATTGAGTTAGCTCGTATACAAAACAAGTATCTCACACAAGAAAATATTTTGTTGAAGGTGCATATTGTTGCACTCAAGGGCATTATTCGCAAGCTGGAGGACCTCTTACGCTCGATGTGCGATTATCCGTCACCGCCACCTTCTTCACCAACCAAGGAGATATAATCACATGGGTATGGGCACTCCCCTTGGAAACTGCCAAGCTTGGGGGAGGTGCCCGGTATCGTATCACAATCACAACTCCTATCTTTACCGTTTTTCTTAGTTCGATCCTATTAGTAGTATCTTGATCTAGTAGAATAAATTTTATGGCATGATCTAGTTTTGAGTTTTGCTTTATGATCTCTCTATGTAATCAAGTCCGTGAGCTATATATAATAAAGATTAGTGTTGAGTCAAGGGCTTGATTATTTTTCCATGATCTTGGGTGAATAAAAGAAAGAGAAAAAGAATAAAAAGAAACAAAAAGTTCATATTGATCTTATTGAGAGTAATGACTTCACATAGAAAGAGTATGATGATTAAAAGTTGTTGGGAGTTGGTAAACATAGCTTTGGTCATTGTTGCAATTAATAGGAAGTAATAAAGAAAGAAAGGTTTTCACATATAGATATATTATCATTGACATCTTTTATGATTGAGAGCACTCATTAAAATATGACATGCTAAAGAGTTGATGTTGGATAAGGAAGACAATGTAATGAGTTATGTATTTCTTATATCTGAGATAAAGTATGTTGTCATGGATCCTCTAACTTGTTGAACTCGCCTTTCCCCCTCATGCTAGCCAAATTCTCGGCACCAAGTAGAAATACTACTTGTGCTTCCAAATACCCTTAAACCAGTTTTGCCATGAGAGTCCACCATATCTACCTATGGATTGAGTAAGATCCTTCAAGTAAGTTGTCATCGGTGCAAAGCAATAAAAATTTCTCTAAATATGTATGATTGATTGGTGTGGGAGAAATAAGCTTTATACGATCTTGTGATGTGGAAGTAATAAAAGCGATGGACTGCATAATAAAGGTTCATATCACAAGGGGCAATATAAAGTGACGTTCTTTCGCATTGAGATTTTATATATCCAACCATAATAGCGCATGGCAACCTCTGCTTCCCTCTGCAAAGGGCCTATCCTTTATTATTATCTTCTACCTTATGCAAGAGTCATGGTGATCTTCACCTTTTCTTTTTCATGTTATCCTTTGGCAAGCTCAGCATGTTGGAAAGAACATGATATATATATCTAATCGGATGTAGGGGAGCATGAACCATTATTGTTGACATTACCTTTGAGGTAAAAGGTTGTGGGGAAAAACTATAAGCCCCTATCTTTCTCTGTGTCCGATTAAAACTCTGTAACCACAAGTATCACGTGAGTGTTAGCAATTATGGAGGACTAAATGATAGTTGACTATGTGGACTTGCTTTTTAGCTCTAACATAGACTCTTTCCGATGTTATGATAAATTGTAATTGCTTCAATGACTGAGATTATAGTTTGTCGGAGCCCAATAAGGTTTATGATTTATACTCTTGCATTGTGAATAGATCATCACTTGAACATAAGTAATCATATGAAAAAATCTATATATGTTGTTGTTATGAGAATAATCATGATGCCTTCATGTCCGTATTTTATTTTTATCGACGCCTCTAGATCTAAACATGAGGACATATTTATTGTTATCGGCTTTTCGCTTGAGGACAAGCGAGGTCTAAGATTGGGGGAGTTGATACGTCCATTTTGCATCATGCTTTTATGTCGATATTTATCGCATTATGGACTGTTATTTCACTTTATGTCACAATACTTATGGCTATTCTCTCTTATTTTACAAGGTTTACATAAGGAGGGAGAATGTCGGCAGCTGGAATTCTGGTCTGGAAAAGGAGCAAATATTAGAGACCTATTCTGCGCAACTCCAGAAGTCTTGAAACTCCACGGAACGTCTTAAAAGAAACAAAGAAAAATCCACACCAAAGATGAAGGCCAGGGGCCCACACCCTGCTCACGAGGGTGGGCGGCGCCCCCCCCCCTAGGGCGCGCCCCCCTACCTCGTGGGCCCCCTGGTGGCTCTCCGACGCCCATCTTCTCCTATATGAGGTCTTTCGATGAGAAAAAAATAACAAGGAACTTTTCGGGACGAGACTCCGCCGCCACGAGGCGGAACCTTGGCGATCCAATCTAGAGCTCCGGCAGAGCTGTTCTGCCGGGGAAACTTCCCTCCAGGAGGGGGAAATCATCATCATCGTCATCACCAACGCTCCTCTCATCGGGAGAGGGCAATCTCCATCAACATCTTCACCAGCACCATCTCATCTCCAAACCCTAGTTCATCTCTTGTATCCAATTCTTTTCTCAAAGTCCGGGATTGGTGCTAGTAGGTTGCTAGTAGTGTTGATTACTCCTTGTAGTTGATGCTAGTTGGTTTATTTGGTGGAAGATCATATGTTTAGATCCTATATGCATATCATTACCCCTCTAATTATGAACATGAATATGCTTCGTGAGTAATTACGTTCATTCCTGAGGACAAGGGAGAAGTCTTGCTATGAGTAGTCATGTGAATTTGGTATTCGTTTGATATTTTGATAAGATGTATGTTGTCTAGCCTCTAGTGGTGTTATGTGAACGTCGACTACATAACACTTCACCATTATTTGGGCCTAGAGGAAGGCATTGGGAAGTAATAAGTAGATGATGGGTTGCTAGAGTGACAGAAGCTTAAACCCTAGTTTATGCGTTGCTTCGTAAGGGGCTGATTTGGATCCATATGTTTCATGCTATGGTTAGGTTTACCTTAATACTTTTGTTGTAGTTGCGGATGCTTGCAATAGAGGTTAATCATAAGTGGGATGCTTGTTAAAGTAAGAACAGCACCCGAGCACCGGTCCACCCACATATCAAATTATCAAAGTATCGAATGCGAATCATTTGAACATGATGAAAACTAGCTTGACGATATTCCCATGTGTCCTTGGGAGCGCTTTTCCTATTATAAGAGTTTGTTCCGGCTTGTCCTTTGCTACAAAAGGGTTGGGCCATCTTGTTGCACTTTATTTACTTTTGTTACTTGTTGCTCGTAACAATTTATCCTATCACAAAACTATCTGTTACCACTTATTTCAGTACTTGCAGAGAATACCTTGCTGAAAACCGCTTATCATTTCCTTCTGCTCCTTGTTGGGTTCGACACTCTTACTTATCGAAAGGACTACGATAGATCCCCTATACTTGTGGGTCATCAGTTATCGACTTCCTTGTTTCTTTTTCTAAACCGCCACCGGGTCGTCCCCTTATATACACGGGTTGACACCAGGTGGCCTACGGAGTCCCAGCCAGCTCATAATCTTGTCCGACTCGGTGACTTTCTTTACATGCCTTTTTGTACAAGTATTTGCCGTCCATATGGCAGTTTACAATAATGGGCCTTAAGCCGGCCCGAGGCCCTTGGGCTTTTTATATGTTTAATAAACTATCATCTTGACTGCATATCGGGCTTCTTAGGTAACCCGCCATTAGGGCTGACCCGGCCCCTCCTGGGCGGGTCATACTGGTAGTAATATCCCCAACACTTCTCGTTGTTGATAATCCAACAACTCCATTCCAGCATTTGTTGTAAGCATGCTCTCTCAAGATCTTGTTCCCCTCCGTCCATTCCATTCCATTCTTTCATTTCTTCCGGAGGCTTTGTGATATTGCTCTTTTCAGTAATCATCTCGAATTGTGAAGATCATGATCTTTTCATGCTTATCCATTTAATCAGAGTGTTGTGCCCTCTGCTCAAGTTTTTTTTCATCGTATCAAGTTTCATATCACTTTAACATGCAGCGGAAGGTAGAAATGAACCTATGAACATGCAGCGGAAGGTAGACTAAACTAGGCAGCGGAAGGTAGACTACACTAGGCAAGCCATAGACAAGTATTCAATGAAGTGAAAGCATGAAGACTATTAGCAGCTAGGCAGTATGGATCAGAATGGAAGATAGTATGAAGCCAATCAGAACAAACGGTCACACGGTGAAGTCAAAAGGATAATGCAAGAAGGCAATGACTTCACGAAGACAAACTGTAAGCAAAGAGAAGGAAGAGATAGAACCAGTTGCTTGGTGAAGACAAAGGATTTGTTGGACCAGTTCCAGTTGCTGTGACAACTGTACGTCTGGTAAGGGAGGCTGAGATTCAACTCAGAAGACCGTGTCTTCACCTTATTCCCCTTGAGCTAAGGACACCCTGTCCTCGCCCAATCACTCAGGTAAGTCTTCAAGGTAGACTTGCAAACCTTCACAGACTTTGTTCACCGGCGATCCACAATGACTCTTGGATGCTCAGAACGCGACGCCTAACGGCTGGAGGATTCACAGTCCTCAAGTGTAACAAGTCTTCAGATCACAGAGATAGAAAGACTTCAGTGATGCCTAACACTCTTTGGCTCTGGGTGTTTAGGGCTTTGTCCTTGTAAGGATTTCTCTCTTAAAGGCTTCGGAGGTGGGTTGCTCTCAAACGACAAAAGTCGTGCACTACCTCTGAGCAGCCACCAATTTATGGTGTAGGGGTGGGCTATTTATAGCCACTAGGCAACCCGACCTGATTTTTCCGAAATGACCCTGGGTCACTAAGGAACTGACACGTGTTCCAACGGTCAGATTTCAAACACACGTGGCAGCTTGACTTGGGCTACAAGTATAGATGACTTATCCAGCTCTGGATAAGATTTCTCTCATTGTATTCGCTCGAAGACTTAGGATTTGTTTGAGCATCACTTTAGTCACTCTGACTTTGTTCACTTGGACCCCACTCAACAGTACGGTGGTTCCTATGACTCAACAAAGAAGAAAATGAAACTACGAAACAACTATGTCTTCGCGCTCCAAAGTCTTCATGCGATGTCTTCTCATGTCATAGTCTTCAATATGAATATCTTCACATACCACCATTGTCTTCAATGTCTTCACACATTTTTAGGGGTCATCTCCGGTAGGTAAACCGAATCAATGAGGGACTACTACATGTGTTATCCTGCAATTCTCACAAACACATTAGTCCCTCAACCAGGTTTGTCGTCAATACTCCAAAACAAACTAGGGGTGGCACTAGATGCACTTACAATCTCCCCCTTTTTGGTGATTGATGACAAACTGGTTGAAGTTTTCAACGGGGATAAAAGTATGTGAAATTGTAAAGGATTGAGGTATTGTCTTCGTAAGTAGCAAAAAGGCTCCCCCTGAAGATGTGCATATAAGTATTTTGCTTTCGAATGCAAATGCACATGGCAGGTTGTACTTGTGGAGATCCTCTTCAACTTATGAAGACAATTCATCATGCATGTAGAGATATAACGAAGATACTGACATGCATAATGAAAAATGGACGTCTGCAAAATGACTTCGTGCGGAATTTATCCTCGCACATGCGGAATTTATCATCGCATCACATAGTTGACAGAAAAGGTAGCAGACGACCATCAAGTTTAAGTGTTACAACTCAAAGAACCAAATGTATCAAAAGCGAGAGTTGTAAGCACTTGGCAAATGTAGCAAAAGTATAGCAACCACCCATATGGACCCGCTTGAAGACTATCAACTCATATGCTTCTCCCCCTTTTGTCAGTAATGACCAAAAAGGTTTGAAGACGTAGAGCTTTCTACTCGTTCCCATGAGGAGTAGGCGAAGCAGCAGGGTCATCGTTGAGGTTTGGTGGTGCAGAAGAACTTGGTGCAGTGTCGATACGCGCCGAAGTTGGAGGTGGTGAAGTAGCATCATCTTGGTCATCAATAACTCTGGCATTAACAATTTTAGCAGAGGAGGAATAGTCAGAGTCTTCGAGTGAGGGAGCCCAACGCAAGTGAGCGTTCTGGGGTGGAGTGGAATCAAACTTGAATCTCTCCGTGAAGCCATCATGTTGAAGATCATCTTCAGAGCTCAGCAAAGTCAGACTCTTCGACGACCGGTGACGGGTTTCATGAGTGAAAAATGCATTCTTGGTGGCAAGGTTGCGAATGCGATTGACATCCACCAAGAGGCTATGCATTTGACGCTTGATCCAGTCATGATGCTTATCCTATTTCTGATGCAGGGCGACTAGAAGCTCTCGGTCATTGAGAACAAAAGATCGCTTCCGAGGCCTTTGGGCAATTGTGCTTTCAGTTGCTTCAGTTTGGGCACAAGGGGCACGTGTATTGCCAGCCAAAGGATAAACACGAGTGATGGCCTGAACTCCGTCAATGGGTTGGGTGAAACTTTGACGATTGACGTTGTGAAGATAAATTGGCTCCTTGGCAGGCTCTGGGTATATGGCTTCGACAGATAGATCAACCTCTGGCAAGAATATGAGATGATTGCGCGCAGAAGGTTGATAGTTGATAGCAGAGTGAAGCTTGATGAGGCGCATTACCCATGGGGCATAGAACTTCAGACCAAATATATCAGAGCCAGATGCAGCCAATTGTCTGATGAAGAAGTCTTGAGCATTGAAGCTGATGCCATTGAAGATATAGAAAACCAATGTCTTCATTGCTCCTTCAAGCTTCGCTGCAGAAGAGTGTCCTTTGACAGGCCATAGAGTTCGCCTGATGATATGATAAATAGTGCAGGGCAGATACTCTAGGTCTTCAACAAAGAACTCATGTGGATATTCAGCGTCTTGGGGCAGCGGCTTCATCATGCTCAGCATTTGGCTCATGTTGGGCTCTGGCTTCTGGAAGATGCTTTCCAAAGCATTCTGGTGCAGCTGACAACCTGGTTCATAGTGTTCACCAGGAGTGGGCAGGGCAGTAAGCTCAATGATGTCTTGGGCTTCTTCTTCTTCTTAGTCTTGGAGATGCGTGAGAGATCTTTAGACTGCACACTGGCTTTAGGAGGTGCAGTGGCCAGAGGCTTCGCATGTGAAGCTTTTGGCGCAGAGGAGGGCTTTGAAGCCTTTGGTTTCTTCTGCTTCTGTGGCTTGGGAGGAGCAGGTGCTTCATCAGAATCAGCATCATCTGCAGAGTGCTCCACGGCTACCCCCTGAACAGCAATGTGTGAGATGAGACCTTCGAGGTTGTAGAAGGGCCCGATGATATTGGGTTCAGCATCACGGGTGCCATCGGCAAGAGGAGCTGATGGACCCGGGTTGAAGTCTAGACCAAGGTCCTTCTTGTTCTTCTTTGTAGACTCTTTGGCAAACTAGAAGTTGCGCTTAAAGAGATTGTCTTCACGACACCATAGCAGACTGGATGGATCGGCATTAGCAGGCTGAGGTCCACGGACCATGCAAGGGTAGAAGCCTTGAGCAATGGCTTCGGACTTTGACTTGGGCTGAAGACCTTTGTATATAATATCTCCCCAGGGGCTCTTGATGGCATTCTTTTCAGCATATTCGTCAGTGACAAATTTGTACTTGAACCATTCCTCTGCCCAATGTCTTCGAATCCATTGGATTCGGTTCTTGCGTTCACCATAGGTCTCTTCAGGATCTGACTTGTATAGCTCATAGAGATCTGGTGGCAGGTCCTTAGCTGTGTTCCCACGGCGCTGTCTGCCGCCCTTCCTGACTGATTTCTCTGTTGCCATGATGTTCAGACTGAATGGCTTCAGAACTTGCAAAGGCTTCCGTCTGCTGGCCAGACAGGAACTGGCTTCGGGAGAATTAATGTGACGCTGTAAGAACTCTGCAAATGAATGCAGACTATGAGAACCAAGGGATTCTCCCATGGACATGTACCTATGATAGCATTATAGATGTGAGGGAAGGGGAAGAGGTCATATGCATTCTCAGAAGATTTTGAAGATAAATAAGTTTAGAAGACATTGACCTCATAGTGCGAAGACATTCACTAATATGTTGAGAGTTGGTTCCAGATTTGTACGAATCCAAGAACAGGTACAAGTGAGGAATCTAACTACTTTGTGAAGCATAAGTGAATATAATAGGCATGTTATGAGATGCAGAACAGGATAGATCCAAATTTGTAGGTACAGAAACCACTTGTGGTTGAAAAGGATGAATCTATCGGATTAAACGGACAGTAAAAAGGAGGTTTTATTTACCACACGAAGAACTACTAGACGGAGTAGAAGATGAGGCGAGCAGTTCGATCTTTCGTGCCCTAACTTGGCGAAGGAGGACACCTACGGCGACGGCGAAGAAGACGATGTCCGCGGCCAGCGTGAGGACAGTGTCGGTGAGGTCATGACAGCTAAGCGCTTCATCGCCGGCATCCTCGAGGGCTAGCGGTGGCGCTAGGGTTTGTGCGAGAAGGAGAAGTGGAAGAATAAATAATGACTGGAGTGTGGCGTGTATTTATAAGGACAGGGACGGCACATCGTCATTACGCAGGTGCCCCTAGCGGTTCACATCTGAGGGACACATGGCGAACATGCAACACATTGGAAGTTGTTACATGTTCCCACGCATGCCTGGATTGTTGGGTGGTCGTTCCCGCTTCTCCGGGTTTCAGGCAAAAAGGATTGAGCATTTAAAACAGATTTAATGTTTGTCTCTGTATCTTCTGCTGACAAGGATGCAGAGAAGACATTCGACAGTTTCAATAGAATGCATATGATTTGGATAGATAGATTTGAGAAGGAAGCATAGACAGGTTAGGGCCCGGTCACTTATATCAAAAGATTCAAATGAGAAGACATAGCTATAAGTGAATGCTGTAGAGGATAGAACACTAATATATGAATATATCAGAATAAGACCAAATCAACATTGTGAAGATAAACATGAAGTCATGTCAATATTGAAGACAAACCAAATGCGAAGACTTTGCAAATGTAACGCCAACAGAAAACACTCCAAACAAAAGTTTGGTGGTGGCGTTACCCACCGTATAGGAAGTATTAGACCCAGACACGGTGCACAATTATCGTGGCGCTCCGAAGTCAAATTCCGCATTAATGTATTCACACTTAGAGTGTAAGTCTTCATTAATTGAAGATATACGTTACTTCGTGTGTTGCACACCTAAGTCATCAACATGCATAAGTGTTAGGATGTGTGCCTAATCACAGGACATTTGAGGATTCCAAGATATTTAGCTCACACCGCAACTTGCAAAACCTTTTCTCATCCAAGGGCTTTGTGAAGATATCTGCTAGTTGCTCTTCAGTGTTGACATGAATGATATCAATATCTTCCTTCATGGCATGATCTCTGAGAAAGTGATGACGAATTTCAATGTGCTTTGTCTTCGAGTGCTGAACTGGGTTGTTGGCAATCTTGATGGTGCTTTCATTGTCGCAGTAGAGTGGTACTTGCTTCAGATGGATGCCATAGTCTTTGAGTGTTTGCTTCATCCGTAGAAGCTGAGCGCAGCAAGATCCAGCAGCAATGTATTCAGATTCAGCAATGGAGAGAGATACACAGTTCTGCTTCTTTGAAGACCAACAAACAAGTAAGAGTCCTAGAAAGTGACATGTGCCTGATGTAGACTTGCGATCCACCTTGTCACCAGCATAATCAACATCTAAGAATCCAACTAGATCAAACTCTGAGCCCTTTGGATACCATAATCCTAGTGTTGGGGTGTAAGCCAAATATCAAAGAATTCGCTTCACAGCTAAGTGATGTGATTCCTTTGGTGCCGCTTGGAATCGGGCACACATGCAAACACTAAGCATGATATCTAGCCTAGATGCACATAAATAAAGTAAAGAACCAATCATGGAGTGGTATACCTCTTGATCGAACTCTTTACCATTGGCGTCAGGACCCAGATGACTTTTGGTTGGCATTGGCGTCATGTAACCTCTGCAGTCTTGCATTCCAAACTTCTTCAGGCAGTCTTTGAGGTATTTCTCTTGAGATATGAAGATGCCATTGCTTTGCTGACGTATTTGAAGACCAAGGAAGAACTTCAGCTCACCCATCATGGACATCTGATGTTGCTCTTGCATCATGTGTCCAAACTCATCATTGTATTTTTTTATTAGTTCAACCGAAGATAATTTCATCCACATATATTTGGCACACAAACAATTCACCATCATATGTCTTCGTGAAGAGTGTGGGATCCAGGGAACCGGGTTTGAAGCCTTTGCTCTTCAGGAAGTCTTTGAGTGTGTCATACCAAGCACGAGGGGCTTGTTTAAGGCCATATAGTGCCTTATTGAGCTTGTATACCATATCAGGGTGTTTTGGATCTTCAAAGCCAGGTGGTTGTGCAACATACACTTCTTCTTCAATCTTGCCATTGAGAAAGGCACTCTTCACATCCATTTGATACAGAAGGATGTTATGATGATTAGCATAGGCTAGCAGTATGGGAATGGCTTCAAGCCTAGCCACAGGAGCAAATGTTTCATCAAAGTCAATCCCTTCAACTTGAGTGTATCCTTGAGCAACGAGACGATCCTTGTTTCTGACAACTTGACCATGCTCATCTTGCTTGTTGTGATATATCCATTTAGTGCCTATGATATTGTGTTTACGAGGATCAGGACACTTGACCAGTTCCCACACATTGTTCAGCTCGAACTATTGAAGCTCTTCTTGCATAGCTTGAATCCATTCAGGTTCCATGAAGGCTTCAGCAACTTTCATGGGTTCAGATATTGAGACAAATGCAAAGTGCCCACAGAAATTTGCTAGCTATGTTGCTCTTGAACGAGTGAGTGGACCAGATGCATTGATGCTATCAATTATCTTCTCAATCTGTACTTCATTTGCAACACGAGGATGAACTGGACGAAGATTTTGCTCTTGCTGATCATTGTCATCATTAGGAGGATTGTCTTCAGGATGAGCATTGTCTTGAGGTTGACTAGGTGCAGAAATGATAAGTTCCTCTTCAGTCTGAGCTTCAGTCGGTATGATTTCTCCAGTTCCCATAAGCTTGATTGATTCACTAGGTGGAATTTCATCTAGCACATTTGGAAGGTGCTCTCTTTGTGAGCCATTAGTTTCATCGAACCGCACATCCACAGTTTCAACCACTTTATAGTGAAAGAGGTTGAAGACTCTGTAGGAGTGTGAATCCTTTCCGTAACCAATCATAAAACCTTCATGTGCTTTCGGTGCAAATTTTGAAGTGTGATGTGGATCCTTGATCCAGCACCTAGCACCAAATACTCTGAAGTAACTGACATTTGGCTTCTTACCAGTAAGGAGTTCATAGGATGTCTTCTTCAGAAGCTTGTGAAGATAAACACGGTTGATGACATGACATGCAGTATCAATAGCTTCAGGCCAGAACTTTCGTAGAGTCTTGTATTCATCAAGCATCGTCTGAGCCATCTCAATTAGTGTTCTGTTCTTACGCTCCACGATGCCATTCTGCTGTGGCGTGTACGGAGATGAGAACTCATGAGTGATGCCCAATGTATCAAGATAAGTGTCGAGGCTGGTGTTCTTGAATTCTGTGCCATTGTCACTTCTGATATACTTGATATTGATGCCATGGTTATTCATGGCATGGTTGGCGAATCGTCTGAAGACATCCTGCATTTCAGTCTTGTAGAGAAGTATATGCACCCATGTATATCTTGAATAATCATCAATAATGATGAAGCCATAGAGACAAGCAGTAGTAGTGAGAGTAGAGTAGTGAGTAGGGCCGAATAGGTCCATGTGTAGCAGTTTGAAGGGTTGAGTTGTTTTCATGATTGCCTTCGAAGGATGCTTGGTCCTTGTCATCTTTCCAGCTTCGTAGGCACCGCATAAGTGATTGCCGGTGTCAAAACCGGCGGATCTCGGGTAGGGGGTCCCAAACTGTGCGTCTAAGGCGGATGGTAATAGGAGGCAGGGGACACGATGTTTTACCCAGGTTCAGGCCCTCTTGATGGAGGTAAAACCCTATGTCCTGCTTGATTGTTCTTGATAATATGAGTAGTACAAGAGTTGATCTACCACAAGATCGGAGAGGCTAAACCCTAGAAGCTAGCCTATGGTATGATTATATGTTATCCTACGGACTAAAACCCTCTGGTTTATATAGACACCGAAGGGGGCTAGGGTTACACAAGGTCGGTTACAAAGGAGGAGATATACATATCCGTATTGTCTAGCTTGCCTTCCACGCCAAGTAGAGTCCCATCCGGACACGGGATGAAGTCTTCAATCTTGTGTCTTCATAGTCCAACAGTCCGGCCAAAGGATATAATCCGGCTGTGCGGATACCCCCTAATCCAGGACTCCCTCAGTAGCCCCCAAACCAGGCTTCAATGACAATGAGTTCGGGGCGTAGTATTGTCCTCGGCATTGCAACGCGGGTTCTTCTCCAAATTTCGAACGTTTGTTAAGCAGTGTCCGGCCCCATAAATGTTGGACCTCTTGGCTTCTGTGCCCAATAAGGGCTATCTTCTATGCGTCGAATGAATACGAGGCGTCAGGGCGTTTTTACATTCACCCCCCTAGTCAGATAAATAAATTGTCTATTAAAGGGACGGGGATTCTTAGATCCAATCCATATCATCCTGCCCCAGCGAGAATCCATCGGAGTGCGCTTCGGAAAAATCCACTCCAACATGGCCGACCTCCGCAGCTCCTCCTCCCGCCCCCGTAGCCCTAAGCCCGGTGATTGGGAGAGGTGTTATGTCCCACATAGTCGATTAGTCAAACTGCAGACCAAGGGATTTCTCCCTCCAGCATATATGGTTCCCGTCCGAGCCGGGCTCGCCACCTACAATGGCGGGAAGCAAGCGGAGAGATTCCCCAGCTCCTCTACGGGGGAGCGGGTATGCCTTGTCCCCTACTTATTGAGGGGACTCAGATTTCCAATTCATCCATTCCTCCGCGGGCTCCTGGAGTTTTACGGCCTCCAATTGCATAATTTCACCCCTGCTTCCATTTTACACATCGTCGGCTATGTTGCCCTCTGCGAGTTATTCCTGGGCTATGAGGCTCATTTCGAGCTGTGGAAAAGGTTATTTTGCCTCGTCCCCCGCACACAGAAGGGGTCACTTTATCAAGTGGGCGGAGCCAAAATATGGCGCATCGCCGAAACCAGATACATGTCCGGTACTCCGAAGAAGACGTCCGAAGACTGGCCTTCGGAACGGTTTTATATGGAGGATGTCCCCCTTCCGGACCCTGTTCGATGGGGTCTTCCTGAGTTCAAAAATGCTTCTCCGAAGAAACGCCGAAGTTGGCGCCCCCGGAGCCCCCAGGAGGAAGACAACGGAGAAGTCCTTTACCTGATGAACCGGATTAAAGCGTTGGCTCAATCAAGATTTACAGTAATCGAGGTTATGTCAATATGCATAATGCGGGGAGTGCAGCCACTTCAATATCGAGGGCATCCCCTGTGGTGTTTTAACGGGGAAGATGATTCCACCCATTGCGGGCGTAAGGGTCCGGACAACGCTGCCACTTTAGCAAAAATTATGTTCGAGTTGTTCAAGGGAGAGGAAGAGGAGTTCATCCGCATCAAGCCACGGGATGGATTCTCCATGTACAACCCTCCAAGCTGGGTGAGTTATATCTCCCTACTCCCATTCTTCCCGCATTCTTTGTCATAGGTATTCACCTTGCCATTTTGCGGTAGGAACTGCGAAAAGCCATAAGGGAGGTTAACAGCCCATCCCCACAACCAGAGGACCCTGACCGGGCCCTCGGTCCCGGACTCGAAGAAGATCCAGACATATTCGTGGAGCTGATAGACCGGCAGTTCTATCAATTAAGCTGTGATGACGCCATGGTGGCCATTACGGCCGACTATCCCGGACTGCTTCCTGCGTCGCACGTAAGAAAAACCAAAAATCCCAACTCCAAAAACTAGGATCCCCTTTTAGACACTTCACCTACCGTATACATATGGTGTTTTACAGGGAAGGCCTTCGGGACGCCGTGCCGAACCCGCAGCAACTCGCCAACAAGAGGCACTGAGGCCGGGCAGGCCAAAAAGGAAGGTGATCAGGACGGAGACGCCGGCACAGAAGTATGACAAAAACCCCGCTCTGTGGTTGTCGTCTTTCTCAAAATGTAATGACGTCCATGTTTCTTTAACAGAAAAAACGCTCACCGGAATATGTCCGGTGAGGCTGCCGATCATGCTTCCACCAGTCGGGTTCCAGGACCGGACATAGAGGCGGAAGCCAACATGGGGCGGACGTCGGATACTCCCCCTACAGAGGATGCGGATAGACTATCGGCTACAAATTCAGAAGTGGAGAGCGCCATGAATCATAGGCGTCGCCGAGCCGTACTCCGTGACGCTTGCTTCTCCCCAGAGGCATTTGATGCCTTCAATTCTGGAGACGCGTACCTCTGTGCTGCTCAAAATGGTCTAGCCAGAGCCACGGATCAGTATGTAAGGGATGTACGGGTAAGCAAATCTGACGATTATATGTATCAGTAGCCCCTAAGACTTGAAACAGTTAGCAGAACTGATTTAAGGATCATCTATTGTGCAGGTTCTTACACAGAAGAATACTCGACTGTCACAGGAGCTAGAGGAATGCAAGACCCAATTTCGGGCCGCCGTGGCTAGCTGGTAACATTTGTTTCAAAGAATGATGGGTACCATATAGCGTGCGGCGTGGCTGCAGATCTAACAATAGATATTGCAGATGAATCCAGAGAGAACCCGGAGGACCAGCATGCCGTATGATAGCTAAAGGCTGGCGAACGCGTGCTGACTGAGGTCAGGCGGGAGAAAAACAATCTCCAAGACGCCAATACCAAGCTGAGCGTGGAACTAAAAGATGTTCGAGCCCAGCTTGCGGACTCCGAGAAGGAGAATAAACGGCTTCGACACGGCATTTTCGGTAAGTGCTTGAACGAACACTTAAAAAGGGGACGGCGGAGAAGCCGGCTAACAGAGTTATGTCTGCAGGTATGCTGACGGGTCGTCCCACAGAGGAGATGCCTGGGTCTGCGGGTGATCTTCTATCTGAGCTCTCACAACTGCACAAACAAGTTCGGCAGGTGATGCAAGGTATTGCCCAGGCCTTGTGGCCATCAGTCTCCCTGCCAGAAGGCATTGGGGGGCTTGCGGAGAAGCTCAAGGGAGCATGGCGGCGCTTCCGATTATGGAAGATATCGGCCTGCCGTCAAGGTGCCAGGGAAGCCTGGGCCATGGTGAAGACGTGGTATACCAAGGCTGACCCAAACCACATGGCCGAGGTCGGACCTGTGGGGCCCGATGGGAAAGAGATCCCCGTTAGCTTAGTCTATGGGCAAGTAGAATTAGCCGCAAAGTATTCCCAACAGGATTGTAGGCTAGACCGCCTGTTGGATGGTATAGAAGAGGAATTTAGTTAGTCTACATGACTATGTAATTAAAGTGACATGTATAATGCCTTCTAGCCGGATTGTAGATCATTTGTCATGGCGGACCTTTTCGCTTCAACCTCGGGACCCGATAGTCCAGAGTGTGTCCGAATACCCGCTCAGTTATATAAGAACCGGGGTATGCGTGGAAACCAGGCATAGGGGTCATTAGTGCTTGAACAGACAAGTGCCCAACTAGTTATGTTATATTACATGGGAAGTAAGAAACATCTTCCAGGGAGAATAGTTTCGTTAGGGGTTCCTTTCCCTGGGTACGCATGCCCTAAAGTGCATGTCCGAACTGCGAGCAGAGACGCAGGCAAAAACATCTGGGGGCATATATGGAAAATAAATAAAAATCATCTTTTGTTCGTCGACCGAATATTCCCTTAAGAACGCTAGCTTTCGGCTTCACCCAGTCTGAGGTACACATCCGGCTGACCCGGCAGTAACAATGGCAGAGGTGCTCCCCTTATGCCCTAGCCGAATTAACGGGAACATAGGGCATAAATACAAGAGCCAGGCAACCCAGCTTGGCCAAAACTTAAGTCATATCGATGCATATAATGGCGAAGAAAAGGCACATGCGGAAGAATAACACATGTGCGGGGCATGAAGCCCAGATAAATAATTAAGCTTCTATGTAAGATGCCCCCAGGTATAATGAGCATGATTAGCGCGTCTATAGTGTGCAAGCGAGGCACAAGTTGGCCCTTGAAGGCCTTGAGAAAGAATAAAAGAAAGAAAGAGAAAAAAGACAGATAATGTATATACAAAAAATGGACAGAGGAAGGAGACGAACATAGAGTCCGGCGCTAGGCGTAGAATCTTTGGAGCCTGGCTACGTTCCATGGGTTCGGCTCAAGTCGATTATTCGATGCATCCCGCAGACGGTACGCTCCACCGGTCAGAACTTGATCAATAATGAAGGGACCTTCCCATTTGCTCTCGAGCTTGGTCTTTTTCTTCTCCGGCAGGCGTAGAACTAACTCGCCAATGTTATAAGTTTTGGACCGTACTTCTCTGCTTTGGTATATGCGAGCCTGTTGCTGATAGAATGCGGATCGGGCTTTTGCCACATCGCGCTCCTCCTTCAGGGTGTCCAGACTGTCCTGCCGATCGAGCTCGGCTTCTCTTTCTTCGTACATGCGCACTCGAGGTGAGTCTTGAATTATATCGCAGGGCAGAACTTCCTCTGCGCCGAACACCATAAAGAAGGGTGTATATCCGGTAGTACGATTCGGCGTGGTCCGCAGCCCCAGAGTACGGAGTCGAGCTCCTCTACCCAGTGCGTGTTAGACTCCTTTAAGGACCGCACTAATCTGGGTTTAATGCCGCTCATGATAAGACCATTTGCTCGATCAACTTGGTTGTTGGTTTGTGGGTGATAGACGAAAGCATAATCGAGCTTGATGCCCATGTTGCTGCACCAGAGTTTTACCTCATCGGTCGTGAAGTTTGTGCCGTTGTCAGTGATGATGTTGTGGGGGCGCCATAACGGTGTACAACCCCGGATATGAAGTCTATCACCGGTCCGGATTCGGCTGTTTTAACAGGTTTGGCTTCTATCCATTTGGTGAATTTATCCACCATGACCAGTAAGTAATTTTTATTATGGGTTCCCCCTTTAAGGGGTCTAACCATGTCAAGCCCCCAGACCGTGAAGGTCCAGGTAATGGGGATTGTTTGGAGGGTGGTGGGTGGCATGTGGCTTTGGTTTGCAAAAGGCTGGCAACCGACGCAGCGTTGGACCAAGTCCTGTGCGTCTGCCCGGGCCGTCGGCCAATAAAAACCAGTATGGAAGGCCTTGCTTACAAGGGCCCGGGCTGCGGCGTGGTGGCCGCCGAGTCCGGCGTGAATTTATGCCAAAAGCTTCCGCCCTTCCTCTTCGGAGATGCACCTTTAAAGGACTCCGGTAGTGCTTTTTTTGTACAGCTCTCCGTCGTGGACCCTGTAGGCTTTAGATCGCTGCACTATGCAGCGTGCCTCATTTTGGTCCTCGGGAAGTTCCTGCCTAGTTAGGTAGGCCAAGAATGGTTCTGTCCACGGGGCAATGATGGCCATTATGACGTGGGCTGAAGGTGTTATTTCGGTGGCAGAGCCTCCGATTATGTCAGAGTGTTCGATATCGGGCATTTTGGCCAGGTCCGAACTATTGTTACTGGTGTCCCCTTCCCATACCACGGATGGCTTAAACAACCTCTCCAAAAAGATGTTGGGGGGACCGCATCGTGTTTTGCGCCGATGCGGGCGAGGATATCCGCCGCCTGATTGTTTTCCCGAGCCACATGGTGAAATTCGAGCCCCTCGAACCGAGCTGACATCTTTAGGACGGTGTTTCGATAGGCCGCCATCTTCGGATCCTTGGCATCGAAGTCTCCATTTATTTGGGATATTGCGAGGTTCGAATCCCCACGCACCTCCAGGCATTGAATGCCCATGGAAACTGCCATCCGAAGACCATGTAGCAGGGCTTCGTATTCGGCTGCGTTGTTAGAGTCTATATACAGTATCTGCAGTACGTACTGAATTGTATCTCCGGTTGGGGACATCAGGACGACGCCAGCCCCCAGACCAGCCAGCATTTTGGAGCCGTCGAAGTGCATGATCCAATTGGAGTATGCGCCGTACTCTTTAGGGAGTTCGGCTTCCATCCATTCGGCGACAAAGTCGGCCAATACTTGCGATTTAATGGCTCACCGTGGTTTGTATGTTATGTCGAACGGGAGGAGCTCAATGGCCCATTTGGCAATCCGACCTGTGGTGTCGCGGTTGTTTATAATATCATTAAGTGGCACTTCTGAGGCTACTGTAATCGAACACTCTTGAAAGTAGTGTTGCAACTTCCGGGATGCCATGAATACCGCATAGGCTATCTTTTGATAATGTGGGTACCGTGATTTGCATGGAGTGAGGACAGTGGATACATAATATACTGGCTTTTGAAGAGGGAATTTATGTCTGTCCGCTTCTCGTTCGACGACGAGCACTGCGCTTACAACCTGATGAGTTGCCGCAATGTATAACAGCATTGGTTCGCCAATGTTTGGCGCGGCCAGGATTGGGTTGGTTGCCAGTATGGCTTTTATTTCTTCCAATCCGGCTGTGGCAGCGTCCGTCCACTCAAAGTGTTCGGTGCGCCGAAGGAGGCGATAAAGGGGTAATGCCTTTTCTCCTAAGCGGGAGATAAAGCGGCTTAGAGCCGCCACACATCCAGTTAATTTCTGGATTTGTTTGAGGTCTGTTGGGGTAGCCAACTGTGACAAAGCTCGGATTTTGGCCGGATTAGCTTCAATTCCTCTGCTGGAGACAATGAAGCCCAGGGGCTTTCCGGCTGGTACGCCGAAAACTCATTTTTCCGGATTGAGCTTGATGTCGTATGTTCGAAGGTTGTCGAATGTGAGCCTCAAGTCGTCTATTAGAGAGTCGACGTGTTTGGTTTTGACGACCACATCATCTACGTATGCCTCTACTGTTTTGCCGATCTGTTTCTCCAGACATGTCTGAATCATGCGCTGATATGTTGCGCCGGCGTTTTTGAGCCCAAAAGGCACTGTGTTGAAACAGAAAGGGCCGTATGGTGTGATAAATGTCGTTGCGGCTTGGTCGGACTCCGCCATCTTGATTTGGTGGTAGCCGGAGTATGCGTCGAGGAAACACAATGACTCATGTCCTGCGGTAGCATCGATAATTTGATCAATGCGGGGGAGGGGGAAGGGATCCTTTGGGCAAGCCTTGTTGAGGTCCTTGAAATCGACACATAGGCGCCAGGATTTGTCCTTCTTTGGTACCATCACCAGGTTTGCTAGCCAGTCCGGGTGTTTTATTTCTCTAATGAATCCGGCCTCCAATAACTTGGCTAGTTCCTCTCCCATAGCCTGTCTCTTAGGTTCAGAGAAACGCCGAAGAGCCTGCCTGACCGGCTTGAATCCCTTTAGGATATTGAGGCTGTGCTCGGCCAGCCTGCGTGGGATTCCTGGCATGTCTGAGGGGTGCCAGGCGAATATGTCTCAATTCTCGCGCAGGAACTCTCATAGTGCGGCATCCACGACGGGGTTTAATTATGCCCTGATAGAGGCCGTTTTTGTAGGGTCCGTTGGGTGGACTTGGAATTTGACTATTTCATCCGCTGGTTTAAAAGAGGTGGACTTGGATCTCTTGTCAAGTATCACGTCGTCCCTGTCCACTGTGGAGTGTAGCGAAGTTAATTCCTCGGCCGAAAGGGCTTCGGATAATGCCTTGAGGGCCAATGCGGCTGTTTTGTTTTCGCCGCGGAGTGCTGTGTCTGGATCACTAGCGAGAGTGATAATTCCGTTGGGCCCGGGCATTTTGAGCTTCATGTACCCATAATGGGGTATGGCTTGGAAGATCATGAACGCCTCCCGTCCTAAAAGGGCGTGGTATCCACTACTGAACGGGGCCACATGGAATGTGATTTCTTCGGACCTATAGTTCTCCGGTGTGCCGAATACCACATCTAGTGTGATTTTCCCAGCACAACGTGCTTCCCGACTGGGGATGATTCCTCTGAAGGTTGTGCTGCTTTGCTCAATGCAGTTCTAGTCTATTTCCATTTTTTGAAGAGTTTCCTCATAGATGAGGTTTAATCAACTGCCGCTGTCCATGAGTACTTTGGTGAGTCGAAAGCCATCCACAATTGGACTGAGGACCAGTGCAGCTGGTGCTCGGGCTGTTCGGAATTTAGGTTCGTCACTGGCATTGAAGGTAATAGCCGTGTCACTCCATGGATTCATTGCTGCCACGTGGCAAATTTCGGCGAGGATGCGGATTGTTCGCTTGCGCCTATTATTTGATGCGAAGGTTTCAAAGACTGTTAATAACATATTGTTATCCACAGGATGGTGCTCTGTGGCATTTGGGATGAGAAGATCTTCACCACTTTTGGCCACCTGCCGGAGTATCCAACATGCTCTAAGGTTATGTGTTGGTATGGTATCTGCTGTACTATGAATTTTACAGGGTCCGTTAAGCCATCCCTCCAATACGGTTCTATGCCCTGTAGAGGGTTTTTGTTTCTTTGTAACTAACTCGGGTGTCTTATGATAGTGCCCCCTTTTACTTCAGACTGGGTGTATATTCCGAGCCGGATAATCCCAAAATTTCGTTTCGGTTTTCCAGGCGCTTTCCATCGCACGGTACTTTCATAATATGGACGCCAAGTCAGTGAAGCGTGATATGTCACGGCGACTTAAGGCGTTAAGGATTCCCTTGTCCATGCAATTATTGCGGAAAAATGAGACTGCGTCTTCCTCGCGACAGTCCTTAACCTTGTTCATCACAAGGAGGAATCTGGCCCAATAATGATGCACTGTTTCATGGGGCTCTTGCCTGATGTGGGAAAGATCGTTTATGTCTGGGTGGGTGGGTGGATTTGAGTCCGAACCCCTACCCGATCTGAGACTCAGGGCCCGAGGAGTTTCCAATCTTGGAAGCTCAGATTCCGGAGTGTTGCCCGATAAGTTTGGCCTGTTGCCTGACTCTAAGTTCGGGGCTTGGGTGATGTCTTCTTGTAAATGGGTATCCGGCTCGGAGAGCTCAGAAATCTGGACATAGTTAGTCCTCAAGATAGAGGAAGAATCGCCGCATTGTTCCTCCACCACCGCAATATGATGGGTGACCGGTGGAGAATTAATCTCCCTTTGATCGGGTTTAAGCCCAATCCGATCATAGTCTGTAGTGACTCCCAAGGCGTCGATACGATCCAAGAGCTCGTTTAGGGAAGAGAGCTCCATTGGATCCATCTGCTCGGCGAATTCTGAGCCGACGTGGAGGCTATTTTTGATGACCCGAGAGGTCATCGTCGGTGCAACGGCCGAACGGGCGGTCATGATGAAACTGCCAAGCCGGAGAGTTTGGCCGACAGCCAGGGCTCCTCCGGCGGTAATGTTGTTTTTAACAACGAGACGAGGCATCCTTCCTTACGGCGACGGCACAATGGAACTCTCAATGAAAGCACCAATGTCGGTGTCAAAACCGGCGGATCTCGGGTAGGGGGTCCCGAACTGTGCGTCTAAGGCGGATGGTAACAGGAGGCAGGAGACACGATGTTTTACCCAGGTTCGGGCCCTCTTGATGGAGGTAAAACCCTACGTCCTGCTTGATTGTTCTTGATAATATGAGTAGTACAAGAGTTGATCTACCACGAGATCGGAGAGGCTAAACCCTAGAAGCTAGCCTATGGTATGATTGTATGTTGTCCTATGGACTAAAACCCTCCGGTTTATATAGACACCGAAGGGAGCTAGTGGGGGAGTCCTGGATTAGGGGGTGTCTGGATGGCCGGACTATACCTTCAGCCGGACTCAAGGACTATGAAGATACAAGATTGGAGAATCCATCCCGTGTCCGGAAGGGACTTTCCTTGGCGTGGAAGGCAAGCTTGGCGATACGGATATTCAAATCTCCTACCATTGTAACCGACTCTATGTAACCCTAACCCTATCCGGTGTCTATATAAACCGGAGGGTTTTAGTCCGTAGGACAACATACACATCAACAATCGTACCATAGGCTAGATTCTAGGGTTTAGCCTCTCTGATCTCGTGGTAGATCTACTCTTGTACTACCCATATCATCAATATTAATCAAGCAGGACGTAGGGTTTTACCTCCATCGAGAGGGCCCGACCCTGGGTAAAACTTTGTGTCCCTTGCCTCCTGTTACCATCCGACCTAGACCCACAGTTCGGGACCCCCTACCCGAGATCCGTCGGTTTTGACACTGACATTGGTGCTTTCTTTGAGAGTTCCTCTGTGTCGTCGCCATCAGGAAGGATGCCTCGCCCCGTCTTTAAAGACGGCACCGTTGCTAAGGGAGCTTTGGCTGTCGGCCAAACCCTCTGGCTAGGTGGTTTTCTTATGACCGCCTGTTTGGCTTCTGCGCCGACAATGACCTCTCGAGCCATCGAAAACAATCTTCATGTCAGCTCGGAACTCGCCGAGCAGTTAGATCCAATGGAGCTTTCCTCCATAAACGAGTTGTTGGATCGCTTCGCCGCCCTGGGAGTCGCTATGGATTACGACCAGATTGGGCCTAAAACCGATCTGAGAGAGATTAACTCTCCCCAAGTCACCCATCACGTTGTCGTGGTAGAGGGACAGTGCGGCAACCCTTCGTCTATCTTAAGGACTCGCTACATCCGAATTCCCGATCCCTCCAAGCCGGATACCTGCGGAGGGGAGGATATCACTCAAGACCTGAACTTAGAGTCAGGCGACGGGCTGGATTCATTGGACAACACCCAGGGATCCAAATTTTCGAGTTCAGAAATTCCTCGGCCTCTGAGCCTCAGACGGGGTGACGCTTCGGATTTAACTCACCCACCCACCCCAACATAAGCGATCTATCCAAAATCAGGCAAGATCCCGATGAAATAGTACATCATTACTGGGCTAGATTCCTCCTGGTTAAGAACAGGCTAAGGGACTGCCGCAAGGAAGACGCAATCTTAATCTTCTGCAATAATTGCACGGACAAGGGAATACTCAACGCCATAAGTCGCCGTGATATCACATGCTTCGCTGACTTGGTGTCCATTGTACAAAAGTATTGTGCGATGGAAAGCACCTGGAAAACCAAAATAAAATTTTGGGACAATCCGGCCCTAAATACAAACCCAGTCCGAAATAAAAGGGTGCAGCATAACCAGACACCCAGGTCAAATACCAAAAAGCAAAAACCCTCTATAGGGCATGGAACCGTACTGGAAGGATGGCTTAACGGACCCTGTAAAATTCACAATACAGAGGATGCCACACCAACTCACAGCCTTAGAGCATGTTGGATACTCCGGCAGGTGGCCAAAATTGGCGAAAACCTCCTAATTCCGGAGGCCACAGAAAGCCACCCCAGAGACACCCATACGGTATTAACAGTCTTCGAGACTTTCGCATCAAATAATATGCGAAAAAGGACACTCCGCAGCCTGTCCGAAGTCTACCAAGTAGCAACAATAAACCCATGGAGTGACACGGCTATTACCTTTAACGCCAGTGAGGAACCTAAATTCCGAACAGCCCGAGCACCAGCCACATTGGTCCTCAGCCCAATAGTGGACGGCTTTCGTCTTACCAAGGTACTCATGGACGGCGGCAACGGATTGAACCTCATTTACGAGGAAACCCTTCAAAAAATGGAAATAGACTGGAACTGCATTGAGCGAAGCAGCACAACCTTTAGAGGAATAATCCCCAGTCGGGAAGCGCGCTGTATAGGAAAAATCACACAAGATGTGGTGTTCGGCACGCCGGATAATTACAGATCCGAAGAGGTCACGTTCCATGTGGCTCCGTTCAGTAGCGGTTATCATGCTCTGCTAGGGCGGGAAGCGTTTACAATCTTCCAAGCAATACCCCATTACGGGTACATGAAGCTCAAGATGCCCGGGCCTAACGGGATCATCACTCTCACTAGTGATCCGGACATAGAACTCCGCACCGAAAACAAGACAGCCGCACTGGCCCTTGAGGCACTGTCCGAAGCCCTAGCGGCTGAGGAACTGACTGCGCTGCGCTCTACAGTAAATAGGGACGATGTGGTACTCGACAAAAGATCCAAGTCCACCTCCTTTAAACCGGCAGACGAAATAGTCAAATTCCAAGTCCATCCAACGGACCCAAATAAAACAGCTTCCATCGGGGCACAGTTCAACCCTGATGTAGACGCCGCACTACGAGAGTTCCTACGAGAAAACTGGGACATTTTCGCCTGGCACCCTTCAGACATGCCAGGAATCCCACGCAGGCTGGCCGAGCACAGCTTAAATATCCAAATAGGATTCAAACCTGTCAAACAGGCTCTTCGGCGGTTTTCCGAACCTAAGAGACAGGCTATGGGAGAGGAGCTAGCAAAGCTATTGGAGGCCAGATTCATCAGAGATATAAAACATCCGGACTGGCTAGCAAACCTAGTGATGGTACCAAAGAAGGACAAATCCTGGCGCCTGTGCGTTGATTTTAAAGACCTTAACAATGCTTGCCCAAAGGATCCCTTCCCCCTCCCCCGCATCGATCAAATTATCGACGCTACCGCAGGACTCGATTCGTTGTGTTTCCTCGACGCATATTCCGGTTACCATCAAATCAAGATGGCAGAATCTGACCAATCCGCAACGGCATTTATCACACCATACGGCCCATTCTGCTTCAACACAATGCCCTTCGGGCTCAAAAACGCCGGCACAACATATCAGCGCATGATTCAGACATGTCTGGCAAGCCAGATCGGCAAAACAGTGGAGGCATATGTAGATGATGTGGTCGTCAAAACAAGACATGTCGAATCTCTAGTAGACGACTTGAGGCTCACATTTGATAACCTCCGAACATACGACATCAAGCTCAACCCGGAAAAATGCGTTTTCGGCATTCCAGCTGGAAAGCTCTTGGGCTTCATTGTATCCGGTAGAGGAATCGAAGCAAATCCGGCCAAGATCCGAGCTCTGTCGCAACTGGATATCCCAAAGGACCTCAAACAAATACAAAAGTTAACCGGATGCGTGGCAGCTCTAAGCCGCTTTATCTCCCGCTTGGGAGAAAAGGCCCTACCCCTTTACCGCCTCCTTCGGCGCACCGAACACTTCGAATGGACGGATGCAGCCACGGCCGGACTCGAGGAGATAAAAGCCATACTTGCAACAAACCTAGTCCTGGCCGCGCCAAATATTGGCGAACCAATGATGTTATACATTGCAGCAACACATCAGGTTGTAAGCGCAGTGCTCGTCGTCGAACGAGAAGCGGACGAACACAGATTCCCCCTTCAAAAGCCGGTCTATTATGTGTCCACTGTCCTCACTCCTTGCAAATCACGGTACCCGCATTATCAAAAGATCGCGTACGCGGTATTCATGGCATCTCGGAAGCTACGACACTACTTTCAAGAGTGTTCAATAACAATAGCCTCGGAAGTACCACTTAACGATATTATAAACAACTATGACGCAACGGGCCGGATTGCAAAATGGGCCATTGAGCTCGTCCCGTTCGACATAACTTATAAGCCACGGCGAACCATCAAGTCGCAAGTCTTGGCCGGCTTCGTCGCAGAATGGACGGAGGCCAAACTCCCTAAAGAGTACGACACATATTCAAATTGGATCATGCATTTCGACGGCTCCAAGATGTTGGCCGGACTGGGGGTTGGCGTCGTTTTGACGTCCCCCACAGGAGACACAGTTCAATACGTGCTCCAGATTATGTACACGGACTCCAACAACGCAGCCGAATATGAGGCCCTTTTACATGGTCTCCGGATGGCAGTATCCATGGGCATTCAACGCCTAGAGGTGCGCGGGGACTCGAACCTCGCTATATCCCAAATAAATGGAGACTTGATGCCAAGGATCCAAAAATGGCAGCTTACCGCAACGCCGTCCTAAAAATGTCAGCTCGGTTCGAGGGGCTTGAATTTCACCATATAGCCCGGGAAAATAATCAGGCGGCAGATGTCCTGGCACGGATCGGTGCAAAACGCGATGTAGTCCCCCCCAACATCTTCCTAGAAAGGTTGTTCAAGCCATCCGTAGTATGGGAAGGGGAGCCGAACAATAACACCCCGGACCCAACCGCACT